>NC_056732.1:65443369-65772119 GCF_019279795.1 Protopterus annectens
TATTCTTTGACTCTTATGATCAGCAGCCAGTGAAAGTAGTCTGAATAATTGTTTTAGATACCTGTACCACATAAAGTATTCAGGTCTCCTTGTGTCAGCCCTTAGTTTGAATTCTAATAGACTGCATACCAGGTAGAAGGCTAATTACTTCATTGACTCGCCCATTACTCAAAGTATAATGTGAATGCCTCCTCGGTATCATCCATTTAAAACATGTTCTTTCTTGTCTGGAACTTAAGCTTGTCTACTGCCATCTTTATGGGACATTCTTCCATTTGAGTCCATGGCACAGTGACATTAAAATCTTCACCTAAGAATTCCTTTTAATGACAGTCAATTCATTTAAGTAGGTCCAGGCTGAAGGCACGCAACATAAGATATGTTCTGCAGAAGCAATGCAGTGCATTGGTTAAAGATTAATGTCCTCCTTAATGTGGTTGTGTTCCACATTAGTCAAACTGTGACACTTCCTACATGTGGCATACGGGGGCAATGCAGCAATTGCCTCATGTACACAGACAACCCTCTCCTCCTACCACCCAACACTACAACCTGTGAGAGATGCACTTACATAGCCAAACGGGAAGCAAGCATTCTCCACCCAGGATTGTGCTAGACAGTCAAGAGGAGAAGGTTAACAACCACACTACATCTCACGCAACACATAGCCCTTCTAATCCCACACCACCAACACCCACACATAGCAACAGTAAATCCACATATGCGGAGGCCCTTAAGTGTAACCTGCCCAAGCAACAAGAACCTCAGAAGCTGAAACACAAACAAATACCAGTCACAACCAAAGTGTCACATAGATCACAGCACAGTGTGCCACCCAGCAACAGCCCCTAAGGCAAGACAGCATACTTAACACTTTAGTCATAGGTGACTCTATAGTCAGGCACACTGATGTCCCACTCACCAGGCTGAACAAGGAGAAAATTGCACTCAGCTACCTGTCGGGTACCAGGATCTGCCACATAACACATGCACACAAGTCACTTCACAACAAGTACAAATATGACTCTGTCATTGTCCATGTTGGAGTGAATGACTTGAGACGTACCTCCCTGGACTACATGAAAAGAGACATGGAAGAGCTCTCGGATCATATGGCCCAGGCAGGTATGACCCTAGCCCTGAGTAGCATCCTGCCTTCTCCAAGAATGATACCACAATATAAGGGCAAAATGATTGACTTCAACAATTGTCTAAGCTTCTGGTGTCATTCAAAGGGGATCCAGTATCTGTCTGCCTGGGATGACATGATCGACAGACCAAGATGCTTTGCCAGAGATGATCTGCACCTGTCGTTCCTGGGATTCAGGTTACTGGCTAAAACTTTTGCCACCCTATAGTACCTTTTTTAGGCAAAGTTCAAAGGACAAAACCACCACTGTAACAGGTACAAGCATGCAAAATCTGAAGGTAATGCTACTCAATGCTAGAAGTCTAAACTTCAAAATGCACTCTCTCAAGGCACTCCTAAAAATGGAGAACATCGATATCTGTGCAGTAACTGAGACCTGCTTCGAGGCTCCAGAGAGCACCCATGCAATACCAGGCTACAACTCTTACCACACTTTTCGGCCACCAAACCAGGATCGAAACATTAAAGGTGGAGGAGTGTCTATATTCACCAAGGATATTCACACCACCAGGCTAGTTGCCCAACACAGTGTGTCTGAAACTCTCCAGGTGCAACTAACACTAGGTAAGACTGCACTCCAAATTGCAGCTTACTACAGATCCCCCACCATGCCCCAAGATTCTCACTACACCTTTCTAAAAATACTGGAAAATATTAAGATACAACCAAACACTCTAATACTGGGTGATTTCAACTACCCTGCCATTAACTGGGAAAACTACTCGTGTACCAACGCCTTAGACCAACGGTTCTTGGAATTCATAAATTCCAATGCCCTGGATCAACTAATCCGTAGTCCCACCAGGGGCTCCAATGTCCTAGACCTGGTCATTACCAACATGGGAAATCAATGCTCCACACCTATGGTCACCCCCTCGTTGGTCAGGTCAGACCATAAGGTAATCACCCTTAATATCCACTTCCTAACCCCACCCCCCAGTAAGGAAACCTCCATAAAAAACTTCTCCTAAGCCAGCTTCATGCTACTCAAGTCAGAAGTGACAAACTTTATGACACCCATACAGATGGGAACTGAAAGTTCAACTGCTGAGTCCTACACTAAGGCACTGTACGAGCACATCCACTCCTGCATGAATCGTGCCATCCCAAATAGAACCAAGATTCTCTCCTCCAAAAAAAGAAAGCCAGTCTGGTGGTCCCCTGCCATAAACAAGCTTTACAACAAAAAGAAGAAACTGTTGCAGAAAAGAGGAAAATCCCAGGATGCAAAACCTCCCTTACCAGCCTCAGCAAGAAGCTGAGATCCCTTATAAAATCCTCCAAAGCTAGTTACGAAAATAAAATTGTCAAAGATTCCAAAGACATCCACAAGGCATTCTATAACTATGCCAAGAATCTAAATGGCAATGCTCAGGTCTGTTCAGAGCTACAACAGAATGGCATTAAATAGACTGATCCCAAGGATATTGCCAATATCCTGGCAGATCCATTCAGTTCCAACTTCACCCCCCCCTCTCACCCCCTAAATGGCCCATCTCAATACCGGAAGATTGCCAAGTTCCGGTAATAACTGCCACACAAGTAAATATGCACTCTCCAGAGCTAAGAATACAGCATCCGTGGGACCAGATGACATCCCGGGCTATGTACTACATGAACTACAAAATGAACTGGCACCTCACCTAGGTGTCATGTTTAATCATACCCTCACCTCAGGCTTCGTGCCCACTGCGTGGCGCACAGCTACAGTTATCCCACTCTACAGGGGGTATCCACCTTGGATCCCGGGAACTACCGCCCCATCAGTCTGATCTGCAAGGCTATGGAATGTATTATCATGGAGCTTATAAACAAAGACATTGGCAACCTTCAAACACTGGACCCCACCCTGTTTGGGTTCGTGAAGGGCTGATCTTGTCTCCTGAACCTGATTGACTTCTTTGAATCTTTCTCCAGAGCCATGGATGAGAGAAAGGCGGTCCACACAGCCTATCTGGACCTCACCAAGGCCTTTGACACCATCCCCCATTCTGGAATCATAGATAAACTTACTAAGCTGGGCATTAATCCCTACGTCACTCGATGGGTTGCCAGCTGGCTTACTGACAGAACCCACACTGTAAATGTAGCTGACTCCGAATCCAGCTCCAGACAAGTGACAAGTGGAGTACCACAGGGTTCAGTCCTGGGACTGCTCTTGTTTGGTATCTACTTCTCTAAGTACAGGCCAACACTAAGGGACTCTGGCTAACAAAGTTCGCAGATGACTGCAAACTGGGAGCCATTACTGAATCCCCAAATTATGTGGATGCTCTACAAAAGGGCCTTACAGAAACAGATGCTTTGTGCCAGAACCATGGGCTCAAGCTCAATGCCAAGAAATGTATAGTTATCCCCTTTGGGAAGAAACATGTACCCATGCATTACCACATAGGTGGCAGTACACTAAACACCGAAAGTGTGATAAGAGACTTAGGGACACAGATGGACAGTGGTCTCACCTTCGATAACCACATTGCCACAACAGTCTAGAAATCCTTCTATGTGCACACCTCATCACTAAGGGCTTTTCATCCAGAAAAAAGGAAGTCATTGTCCCACTGTACTCATTCCTCATTAGACCCATTATAGAATACAATGCCCCATTTGGTATGCACCTCTCAAGACATCTGCAACAACTGGAAAGGCCGCAGAATACCTCACTAAAAGAATCACCAGCCTAAAACAGATGCCCTGTGCTGACTACCTTAAAAAACTCTAGCTATACTCTGTCGCATATTGTCTACTCAGAGGGGATCTCTGCTTAACATACAAGGCCATGTCATACCCAGAGCTGTTGGACATGCTACACTTAAAGAAATCCTAATCCCTCAGAGCCACACGCTCCAGGGATCTAAACCTTATCACAATGAGCAAAACATGCTGGAGGGATAGGTTTCTGACCCAGAGACTCCACAGACTCTGGAATAGACTGCCCATACATGTCAAGCAGAGCACCTCTTTGGCCCTCTTCAAAAGGAACCTTGACGATTGGATGGGAGAAAGGAAATTCACTCCTGGGATCACGTCAGTCGCCCTGGTATACAGGGGTCCAGGGAAGTAAATTAGTGTGGGAAGAAATAGCCAGGGAATTGTTATGGCTAGGCTTGTATAGGTCCTAGAGCCGATAGCCTAGTACCAACCTATGAACCTATGTTTTAGTAGCTTTTCATTTCTTTGTGACTTATGTTCCATAGCCTTGACTTTCAGAGGATATTCAGCTGTGTAGCCTGAATTGCACTGTGATCATCAGATGTTCTTTCTCCAAGTTGTGTTTGAAGAATAGTGGCTATGATGATTCATAACCAACCACTGAACAGGCGTTGGCATATTGATTGCTGTTCATGAAGGTTTAGTAGGCTTCATCATGGATTTTTCCTCCATTCTGCAGAGTGCAAATCATGCTCACCGAATAATTTCCTTTTATTTTCACATCAACTGGAATGGTTTGAAGCACTCAGCTGTACGTTATTTATGGAATAGGGTTGTCATCTTAGTGAAAATTGCAACCAGTAATCTTGCTTTTATGGGGGATCTTGTAGTAATAAACAGTGGGGACTGGACAAATTTTTCTTCAGTGGCTTGGAAGGGAACAGAAGGAAAAAATGAGAAAAGTAGTCGTAAAAGAGAAGACTGTAGATCAGTATGTATATATACCTTTAAGAAGCTTTCTAGCGGCTTGCACATGTATAAATACTCACATGTGAGCCTGACTGCCATTTTGTATTAAGCTGTTGAGATGTAAGCATACATGTCTGTGTAGTCTGTCAGTTAACAGCTTGTTTGTATTTTATACTGCTTCTATCCATCCTGATGTGTTTCTATAAAGCATATAAACGAACTACCCTGCCTGTTTGTCTTCAATTGTAAAGCAAGACGACCGGCATGGTGCCAGAAGTGGGATCCAGAATCAAGACTAATGCACCCTGTTAATGGTGGAGGAACATAGAGTAATGGATCATCCCTACTGCATGTATAACTCACAAACACAGGTCAGAAATTAATTTCAGGTATTGAAACTTACTTAAATGATTTCTTATTCTGAAAACCTAAAACGAAGCACTCAGAACACTTAAAACAAATTTCTAATTAAATGAAATGTCCGAAACTGAGACATATTGATAAAAATAGTCAAAATAATTATGAAAATGCTTGAAACAAAGTCCGAATTACATAAAATGTATAAATTAAGGAAAACGACCACATTTTTTGCTATGAGCTGTTTTTTCACATTAATTAAAGCTATTTCAGATATCAGAGGCATATGAAGTGTTCATAAGCTTGTGCAGTATTACAGTACAGTTATTTCACAAAATGCAGCCATTTCAAAGCATATTTCGCAAAGTACAGTATTTCGAAGAGTTTATTGTGCATTTGACTGGCTCTGTGCATGTTCGTATATAATTACAATGCCATATTGTCAGTGTGTTTGGGCATACTTTCCATGGCTGAAAGATTTTGAAAACTAGGTCCTCTTGTATTTGATAATAAAGCAGAGAATTGAAGAGTATTTGAGCAAGAATACACTATTTACATACAAGCTGCATTTTCTGGTAAAGATGGAGGTGCAAAAGCATTTATTCTGCTTAATTTAGCTGGTTCAGAAGCCATAGAAAGTGAGCATTCATTTGTGTATGCACCTGCTGTATTTGCAGGAGAGGGGGAAACCGTCATATAGTGGTACCTGCTGAGTCAAGGGAAGACCCCAAGTGCTTAAAATGTAAATTTACAAAAATGTGTAACCCCCAAACAAATATTACAATGGAAGGGCACTTATTTTACACAAGAGAGCAAAAGCCTACTGAAACATTTGCAGCATATGTAATGATTGTATGATTTTGCATGAATGACCACTATGATTTTTTGGGGAAATGTATTAAAGGTCACCATTTCATGTGTAAAGAGAAAGACACTTCCAGAGACACCTTTCAGATTTAGTGGATGCCCAGAATATGTCTTTCCCTTTAACTTTGTCTTGTTGTTGATACTGCCAGACTAAAACGTGCAGATTTGGTGATTTAGGGGATGAGTTGATAAGACAGACTTGTGTGTGGTATTAAAGATGATACTTTGAGAAAGATTTTGCTTCGTGACAGTGATTTAACTTTGAATAAGGCCATTGAGATTTGTCAGATATGAGCTTACAGAAAATCACACAAATATGCTTACAAGTGAGAAATGCATGCTTCCAGTATCTTCTCGTGCTCATGATGATAGTATGCAGCAGGTGGTTATAAGAAACGGGCCCAAGCACATGGCACTAACTGTGAACCTAGCACCATTCACTGGTACACCTTGTAGCTTTCTAGCAAATACCAGAGTGCGCACAGTCTCATTGAAGCACAAGGGTGAGTCAGCAAACTCAAAGCATGTATTCTTACCTAACCTCAGTCAACTGACGTAATTGTGGTGGCAGTCATGTATTTAAAAGATAAACGTGCTTAGATTTTGGTCAGCAATGCCACAGATGTAAAAAGTGAAATCATTTCCAAAGATTTTGTAAATCAAAAGAGGCTCATTCTTTTATTAAGAGAGAACATTCAGAGAGACAAGTTGATCATTTAGAAAGCTGTTACCCTACTTTATATGTTGTTGGTGTGTCTGTGCTTCATGAAACAGTTAATGCAGTAGATATATGGGCAAAGAATGAAGTATTTTGTACTGTTCAGATAAATGGAAGATCCATAGAGCTCAAAGCTGTCACAGGTTCAAAGTGCAGTGTTATGTCAGCAGAAACATTTGCTAGAGTATGTGCTGGTGAGAAACCTGATTTAACAAAGTGTGCGAAGCTTGTTGCTTATGGTGATGAAGAAATTCATACTGAAGGTTCAGTAGTGCTTTCATGTTACTCTGCTGGGAACAGCTAGGATTTACAGTTTTATGTAGTCAGAAGGCACATACAGCCAATGTTAGACCTCAGAGAATGTTTGAAAATGGGACTACTTTCATTTAATAAAAAAGTGCACCATGTAAGATTGAAAAACCACTGTTCTAATTTTGCCCAGTCTGTTTTTTCTACCTATGCTGATCTTCTGATAAACTAGGCAAACTACCAGTTGTGTACTCCAAGACGTCACACCCTGAAGTCAGTCCAGTTGTCAAACCAGCCTGGAAAGTTCCAGTAGCTATGCAGAACAGAGTCAAAGCCGAGCTAGGTAATGGTGCGGCAAGGTGTGATTTGTCCAGTTGATGACCCTACTGAATGGGTATCTTCCATGGTCGTGGCTCATAAGAAAAGCTCAGATGATATCAGAATATGTATTGATCCAAGAGATTTGAACAAAGCACTGAAAAGACCTCCTTATCCAATGCATATAGTCAAAGAAGTTGCTGCTGTTATACTAAATGCCACTGTTTGTTTTTCTCTCTTAGATGCAAAGAATTAATTTTGGCAAATTTTGCTCGACAAAAAAGTCTTCATTGCTAACCACTTTCAGTATTCATTTTGGCAGGTACAGATTTTTGAGAATGCCATTTGAGATAAATTCTGCCAGTGAAATCTTCCAGAGTGCCATGGAGCAAATTTTTTGTGGGTATCTGTGTGCTGTCATAGTAGATGATATTCTTGTAGGAGGTAATGACGAAACTGAGCATGACAGAAACCTCAAGAAAGTTCTGTAAAGAGCATGTGAAGTGAATCTTCAGCTCAATCCCCAGAAGTGCAAATTCAGGTTACAAGAACTTATGTTGGTCATTTATTTACCAGTTCAGGCTTACGTGCAGATCCTTCCAAGCAAACTGCTATTCTCGAGATGTCAGCTCCTTACAATGTTTTCTTGGCATGGTTAACTACATAGGCAGGTTCATTCCAGACTTGAGGCCATTTTCAGCACCCCTTAGAGAGTTGACATGTAAAGATATATCTTGGTCATGGTCAGAACAATACCAGAGAGCATTTGATGTCCTGAAACAGAGAATTGCCAGTCCACCAACTCTCTGATACTATGATGTTCACAAACCAGTTACTCTTTCTTGTGATGCTTCGAAATTTGGTCTTGGTGCAGTTCGTACTTCAAGAGAGTAGGCCAGTAGCCTGTGCATCCAGAACTCTAACTCAAACCGAAATGCAGTATGTACAGATAGAGAAAGAACTCTTGGTAATTGTGTTAGCATGTTCGAAGTTCCATGATTATATTTATGGTAGACTTATCCGGTTTGAAACAGATCACCAACCTCTAGTCACTATTTTGAGAAAGCTTATGCATACAGCTCCAGCCAGATTGCAACACATGATGCTCAAATTGCAAACATATAATTTCAGTCTTGTCTACACAAAAGGCAAACTTCTTTATCTTGCTGACTTTATCCAGATCGCTCAGAAATAACACTGAAAGCATGAAAATGAGAAGCCTGATTTTGAATTCATGGAAGTGAGACATTTTTCTTCCACACATCTTGATGAGCTTAGAAGTCATACAGCCACTGATCCAATACTTCAGAAACTCAACCACGTTATCAGTTAAGGATGGCCATCAAAGCAATTTTGCTTACCAGTAGATCTGCAACCTTATTTTCCATACAGAGATGAAATTTTTTTTGACAATGGTATCATCATGAAAGGTCCAAAAGTGATTTTTCCAAAATCTTTGCAGCAAGATTACATTGCTGTTTTGCATCGTGGCCACACAGGAACTGATTCTACTAAAAGAAGGGCGAGAGGATTAGTATTTTAGCCTTCTGTGTCAAGGGACATTGAGAGAGTACGTTCATCTTGTTCTGTATGTAACAGTGAAGAGAGTACTTTCATCTTTTTCTGTATATAACAGTACTAAGCCACATCAACAGAAATAACCACTTCAGCTAAGACAGATTCCTGAACTACCTTGGTCGACAGTAGCTACAGACATTTTTGAGTGGAATGGTCAACATTACTTGGTTTGACATTGACCTACTTCCTAATCTAGTGTCCAGTACTGTCATTATTAAGATGAAACGTCATTTTGCAGTCCATGGTAGTCCGCTCAAAGTTATTTCTGACAATGGTACACAGTTTACAAGCCAGCAGTTCAAAAGATTTGCTGGAGTGTGTGACTTTACTCATGTTACAAGTAGCCCTGAGTACCCGCAGTCAAATGGTTTGGTAGAATGTGCAGTTCAAAGTGCGAAACAATTACTAGAGAAGTCAAAATGAGACAACAGCGATATTTTCTTGAATCTCAGAAATATTCCTCATGATAAACATCTTGGTTCACCTGCACAGAGACTTCTCTCGAGACAAACCAGAACCACACTACCAATTAGCAGTCATCTATTGGTTCCATGTGTCAAGAACACCAGATCAGTGAAAGCCCGTCTGTTGAAGTGCTTATCCCAGAAGTTCTATTATGATGAGACCAACAAATCTCTCAGTCCATTACAAGAAGGGGAGATAGTGAGGATGTGAGGTTTTGATTGGATTGGAGTCGTGAAAAGTGCATGTCCAGAGCCGAGATCTTACATTGTGGAATCACAAGGAGTAGAATTTAGGCAGAATCAGAAACATTTGATCCCAGTGTCCGAGTCTGTATTGCAGTATTATACCTGCAAGAAAGACTGTAAATCTCAGCGTGAGTTATCCAGCATTCCAGTTCCAGAGGACATTCCAGTAAATATCCCTGCTCCTGAGAAGGATCCGGAAACTCCAGAATCTATTTGTTCACCAATGATTGTACCTGTTGCTAAATCCAGTTCTGATTGCTATATCACTAGATCAGGTCCCATTTCCAGATACATGGCAACTTGGACATAAGTGTTGTGTTTGTTTCTTAGTGTCTATACAATTGCATGTCTCTTCCAAATGTCATTTTATTGTGGGCAGTTCATTAAAGAAGGGTGATGTAGATCAGTATGTGTATGTATATGTATACCTTTAAGAAGCCATGGATTTGCATGTAACAGTATTTTTTCTGGCATTACCAGCAGAGTTGTAGATCTCCTTGGGTTCTTTTCATCTTTCATTGTATGTCAGATATTAACATTTTATGGTTGTGTAAACTATGATAAACATTTTCATTTAGGAAATTGCCATTACTGTATTCTGTTCTTCATTGCTTTCAGCTTCATGATGTATTGTCAATTACTACAGGTTCTTGGAGTATTGAGTCAGGATGGTATAATGAGATTTATCCACATTCAGACCTGCAAATTCCTTTTCGAAATAGGAAGCATTGATGAAGGGATTAATACAGCGTCAGTCAGCTCAAATGGGCATAATATTGTGGCTGTAATGGAAGATGGCAGTCTTAATATATACAGCATCCAGGCATTGACACATGAGGTTAATAAGGTAAGACACTGCTGTTGAATAGTATACTGCATTCTGTGAATGTTTATTTTTGAAAGTGGGGAATGCTGAGGTTCATGTTCTTTTCATTCTATGCAGTTCAGTTCACTACCAGCTCTCACTGCTTTGTTTGGACAGGGCAGTAAATATGCTAGACGAACTACTGGATAGTGAGCAGATCGGCATATTCTAAGTAGTGATAGCTGTAACGTTCCTATGTTTTTTCTCTGTATTACTAGTGACTTTCAGGCTTTACTGTCAATCAGTCCTTAACTTTGTGGGCAAGAACCAATTTTTAAGCTGGCTTGCATGCAGCCATCGAGGTTTTTCCTCAGTAAATCCCAGTTTCATAGAGCAGTATTCTCACTAAGCTCTGGCAGGTTCCTGTGTAATTTCTGTTGTCCAACAGAGGTCACAAAGACCGCAACATATGGAAACATTGGTACAAGATACGGAATCTGAAACTTTGGATAAGGTAGTCAGGAGGGTATTTTATTTTTCAGCTGCTTCATGTCTGTGGCCCAGTCCCACACCAATTGCTAGATTTGTGTTCTTGCTTGACAGTGTAGTACAGTATAATGGGGTTTTGCACTTTCGATGTGCTGTCTTTTAGGGTAGACATTAAACTGAGAAAACATCTCCCTGAGTTAGTGATAAATCAGGTACATGATAGATATCCTATGGCACTTGTTAAGAAGGGTTGGAGTTTAAGGTTCTTTTATTAAAATTCCAATAAGAAATATTGGAAATAAAAAAAATAAGCACACACACACACACACACACACACACACACACACACACACACACACACACACACACACATATACTCACAAGAAAAAAATGGAATTTCCCAAGTGTTCTGTCTAAATTGCCTATAGTTTGTATAAAATATAACATTGGAAAGCCTTTAGGACTTGTAGGAGTCCATAAGTGACATGTATGCTTCCCCTCACATGGCATAGGGTATAAAGGTAACATGCAGATGCAAACACTCAGAACTGAAATGCTTCAGGAGCAACAGCGAAGAGAAGGGCATCTACCATTATGGTAACATTTTACACAACTGTATTGGGTCCTATGAAAAAGACAGTAGGCCTACTGAGCCTAATCCAGTTAGCCAATAAATGAATACATTAATCACCTGCCTCACATTTCGTAGTTCCATTCTTCCCTTGTAGGTCATGCTTGAGAAAGACTTGAGGAGCTCCCTGATTTTGAGGTCAAGGACTGTTTGTTTAAGGCTCTTACCTTGGCTTCTTTTGTGGGCTGTCAAGTAACTCTGCAGAATTAATTGTGCTGATGCTTAGTGTAAGCCAGCAGCATCATGTGCCTTTCTGTGTTGGATGGTTTGATACAGAGATGAGCTGATGGGCCATTTTTGATGCTTAATCTCCAGGGAGATGTACTGGTTGCTTAGACTTCAGAGGATCTTAAAAGTGACCTGCAGAAGATTAAATTTATATTGACCACTGTAGAAAATGCTTGCTATCCTCCATTGCTCCCATATCCCGGTATCACTGCTTCCACCACTGTTCCTATCACAAGAAGGAGAAACACTATTGCAGTGTGAGAAGGGCATTTAAGTATGAGGCAGGTGTCTCCCCGCTAACTTGCATGGAAGGCTAACGACACAACAAGCTTGACTACCAGTGCAGCAGTGCACACAGGAGGCCAAATTTCTGGGGCTGCTTAGGCATGGAGAACTACAAAGAGGGACCTCTGGTTTTAGATGTAGCCTCTGACAATCTGTATCTTAGAACTCAGTTTTTTTCTTCATCAGATACTCTGTTAAATACCAGCTAGTCTTCAGGACTTTCAAGAAGCTTAATGCTACAATGCATTCCCTGAATTTGATATTTTCTAGTTCCTCAATATATGTATGATTCTGCTAAATTAAAGCAACAAACCCGGATGTCGATGCTACTGATGTCAGCATTGCAAATGTAACATTACAGTGCATGCATCAAGCAGTATGTTTGGCACATGAAAAGTAAAAAGAAAAAAATTATTATTCTAACTCTGGGATTGCTTAATACTGGGGAAAGGGCAAATTCCCAACTGCAGGGATTGTGCCGTCTTCCATACCTGTTACCATCTATTTTGTCAACCAAGTTGTGAAGATAAAACAGATGTATACTTTTAAACAGATTTGTTTAAATTTATCTCTCTCATGTGTATATGTATGTGTTTGTCTACAGCATGACTAGCCACCCAGCAGTGTAAACGTTGGCTATAGATTATGGTTACTGTTGATGTGACACCCCATATGCAAAATGAGAAAAATGGGATGGTAGGGCAGATGTGTGTGTGTGTGTGTGTGTGTGTGTGTGTGTGTGTACGTCTCTAGCACTCTATGTGCATGAATAAAATATCAAGATTATTTTGAATTAAGCTAATGCCTGACTTTTTTCTAAATAGTAGAGTAGAAGAGTAAAATGTATTTCATAATCTTGGAAAATGTATAATGTATATGTTACTTTTGTATGTTATTGATATTTATTTTCAATATTAGGTTAGTTATTTTTTTCAGGCATAGACTTTCAAGAAGACTTGAATAAGATGTGAAGATAGGTGAAGGCTGCCAGCCTAGCCAGATAGACTTTTGTAGATAATTCTGTCATTTGTAAATGTTAATATAAGCCACAGGCTTGTTCTATTAAATGGAAGAAAATGGTGTTAAATATGGAACTGTAAAAATGTAACAACAGTGCACTCTGCTGTAGGAAAGCTGGTAAGGCAAGCATTGTATAATTGTTTGATCACAAAACCCAGAGCCGGGAAGTCTGGATGAAGGAATTCTTGCTTTTGTTTTGAGACCAGAGTTAATTGTTGGAATTTGCATGTATAATGTCTTTTATTGCTGTAGCTTCCTGACCAGGTGCACGATCAAAAGGGCTGTTACACTCTGAGCTTCTGTTAGCCCGGGAAACAGAAATTAATTATGTAATCTGAAATGAGTCAGTGGTACTGTGTTATCATTTTAAGGACAGAGAGATTCAGAGCATTTTGCATTTGTCTTGAGAATATCCAACATCACCAGCACTCTGCCTATGCTCTATATGTAAGTTTATTTTAGGACTGTGTTTTCTCTTAGATATAGCTAGGAGATAGGAAGATTAGATTATTTTTTCTGTATTGATTTCAGAACTTTTCTACTGTATTATTTTAAGTATTTCTCTGTGATCTCTGAACTCTTGACTAGCACTGTGTAGTCAGAAGTACTGTCTTGTGTTTTTATTATTAAATATTTTTAAACCTTTCAACTGTGGTTGTTTTGTGTAGAGATAATTTAAGCTCTAGAGTACATTGCATGTATATAGTGATACTGTCCAAGTCACTCCAATAAGCTTTGCTGTTCAGTCACACTTACCAGTTGGATAATAATATTGCACATTAAGAATTGGACACCTTTTGATAAGGGCCTTATTAGTAGCTGATATTAGTTGTTGGTGGCAAGTGGTACTACCGTATAGTCTGGGTAAAAGGGGCACAGCTAGAGAACCTATGCCAGCCTTCCCCTGGAGTGTCTGTGTGTATCCCAAAGTGTGTGTGTGTGTGTGTATATATATATATATATATATATATATATATATATATATATATATATGTGTGTGTGTGTGTGTGTATACTTGTCAACTACTTGGGCAGGGACATGAATCACTGGGTGGACAGAGAGGGTGCTGAAAGTTTTAGCTTGACCACTTGGGTGAGATTTGGACCCTATAGCTGTGCCAGTAAGGGAGTCTTATTGGAGATCTGGAGAGAAAGGGAGAAACCAGCCCCAGACTGACTGTGATCTCTGTAGGCTCTTAAGGGAAATTGTAATTTACTGTACATGTATTTGTTGTCCTGCCCTATGTGGACACCCCTCACTGTTGCTAGTGGTGAGGATTGAGGCTCCATGATTGCTGGACCAGTGCACGGGCGTCACATTTTAATTGTTTGGCAATGGCGGGATATCCACACCACATATTAATTGGTTGGCAATTGGCTTGTAGTGGTGTGGATAGTGAATTTCTGTAGCTTGTGTACAGTGATCACTGAAAGTCATTTGTACTGTAAATCAGCCACACAGTGAATATTCAGAGTTCAGCTCACAATTGTTGTATTTCTTTTGTTAGCTTAGTTAGTCAGGGAGAGCAGGCAAGCATGTCAGCAGAGGAGTATAGAAAGCTGACAAGGAAACAATTGGCTTAGATGTGCCAGGATAAAGGACTGGTGCAGGGAAACCTGACTAAGGCAGACATGACTGCAGCTTTGGTCACAGCTGCATCAGAAAACAGTAACCAGGAGGACGATCAGACTGACCATGGAGATGTACAACACTCGGAATGGACAGCTCAACCCTTGTGCAGAGGACTTAAAAGTCCATCTGGAGCTAAAGAGACTTGGATTGGAGGCCAGGCATTTGGAAATGGAAGCTGTGGAAAAGAAGCAGCAGAGGCAACATGAAAAGGAGATGCTGACTGTTCACCAGAGTCATGGAGATAATGGGGAAGGGGGTAACTGGTCCCCAGAAGCACAAAAGGTCAGTCAATTTCTTCTGCAGTTTAAAGAAGGGGATAATTTTGATAGTTTCATTTATATGTTTAAGAGGGTATGTAAGAAGAATGATGTTGATCAAAGGCTCTGTGTATGGTTCCTGACCCCCTTACTCCATGGTAAAGTTGTAACTGTGTTGTCTAAGCTGATTGTGAATATTTTGATTATACTGCTGTAATATTTTGATTATACTGCTGTTAAGAACTGTCTGTTAGAATTTTTTAAGCTGACACCTGAAACTTATAGGAAAAAGGTTTGTGAGCATAGACACAAGGCAGATGAAAGTGTGTGTGAATATGTTGCTGAACTGAGCACTTATTTTCATAGGTGGGTGAGTGAGTGGATGTCAGGTCACCACTTTTGAAGGGCTGGCAGACCTTTTTGTGAGGGAACAAGCCCTTAGCACTTTGCCTGAGGACATGACAATCTGGTTAGCTGATAGACAATATGCTACTTCAGATGAGTTGTAGAAGAATGGAGATCTGTACCTAGCAAGCAGGACATCCCTACACAGGCAAGCGACCTCCAATACTGCTCATCGGTCTAAAGGAACCCATGGTGGGCAGCCCAGACTGCCCCAACAAAGTCTGCCAGTAGCAGGGGAAGCCACTAGTCCAGGTACACGTCCAGGACCTAGGGTTAAATGTTTTGAATGCAACCAGTGGGGCCATGTGGCATACAGATGTCCATGAAGGCAAGGTGGGGAACAAAAGAAGGTGAGAGAGCCAGTAAGTGGTGAAAGACAAAATGCCAGTAGTAGGTTGTCTTGAGACAACAGGGGTATTGAACTACCATCCTGCAGATGTCGTGATAGGGAAGGATTTTGATGAGGCAGTAGTAAGTGTTAATGCAGTTACCTGCAGTCAGGCTTTGAGACAAGCATGTGTGTCTGGTAGCCTGGGGGAGACACAGACAGACCACATACTTGCAGGCAGAACTGGTGAGGTGGTTACTTCAGGGAGGAAGCTACGCTGTAGCAGTGAGACTGAAGGTGAGCCACAGCTGCTTGTGGGTACCGATGTTCCCTTGGACAGAGTGACTGCAAGGGTGGAGGTGAGTAGTAGTACCCAGGCTGACAATGAGGCACCACTGTCAGAGATGCCAGACTTCCTATGGAATGGGAGCTGGAAAGGGTTACAAAAAGAGAGTTGAGACAGGCTCAGCTCTCAGATCCTACATTGCAAGACCTGAGGCAGGTAGCTAGTGAGAGACCTGATTCTCAAGGGAAGGGGAAATCTGTATACTGGGACAAAGGGTTACTGTATAGAGAGTGGACCCTGAGGGGAGTGCTAGAAGGTGAGAGCATACAGCAGATGGTAGTGCCTATAGCCTACCATCTGGCACTTCTAGCCATAGCCCATGATATTCCCTTTGCAGGTCATATGGACATAAAACGTACAATGAGACCTATTATGCAGAACTTCAATTGGCCTGGAATTTCCAGAGATGTAACAGGGTACTGCAGGACCTGTGAGCAGTGACAAAAGGTAGGCAAGGCATGAGACAAGGTGAGAGTTCCTTTGATGCCTTTGCCTGTGATTAAGGACCCATTTCAGAAGGTAGCTATGGATATTGTAGGGCCTCTGAGTACCCCAAGTTCCACAGGGAAAAGATATATCCTATTGGTAGTAGATTATGGTACAAGATACCTTGAGGCAGTGGCTCTATCCTCCATCGAGACAGAAAATGTGGCAAATGCTTTGTTAGAGATTTTCAGCAGGGTAGGCTTCCCAAAAGAAATACTGACTGACAGAAGTGCCAATTTCATGTCAGACCTGCTGGCTTGTCTGTGGAAGTACTGTAGGGTGAAGCACCTCCTACCATCCCCAGACTAATGGTCTTGTTGAGAGGTTAATTCTACAATCAAGTCCATGCTACGGGCATTTGCAGGCCAGTTTAAGAGGGAGTGGGACAAATATTTGCCCATCTGTTGTTTGCTTACAGAAAGGTTCCTCAGGAATCCACAGGTTTTTCACCCTTTGAGTTGTTATATGGGCATAGGGTGAGGTGACCTCTAGATTTAATTTGGGATGAGTGGGAAGGTGAGTGTCAGTCTCACAAGGAACCTTGCAGAAGCCCAACAACAGAAAAGGGTATGGTAGGAAAGGAATGCTTGAGTTAGAGAGTATGTTGTAGGGCAGCAGGTAATGGTTCTCATTCATGTCAGACACAAGCTGCAAGCAGCTTGGGAGGGACCCTACAAGGTGGTAAGAAAGGTAAGTGAAGTTAACTACCTGGTGGAACTGCTAGGCAGGAGGCAGCAGCACAAATTGTACCATGTTAACATGATGAAACCTTACCATGATAGGGAGGACCTTGTGCTAAGTATTTGCAGTGGCTTGCTGGAGGGGTCTGAGGGAGATCTGGTGACTGATCTCCTCAGTGAGGCTCGAACACACACCTCAGTGGAAGGGGTAGCAATGTCCCAGCAGCTATTTCCTACCCAAGTTCGAGAAATCCGATCAGTGTTACAGGAGCTTGGGGACATGTTCACTGGGAAACCAGGGTGCACCCACCTGGTGCAGCACCAGTTGGATATAGGACCCCAAAGGCTTATTAGGCAGGCCCCTCATAGGGTGCCTGAGAGAGTCAAACAGACTCTGAGGGAGGAGATACAGGAATTGTTGGAACTAGGGTTAATTCAAGAGTCCAATAGTCCCTGGGCCTCCCCAGTGCTGCTGGTGGTAAAGAAGGATGGCAGCACCAGTTTTTTTGTGAACTACAGGAAACTAAGTAGTCACACAGAATCAGATGCTTACCCATGCTTAGGACAGACGAGGCCCTAGAGCAGCTTGGTGGGGCTAAATATCTTAGCAACATTGATCTTAACAAGGGTTACTGGCAGGTGCCCTTCACTCCCACTGCTAGAGAGAAGTCAGCCTTTGTGACTCCTTTTGGCTTGTATGAGTTCACAAAGATGCCCTTTGGGATGAAAAATACCCTGTCAACTTTCCAGTGGCTGGTAGATCATATCCTAGCAGGAGCAGGAGGGTTTGCTGATGATATTGCCATCTACAGAGCAACTTCAACATGTCAGGGAGGTGCTGGGCAGACTACAGAGGCAGGGTTGGCCATTAAATCCAGCAAATGTCAGGTGGGTATGGCAGACATCTCCTACCTGGAATGGGGAATGGTAAGATCAGGCCAGAACCTGCCAAAGTAGAAGCCATTCAGGCATGGCCTGCACCTGTTACCAAAAAGCAGGTGAGGGCATTCTTAGGGACACCAGTGTACTACAGAAGTTTGTCCCCAGTTATAGTACCATAGCTGCTCCCCTCACAGACCTGACAAGGAAAAATAGGCCAGATAAGGTAGTGTGGACCCCAGCATGTGAGCAGGGATTCCAGAAGCTTAAAAAAGCTTTGGGAGGACCGCCTGTGTTAGCCAGTCCAGATTACAGCAAATAATTTGTTGTGCAAGTGGATGCTTTGAACCATGGGGTGGGAGCTGTACTTAGCCAGATTTCTTCAGAGGGAGAAGAGCACCTAGTGGTTTATCTCAGTCTTAGGCTCCAACCCAGGGAGGAATGCTATGCAGCTGTAGGAAAGGAATGTCTAGACAGTGTGGGCATTGCAGAAGCTTCAGCCTTTTCTGTATGGAAGAAAATTCACTGTAGTAACAGATCACAATCCCCTAAAATGGTTAAACAGAGCCAGCCAGCAAAATGCCAAGTTGCTAAGATGGAGCCTAGGGTTGCAAGCATATGAAATTTCAGTGTAGCACTGCAGTAGGAATAGCAATGCCAACACAGATGGGCTCTCAAGACAAGGAATGGGGTGAGGTATAATCAGATAGACCTAACCCTCTCAAGCAACGTTTCTGAAGGGTCACTTGAAAAACTAGCTTGAGTTCACCTTGGGGGGGGGGGGGTATTTGAAGATAGGTGAAGGCTGCCAGCCTAGGCAGATAGAATTTTGTAACTAATTCTGTCATTTGTAAATACTAATACAAGTCACAGGCTTGTTTTCTTAAATGGAAGAAAATGGAATTAAATGTGGAACTGCAAAAATGTAGAACAGTGCACTCTGCTTTAGGAAATAAGTCAAGCGTTCTATAATTGTTTGATCACAAAACCCGGAGTCGAGATGTCTGGATGAAGGAATTCTTACTTTTGTTTTGAGACCAGAGTTAGTTGCTGGAATTTGCATGTGTAATGTCTTTTATTGCAGTAGCTTCCTGACCCAGCTGCAAGATCAAAAGGGCTGTTACACTCTGAGCTTCTGTTAGCACGGGAAACATAAATTAATTATGTAATCTGAAATGAGTCAGTGGTACTGTGTTATTATTTTAAGAACAGAGAGACTCAAAGCACTTTCCATTTGTCTTGAGAACACCCAACATCACCAGCACTCTGCCTATGCTCTATGTGTAAGTTTATTTTAGAACTGTGTTTTCTCTTAGATATAGCTAGGAAATAGGGAGATTAGTTTTTTTCTTTATTGATGTCAGAACGTTTCTACTGTATTATTTTAAGTATTTTTCTGTGATCTCTAGACTCTTGACTAGCACTGTGTAGTAAGAAGTATTGTCTTGTGTTTTTTTTTATTATTAAATATTTTTAAACGTTTCAACTGTGGCTGTTTTGTGTAGAGATAATTTAAGCTCTAGAGTACATTGCATGTATATAGTGATACTGTCCAGTTCACTCCAATAAGCTTTGCTATTCAGTCACACTTACCAGTTGAATAACAGTATTGCACAGTGATAATTGGACACCCTTTGATAAGGGCCTTATTAGTAGCTGATATTAGTGGTTGGTGGCAAGTGGTACTAACGTATAGTCTGGGTAAAAGGGGCACAGCTAGAGAACTTGTGCCAGCCTTCCCCAGGAGTGTCTGTGTGTTTGTATATAACTCATATGTGTATGTCAGCTACTTGGGCAGGGACAAGAAGCACTGGTTGGACAGAGAGGGTGCTGGAAGTTTTAGCTTGACCATTAGGCTGAGAGCTGGGGTCTGTATTAGAAACCCAAACGCTTACCATATCGAATCCCTAAAAGTCGACTCATCCTTATCGAAAAGCGAAAACATCAAACGTCCAGAAGAGCGAAACCAGAATGTCGAATAGTCATGTTTGGCCTTCTGCTGTATAGCTAAGTAAGGTAAATGTGCAATAGTTATGGACCTCAGGGTTAGGGTGCGGGTTAAGGTAAGTGCATAGATGGTGTAATGTATGTTAGATTTAGTGTAGGGTTTTGTTAAGTGTATGTATGTGGATTATTTAGTTTGTTTTGGTTTAGCTTTTTAAGGTAAGTGTGTGATAGTTAAGGTCCTTAGGGTTAGGGTGTGGGTTAAGTGCATACATGGTGGTATATGTAAGATTTAGTGTAGGGTTTAGAAGTAGGGTTTTGGTTAGTGTATGTATGTGGTTTATTTAGTTTGTTTGTGTAGGTAGTATGTAGTGGGCGGTGGGGTGGGACAAGTATGATAGTTCGACGTTTTGAATTTCGCTGTTTAGGGCGTTCTGTGTTTATGCGGTTCGATGAGGATGGGTCGACGTTTAGGGATTCAGTTAGGTAAGCTTTCGAGTTTATAATATAGACCCGAGATCTGGACCCTATAGCTGTGCCAGTGACGAGTCTTATTGGAGATCTAGAGAGAAAGGGAGAAACCAGCCCAAGACTGACTGTGATCTCTGTGTGCTCTTAAGGGAAATTGTATTTGCTGTGTGTGTATTTGTTATCCTCCCTTATGTGGTGTTAGTGGTGGGGATTGAGGGTCTTAGATTGCTGGGTCAGTGCACGGGCGTCATATCAGGTACTGCCTTATAGACCAGGCAAAGGTTTGGTTACTTCTAAGTAACGTATAAGTAAAGAATGTAATTACAAATGTCTTTCTATTCATATGCTGCAGTATTCGTAACATGAGGGAGTCCCCCCTTGGCTGACTAGCATGTTCGACCAGTATTCAAAAGTCTAATGCTACTGTGAGGTATAAGCAATGCAACACATCAGCTAGTGTACATTGGCCATAAAGAGACGTTGGGTATAAAGCGGAAGTCAGCATTTACCAACCTCAGAACTTTTCTGCCGCCTGTCCGATCTCCTGCTCTGGTCGTCGCTTAGGTTCATAGGTAGGTACTAGGCTATATGTCCGAAGGCATTTATAAGCCTAGCTGGAATGTGTTGGCTTTAGCCGCCCCCTTAGATTAGTTCCCTGTGCCTGTGTCCAGCAGAGCCATTGAAGTGATCCCTGGGGTAAACTTTCTGTTTCCCATCCACTCGTCAAGGTTTCTCTTGAAGAGGTTAGCGAGGAGCTCTGCCTAATGTAGATTGGAATCTTGTTCCTGAGCATGGGAAGTCTCTGGGACAGGAATCTATACCTCCAGCACATCCTATTTATTGTTGTGGTGAGGTTTAGATCCCTGGAGCGTGTGACTCGAGGGGATATGGTTTCTTTAGGTGGAGCATGTCCATCAATTCTGGGTTGGACATGGCCTTGTATGTCAGGCAGAGATCACCTCTGAGTAGGCGGTATGCAACTGTGTACAGCTGGAGTTTCTTCAATCGAGCTGCATAGGGCATCTGCTTGAGGCCAGTGATCTTTTTGGCGAGGTACTTCTGTGGTCCCTCCAGTTGTTGCAGGTGTCTTGTAAGGTGCATCCCAAATGGGGCATTGTACTCTATGATGGGTCTGATCAGTGATGCATAGAGGGGCCCAATGACCTCTTTCAATCTGGATGCAAACCCTTTTGTGATTAGGTGGGCCACATAGAAGGATTTTCTAACCACTTTGGCAACGTGATTATCAAAGGAGAGGTTATTGTCTAATTGGGTCCCCAGATCCCTTATTACGTCTTCCGTATTTAGGGGGCTACCACCTATGTGGTAGTTTGTGGGTACTTTGTTTTTTCCAAAGAGGATGACTATGCACTTTTTGGCCTTTAGCTTGAGGCCATGGTTTTGACACCAGGTATCTGTCTCAGTGAGACCCTTTTGGAGGATGTCTGTGCCAGCCGGAGAAGTCCGTTATAGCCCCTAGTTTGCAGTCATCTGCGAACTTGGTCAGCCATAGTCCTCCTGTGCTTGCCTGTACCTCTGAGAAGTATATGCCGAACAGGAGGTGTCCTAGGACTGAGCCATGGGGAATGCCACTTGTAACCGGTCTAGAGTTAGACCTAGCTCCTGCACCTCTTACCATGTGGGTTCTGTCCATGAGCCAATTGGCAACCCATCTCGTGACGTAGGAGTTTATGTTCAGGCTGGTGAGCTTGTCTATAATACCTGAGTGGGGAATGGTGTTGAAGGCCTTTGCAAGGTCTAGGTAGGCTGTGTGGACCACCTTTCCCTCATCTATAGCCTTGGTAACTGTCTCAAAGAAGTCCACCAGGTTTAGGAGGCATGATCTGCCCTTAACAAAGCTGAACTGGGTAGGGTCCAGTGTTTGGAGGTTTCCAGTGTCTCTGTTAATGAGATCCATGATGATGTGCTCCATAGCTTTGCAGACCAAGTTAGTCAGGCTTATAGGATGATAGTTCCCGGGGTCTGTTGTGGCTCAACCTTTGTGGAGTGGAATAACCGTTGCTGTGCGCCACTCTGTGGGCACGTATCCTGTGGAGAGGCTGGGTTTAAACAGTGTGTTTAGGGGAGGGGTTAGTCCATCTTTGAGCTCGTGTAGGACGCAGCCTGGGACACCATCCAGTTCCACTGATGCTGTGTTTTTGGCTTTGGAGAGGGCTGTTTTAACCTAAGTGTCTATGATTTTAGGGGCACTACATTCTCCTGGTATAGTTATGGGCCCTTTTGGGGGTGAGAGGGGGGTGATGTTTGCACTGAACCTGTCTGCCAGGATGTTGGCTATATCCGTCGGTTCACTGTATTTTGTGCCATTCTGCACTAACTCTGAGCAGATCTGAGAATTGCCACTTAGATTCTTGACATAGCTAAAGAATGCCTTGTGGTTATCTTTGGAGTCCGTGGCAGTTTCTTGCTGATACTGATCAGGGATGTCTTCCCTTCTTGGGATTTTACTCTTTTCTGTACTAGTTTCCTCCTTCTGTTGTATAGCTTGTTTATGGCAGGGGTCCACCAGCCTGGTTTCCTTTTCTTGGAGGGGAGTGAGTCTTGGTTTTGTTTGGGATAGCACGATCCATACATTCTTTTAGGTGCCCGTAGAGTGCATTAGTAAAGGATTCTGCAGCTTGGACAGCGTTATTCTTTAGCATGGGGGCTTTGAAACTTCCCACCTTGGTCTTAAGTAACGTGAAGTTTGCTTTTGAAAAGTTTTTCACAGTGGTTTCTTTGACCGGGGGTGGTGGCGGAATGTGGATATCCACAGTGATTAGTTTATGGTCAGATCTAACCAGCGAGAGGTGGAACACCGGTCGTCCATGTTGGTGATGGACCAGGTCCAATATGTTGTCACCTCTGGTGGGGCTGTTAACCAGTTGATCCAGGGCATTTGAGTGTATAAATTCTAGGAAATGTTGGGTAAGGGAGTTTGTACTTGAGTAGTTCTCCCAGTTAATGTTTGGATAATTGAAATCACCTAATATCTGGGTGTTTGGTAGGACCTTTATGTTTCCAGGAATGTGGAGTGAGGGGCCTGGGACATGGTGGGTGATCTGTAGCAAGCTATAATTTGAATAGCTGTTTGCCCATTGTTAGTTGCATGTGGATGATCTCTGAAGCATCATGCTGTGCCACTAACCTGGAGGTGTGGGTATCCTTGATGAATATGGATACTCCCCCGCCTTTTGTATTTCAGTCAAGGTTTTGTGGCCGAAATGTATGGTATGAGTTGTAGCCCGGTAGTGCTGGGGTGCTCTCTGTAGCCTTAAACCAGGTTTCTGTTACTGTACATATATCTATTTCCTCCATACTGAGAAGTGCCTCGAGTGCGTGCATTTTGAGGTTTAGACTTCTGGCATTGAGTAGCATTACCCTCAGTTTTTTGTTACTTGTGCTATTTACGGCGGTGGGTTTGTCTTTTGAGCCTTGCCTAAAAAAGGCACTATGGGGGTGGCAAGAGCCTTGGCCAGTATTCGAAAGCCTAAGGGTGACAGGTGCAAGCCGTCTCTAGCAAAGCAGCATGGCTTGTCGAGCATGTCATCCCAGGCTGACAGACACTGGATCCCCTTTGAATGACACCAGATGCTTAGCCAAATGTTGAAATTGATAATTTTTTCTCTATACCGTGGTATCATTCTTGGTGAGGGCAGGATGCTGCTCAGTCTCAGGGTCATACCGGTCTGGGCTACGTGATCAAAGAGCTCCTCCATGTCTCTTTTCATGTAGTCCAGGGAGGTACGGCTCAGGTCATTCACACCAACATGGACAATGACAGAGTCATATCTGTACTTGTTCTGGAGTGACCTGAATGCTTGTGTTATGTGGCAGATCCTGGCACCCGACAGACAGCTTAACAGTAACCTTCTCCTTTTTCAGCCTAGTGAGTGGGACGTCAGTGTGCCTGACGGTTTACTATCATAAATTCGAAAATCAGAACAAAACGTGTCTGAATTTTCGAATTTATAGATCAGAAATGAACATTTCCGTATGTCCCTAATGTCAAAAACAGCTGTGTATTGTCGAAAATGTCGCTCGCGACATTTTCAACAATACACAGCACTTCCACCCGTCCCGTAACTCCCTACCTAACTAGCCTAAACACACAGTTATGCAGGGGGGCTCCCCCCTGCACCCCCCTGTGGGGGGCTGCGCCCCCCACACCCCCCCAACTTAATATTCCACTCCGAGATCGCACTACAGTGAGGAAAGGGATGTATTTCCCTAACCGCACTGTACCGCGATCCCCTCACATGAGCGAACGTTATAATTGCGAATGCACAGTCCATTCGCAATGATAACGTTCGCTCACATCACCTGCCGACCTATGAAGTATTCGAACATCTGTTGTTCGAATACTTCATAGCCGTGCAATTGCACGTCGGCATTGTGATAGTAAACCGTGCCTGACTATAGAGTCACCTATTATGGGTGTGTTGGGTATGTTATTTTGCCTTAAGGGCTGTGATTGTGTGGCACATTGATTTTGTGAATTATGTGTTTCATGGTTTGTGTTGGGGAGGGGGGTATTTCGATGTCTGCTTTGGAGAGGTGTCTGTTGCTTCTGCAAATTTGTATTTAGAGCCTCCGAGTATGTTTTTGTGTATTTATGTGTGTTTTTTGTCGGTGCTGGTTTCATAGGTCTATGTGAGACTGGTGATGTGATGCAAGTAATTCCCTTCTCCTGTTGACTGCCTGGTCCAGTCTTGGGTTAAGAGAGCTTAGCCTCCAGTTTGGCTGTATAATTGCATCTCTCACATGTATTAGTGTTTGTGGAAGGAGTTAGAGGGTTGTCTGTGTACATGAGGCAATTGTAACATTGCCTCAAAATGCCCAAATTCACCAGTTGGACCGGAGAGTACACCTGAAACTGCCCTTTGGACATGCCTGGATAGGTACAGTGAACTGTTTTACTGATTGGCTGGTAAGATCGAATAGAGAGCCTTGTCTTCCTCTACAGTATAGGAGGGGTCTAGTGCTAAGATTTGTTAGTGCTTGCTATGAGTTTTTGAGCAAGTGCCGGTATGAAAAGTGAATGGTTTGAGTGCTTAAGTTAAAAGTTTGTCTAGTTCCAAGAGAAAAATTGAAGAGTATACTTTGTGGAGCCGGGAATAGTTATACCCTAGCTAACCGGCGCTGCCTGGCACGCAAAACCTTGCAAATCCAGATTTTATAGAAGGGAAATGAAAGAGATGGAAATTAGCCCAAAATGGCCAATAAACTACTAATTTCTGGGCTGAAACCACTTCTCCAGGGACAGATAGACTGCTCAAAGCCCCCTCTCTCATAGTGAACAGTGAAAGTTCCTTCTGTCCAAGTAAGGTATGGGCAAACACAGAAACTTGTAACAGCCCTGAATTCAGCACTAACCTGAAAACTGGGCTATACTAGCTTAGAAAGGTGAGAAAACAAGTACATATTTTTTTTTCCAGAAAATAAAGCAGATACAATCAAAAAAACACGTTAAGTGTACAGAAATGGCTATCACACTTGAGTGAAGTGTGTAGCCTACAACAGTTAAACAGGTAATTTAAACACAGAAACTATTTTGTTAAAGTGCAGACAGTAAAATAAGTACAATATGTAGCTGAAACAAGCTTTTTAAATCACAGAAACTCTAGAAAATTGGCATTTTAGGCGGAATTAGCTAAAGGCAGCAAGAAAATGCAGAAAAATGATACTTAATCACTCCAAAGTCTCTCTTTTGTCTCTCTGCTGCTGTAGAACTCTGCAGGGCACCAGGCAGTAGCTTGCTGAGCTGTATACTAGCACAAAAACCTTGCAAATGCGGGTTTTATAGCAGGGAAATGAAAGAGATAGAAATTAACCCAAAATGGCCAGTAAACTACTAATTTTCGGGCTGAAACCACTCCTCCAGGGACAGATAGACTGCTCAAAGCTCCCTCTCTCACAGTAAACAGAGAAACTTTCTTCTATCCAAGTAAGGTATGGGCAAACACAGAAACTTTTAACACAGCCCTGAATTCAGCACTAACCTGAAAACTGGACTGTACTAGCTTAGAAAGGCAGGAAAACATGTATATATTTTTTTGTTTTATGAGAAAATGAGGCAGATACAATCAAAAAACACTTTAACTGCACAGAAATGACTATCACACGAGTGTGCAGCCTACAACAGTTAAAGAGGTAATTTAAACATAAAAAACGACTTTGTTAAAGTGCAGGCAGTAAAATAAGTACAATTTGTAGCTGAAACAAGCTTTTTAAATCACAGAAACTCTAGGAAATTGGCGTTTTAGGCGAAATTAGCTAAAGGCAGCAAGAAAATGTAGAAAAATGATACTTAATCACTCCAAAGTCTCTCTTTCGTCTCTCTGATGCTGTAGAACTCTGCAGGGCACCAGGCAGGAGCTTGCTGAGCTGTATACCCAGATAAGTTGCGAACTTTGGTTCAGATAAGTACCCTGTTGTATTGTGCTGTGATTACATGTCAACTAGGAAGGGCAAGCGTCAGTGTGGAAGACAGATTCCACATAAGGATTCACATGATCTCTTTTGTTTTGCTTAGGCCCAAACCATGACCATACCACCTGTGCTATCTGTAAGACCTTTGTACCCAAAACCCGTTGCAGCCATCTAGCTTCCCTGAAATTATATCTTGAGAATCAAGAACAGTAAGTGCTTAGCAAGTGATATGGAGGTGGTTTCAGGCCTTTCAGATGAGCCGCAACCTAAAAAGGCCAAGAAGTCATGGCCTGAACTTCCTGTTGCTTCCTCTCGTCAGGGTATCCCTCCTGAGACAGATGTAGGCCTGGAGGCTGTCTCAGAGTCAGTAGACTTCCCTTTGGGTACCACAGTGGAAGACATGAAGGACCCTACCAACACTTCTGTGAGGGAAATGCAGTTGTCCAGCTCAGGTGTGGGGGGGGGGCCACGGCTTGTAATTATTGTGTGGCATCCCCCAAATTATCGTGCGGGAGGATGTGCCTGTGGACATCGTGGAGTGCAGGCCGATGTCTGGCCCATCCACCTTCCACCACATTGAAGCTCCTAAAAAGAAAAAAGTCAAAACTAAACATGTTTCTACGGTTCCCCATGATCAAGCACACGATTGGCAGGCCTTCTTCCAAGGCCTATTGAATGCCTTTATTGTCTACGTCAGACCTTGGCTCCTTCTTTCTCTTCTCCTGCCTTTCCACCCTCCACTTCCTTAAAGAGGACCTCTGAGGAATCATCAGGAGAGGAATCTGTGGCTTATTCAACCCAAATGTCTCCCCCTTTGGGATACGCCTCACCAGAGGAGGAATCTAATGGTATGGATTTTCCTGGTAAGGATATTTCCTTTGGGGAAGCTATTCTGAAGATGAAAGAATTCTTCAAATGGGACTGTTGCCAAGTGTCTGCTGCACAAAAGAGATACTATGACCTCCTTCAGATGGACTTTCCCTTTCCATGTGCCATTCCCCCTGTCCTACCGGCTTTCTTAGATGCCTTTACAGCTGCTTCTAAATGCCCAGACTCCCAGCCACCAGCTCCCAAGTACCCAGCTAGATTTTATTTAATAAGGTGAGCAAAGTCATGGAGAAACTAGGGAAAAAAGTATATACCTCTGCTGCTGTGGCCTCCATGGCAATTAATTATCAAACTCATATGGCCAAATATTCCCTAGCACTCTTGTCAGATGCAGGAAAGCTCCTTTCTCTCGCCAAGACTAAGCTGTCCTCCATTCCCAGTTCTTCTGCCCAGGTTACAAGGCATTCCATGAAGTGCAGTTGTGATGCCATGGAGGCATCAGGCAGGGCAGCTGCATCTGTGTCTGTCTTGAGGCATTAGTCACGGCTCAGGCTTCAACCCTTGCCTGATGATGTTAAAGCCAAGATAATGGATGCCCCTTTAGACAACAAAGCCTTGTTTGGAAACTTGCCTGCAGAAGTATTTAAATTTCTTCAAGAAAAGGGCAAGGAGCTCCAGGATCTAAAACGTATCTTTGTTTCCCCTGTCCCCGGGTTCCAGAGGAATTACCCTACCAAAACCGCTTTTGTCAGAATCCCAGCTAGGCCACCATCTACCAAATGTAAGAGGGATTCCAGGAAACAAATCCATTCAAAGTCTGCTTCTTCTACTCTCACTCAGAAACACCCCTTTCAGTCTAAGCCTGGTATTCTGTGACTACCCGCCTTCAAGCTCATCTACTCCTTTGTCTCTTCGCCTCCGTGTTTCTCTCCTTGTTTGGAATCAGATAATTCAAAACTCTTGGGTCCTTTCCATCATCCAACAAGGATATTTCATGGTGTGGGAAACTCTACCCTCCTTCAGGGGCATCCCACAACCATCAAAAGAACAGGAAGTCCCGCTGTCCCAAGTGGGAAAAGGATTTTACTCCAGGATGTTTTTTTGTTCCCAGGAAGGATGGCCCCTGGAGTCCCAGTCTGGACTTTTCCCATCTAAATACCTTTCTGAAAGTCCCCACCTTTCGTATGCTGACTTTACACACTGTTCTCCTAGCCATACTTCTCCAGGCCTTTATGGTATCGTTAGACATCAAAGATGCCTAACTTCATATCCCTGTTCACCTACGGTTCAGGAGATTTCTTTGCTTTTCTGTTGCTTCCTCGCATTTTTCTGTGCTGTGCTTTGCCCTTTGGTCTGTATACAGCACCTAGGGTCTTGACAAAATGCTTCACTCCTGTCATAGCCTACTGTAGACTACAGGGTATACAGTGCAGATTTTTCCTTACCTAGACTATCTTCTCATCCAGGCCCCATCCCCAGACATCCTTCAGTAGAATCTCTGCTTCATGTTGTCTCTCCTGAAGTGTTTAGATTTCACAATAAACTGTCAGAAGTCTACTCTGTCCCCTTTAAAAGACCACATTTTTCTTGGCTTCAGGATTCAGACAGACAGGATGCTAGCCTCCTTACCTCCAGAAAAGGTCATGCCCTTACTTCCTATTTCCAGGACCTTTTACCCCTTCATTCTCTGACTGCCAGGGACTTTCTATGCCTCCTGGCCTTCGTGGCATCAGTGATTCCCATGCTCCCTGTAGCCAAGTTGCAAATGGGAAAATCCCAGTGGTTCTTGAGGACAGTTTGGAAGCAGCACTCCCACCCTCTGGACTTTATCCCTCTCCTACTCTGCTTGAAAACGGAGCTAGACTGCTGGATACTTCAGGTTGCAAGGAACCCAGACCTACACTTACAACCACCTCTTCCCACTCAGGAACTGTACACGGATGCTTCAAATGTAGGATGAGGTGCATCACTGGAATCCTGGAAGGTCAGAGATGTCTGGTCTCCAACCCAAACAAAGGAGCACATCAGTTTAAAGGAAAGAATGGCCTTGATTTTTGCCCTCCAAATTTTCAAACCTGTGCTTTCCCCAGGTGTCCTAAGCTGATTCACAGACAACACCATGGTCCTCTGGTATGTCAACAAATGGGGGGGGCAAAGGGTTATCTCCTGTGCAGACTGGCTTTACAGGCCTGGGAGCTAGTCTTGCAGAGTCATGTCTCTTCTCAGGCTGTCTACATTCCCTCATCTCAGAATATTGTGGCAGACACACTCAGCAGGTCCATGACTCAGTCCCACAAATGGATGTTACACAGGGATGTGTTTCAGGACCTGGTCCAACGATGGGGTATACCTCAGATAGATCTCTTTGCCTCTCCCATGAATAGACAGCTTCCCAAATTTTGTGCCAGGATCCCACGTCCCTTGGCAAGGAAGGTGGACGTTTTATCCTTTTCTTGGAAGGGGTTGTTTCTGTATGCATCCCCCCCTTCCCACTTCTTCAAAAGGTCCTGAAGAAAATCCAATGAGTACAACCAAAAATCTTGCTGATGACCCCCTTTTGGTCAAGACAGCATTGGTTCCCCCTCCTTCTGCATTTAGATAATAGCAATCACCACAAGTTAATCCACAGGATAGACCTACTCACACAGGACAAGGGAACTCTAGTACATCCTCAGATGTCAATGCTGTACCTGACTCTGTGGATGATAGTGTTTTGATTCCGTTCAGATACCTTTTTTATGATGTGCTTTGAACTCTGCAGGAGGCCAGAGAACCCACAACTAGGAAATGCTACAGCTCCAAATGAAAGTGGTTTTCTATCTGGTGTCTGAAAAATTATTTAAAACCACTTTTAGTGGATGTCCTAGTGGTTTTGACCTATCTTTGTAAATTGATGGAGTGGGCTGTCTTACTCTTCAGTTAAAGCCCGTCTTTCTGCTATTTCTGCATGTCTGACTATGTCTATACCTTTAGCTTCTAGGTTGGAAGGTATACTCCTCTTAAAAGGTGTCCTTCACATCAGCCACCAAGGAAACCAGTTCTTCCTTCTTGAGATCTCAATTTTGTTTTGGAGAAACTTACCCTGGCCCTATTCAAGCGAGCAAGTTCTTCTTCTCTGCAACATTGCACCTGGAAAACTGTTCTTGTGGCAATTACTTTTGCCAGAAGGGTTTCTGAGTTACAAGCTCTGATGTCTACCTTCCCCTTCACAGTCTTCCACGGGGATAGGGTCTCATTATGCACTAAGCCCTCCTTTTTCCCAAGGTGGTTAATGAGTTCTCTCAATCAATCAAGTTCCAACCCCCCCCCCCCATCCTCCATTGAGAGGATTCTACACACCTTAGACATGCACAGGCAACTCAAATACTACCTGAACAAAACCAGTCCTGTTTGTAAGTCTGAACACCTGTTTATGACCCAAGGGCCCTGGATCAACCTGTTTCCAAGCAGTGTTTATCACCCAAGGGCTCTGGGTCAACCTGTTTCCATTCAGACTATCTCTTCTTGGATTTCTAAAGCTATTTCTTTCTGTTATTTAACTAATGGAAAGAGTCTTTCTTCTACTATGATGGCACATTCCACTAGGGCAGTGTCATCCTCTGGAGCCTTCTGTAAAGGCTTGGACATTTGCTCTATCCTGGAGGTAGCTGCCTGGTCTTCTGTTCTTACATTCACTAAACACTATAAACTAGATGTCATCTCCAGGTCCAGGGCTGGATTTGCCAGAGCTATTCTTGCATGGTTGTGTGGAAAATGCTTCTGCTCCTCTGCCCAGTTCTTCCTCTGCATGAGCTTTGGTGCTCTCCCTCATGTTATGAATACTGCAGCATATAAATAGAAGGACAAAGAATAGTTGTATAAAATCTTACCATAACCATAGATGTCCTTCACTTCTGTATGGTTCAGTATTATTTACCCCCCCCCCCGCCTTCCTCCAATGTTTGTCTGGCCCCTAATGACATGTTTTCCTCACCTAAGATTAGGCTGGTTATTTTGTGGCATTCAGTTCTGAGGTTGGTACATGCTGACGTCTGCTTTATACTCAACGTCTCTTTATGGCCTTAGTACACTAGCTGATGTTCATCGTGTTACCCTGCTGCAGTCAACATACTTGGGTTATCCTGTTGTCAGGCGGTCCCGCAGTTGGTCGGATTTCCAAAGTCTTGGTCCGACGTCGGTTGCTGTTGCCTCATCCCTGACGTCAGTGTGCCAGGGGTACATATATTGCAACCAACGCCATTTTCCCCCGTCTTTCTTGCCGCGCAGTGCCCGAAGCAGAAGCAGTTCGCAAGTGCCGGCCGACCGACTCCTGAGATTGTCGAATTCGAATTTCAGACCGAAGTCTTCTATAAAGCTAAGTACCCCGTTGGGGAAACTTTTCTTGCCTCAGACCGATGTCAGAAAAAGTTAACAATTGTATTTTTTGAAGCAAATACCTCATAAGGAATTTCATTCTTATTGCATACCTTGCCTAGGCCCTGATCACAACGTCACTTCTTGTCGTTTTTGTGCTAGGTTTAATAAGCGTACTATTAAAAGACGATTTGATTTCGCACAACACTATTTTGGTAGAAAATTTAAGTATAACATGCCATCAAAGCTACCGACTACCGGCGTGCACAAAAAGCGCAGGGACAAGGACCGACAGCCCAGGCCTAAGCCCTATTCCGAGGCCTCGGTTGATCCGGTCTCCGGTTCTCTGGTTATCAGTGAGGCTCCGACGCAGCCCCTGACTACCGCAGTCTTGGAACCCGAGACCGCTACGGATATTTTGATGGAATGTACTAGGCCGACGCAGCCTTTTACTTCATGCCCTTCCGAAGATTTACCTTCCAAGGACGTCGGTGCTTCTGAAACGCCATCGGTTTCTGAAGACGTTTTCAGACCGACTACTCTTACAGTCAGAACGTTTTCTAAGTCGAAGACTCCTTCTAAATCAAAAAAGACTACACTTCAGTCTTCTGTTCAAGGCCCTATGCCTAAGAAACAGATGCTCAAAATGGCTGAAGATTTGATTTCTCTTATCAGGGGTTCTCAGCCTCCTCCTGACAAAAGGCCTAGACAAGAGGAAGATTCTGCTTCCTCTGAGCAGCTGTCTATTTCTTTGGATTCCTCTGAGGACCAAGACTATTCCTTCTCTCCATGTTCTTCATTCCACATTGCTGCAGTCCTAACTATTGGGTAGTCCGCTGTCCAGTCGGCCCGAATACCAAAGTATATGATGACGCCGGGTCAGAAGCATTAGACTGATTTGACGCCAGTAGGAGGTACTAATCTCGCATGATGACCGACGCCATCCCTCAGTTTTTTGCGCTGGTCGATGAAGCGATTTTTTTTGCGAGTGCAGTGCTTCTGAAAGTTTCTTTCTGAAGCCAGAGTTTCAGACGAGTAAAGTTGGCTAAATTATAATTCTGCTAAGTGTATTTTGGTTTTTCTTGCCTCAGTATTTAAAAGATGTCAGAAAAAGTGAATACTGTATTTTCTTCTTGTAGAACAGATACCTCATTTTACTATACCTACTTTGTTGTTACCTTGTTTAGGGCCTGAGCTTGCTTGTGCTAGATGCCGCCTGCTGACTATTTGGAACAACAAAGACTATTAAGGTTAGTAGGTTAGTGCTTGTTAGTGTTTGGGAAGCGCCGGGTTATAAAATGCCGTCGGATGCTCCGGCGGCTTTTTCAAAACTAAAACGGACAAAACAGCAAGCAGTAGAGTGGAAGAACCGACGGTCCCAGGCGTCGGGGTTTTAAGGTTTTCTCAGTGGGCGGAGGTTTTGCCAGGTGTTTCTTGGGAGTCTCAGAGAGAGACTTTACTGTTACAGGATATCCTCTCAGGAAGTAGGTAGGGGCTGGGGCTGAGGCAGGTGGGGTGGCTTCCTCTCCCCTTTCCTGTCAGAGCCTCCCCTTCTGTTTCTGTTCGCTTTGGCTGCAGGCGAGTTTTGCTTGATGGAGTTCAGGGTCTTTGCTTGGGGTCTTTGCCTAAGAAACAAAACTTAAAATGGCGGAGGATTTGAGATTTACTTACTATGATAAGGGGTTCTATGCCCCTCCTGAACCTAACCTAGTGAGGCCTGAGCAAGGTTTGAGGATTTTGAAGAAGACTCTTGAAGACTTGCTTGAATGAAGACTTGCAGGATGCAGATACCCTCCTTATTTCTGATTGATGATTCTCTTCCTCCTTCAGCCCTTCCTGAGGATTTTTTTTTTTTTTTCAGGACTCATTTTTCCATGGAGGCATTTTTAAATGGGAAGGTCAAGATTCTGATGGGAAGGAAAAGAGCTTAGGAATTCTCTTGTTTTACCCCAGCATGGTTTTTTAGCTACCCTGTTTTGTTTGTGGTGTGGAAGTTTTTGCAGAGGCTTCCTCCCTGAATCCTGATTCTTCTCTGCCTCCCCAGTTAAACCGACTGAAATAGGTGGGTGCCTGTAGTGCCTGAAGCTCATTAATTGTCTTTAAGAGTCTAGGGGCAGAAGGTGAAGGCCTCTCAGGGGCCTAAAGGTGTGAGGCCTGTCCTGTTAAAAAGGGGCAAGGGGCCTGATAAAGAGCCAAGGGAAGAAAGTATATATTAGCTTCGAGCCATTACTTCTTCCGCTTTGTCCATGTTAAATATTGAATTGTAAATTTATCATGTTAAAAATCTAAAATATCTTCTCTAACAGTTGATGTCTTGAGTGTAAAGTTGAGCGGAAGGTATTGAGTGTGAGAGTTGCCGGGGTGGGTTCATGTGCAATGTGGTTTGGGTGCTGCTTCCTTACTGGCTGGTTTTGGTCTGTGGTGGCCTCCTGTGGAGTCTGTTCTTCGTGTTCTGTAGCTGCTGAGAGATCAGAATTTAGCTGAGCATGTTAAGACATCGCAATTGATGTGTTTGGATTCTGATGTGTTGTTTGGTTCGAAGAAGTAGAAGCACAAGGCTAAGCGCTGGAGGACTTGAAGAAAATGGAGACAGGGCTAAGTCTATAAGTTTAGGTAAAGATTTCTTTAGTTTGCAATGGCCGAGGCCTTAGTAGAAATTCCCTGCCTAAGGGATGGACTTATCCTGTGATTCTCAGTCTAGTAGGGGCAGAGCGGCGTGGGAGGGAGCAGAGCTGGCTCAGACTTCTAGGCCTAGGACAGGGAGTTCCCCGCAAGCTTTCCTTTCAAGAGGCAGGGGTCTGTCCTTTCAGCTGCCAGTTCTTTCTCCCTGCCTTTTCACCGCTGTGGGATTTCTAGCCTGGCAGCAGATGGGTTTGGGAGGAAGACTGTCACTTTTGCAAGATTGATATCATCTACAGGTTTTATTTCCATTTTTCTCCATATCATTCACCACAGTGGTTACAGGTTTTCCTTCCTCACCAAAGCTCCCCAAATAAAGGCCAAGCACGTTCCAGTTACCTACAAAGACAAAGAGGCTTCCAAGCAGAGAAAGTAGCCTCTCAGGATATCACCAGCGCTCCAATAGTTCCTGTGAAGGAACACAACACAGGGAGACCATTTTTAAGCTCAAAATCCAAGTACCAAAGAAGGGGAACACATGGAGCAAAGACTTTACAACATCTTAGATCCTAACTTGGCTTAAGATCAAAAGATTTCAAAGATGTTGGCGTTACAGCAGCTTTTCTCTCTGCTGGGCAAAGATCACTATATGGAAAGTTTAGATCTCAATCTCTGGCTGTCAGCCACTGGCTCTCTGTATAGCCTCTCTGTGTATCTGCGTTTCGAGGCACAAATTTCTTGTATCAGTTCTCCTGGAGGCCCTTTGGCTTATCTACTGTAGAGTAGGCACAAAGGTTCTGGCTCCAGTGACTTCTGGACTTCAGCAAGAAAGAATTCAAATCTAAAAAATAGACAATAGCATTGCTAAGAAATGGCTCCAAGAGCAGTGAAGACCTTCTACCAGTATAGGAATATGTGAATAAAAGTCTGCTAGTAGACAACAAGACTGCAGTTTCCAGGGTGTGAGGCTGCCTCTCAAGACCCAGATGGCCTTTTTAACCCCGTGAATACAGCCTCCCAGATGGCCTTTTAACCCATCACAAATCTTCATCTTTCCAGTTACTTAGCTCAACTGGTATCTCAAGGAATGTTACTGCAAGGACAGTCCTTAACTGCATATTCATGGCATGCAATATTCTCTCAAAATCATATGTGGAAACAGCATATGAGGACACTGGAACCTGGGATCAAAATACCTCCTTCAAGCACTGGTCAAATGGACTACTGTCATTCAAATAATACCTTGCCAAATGTCACCTAAATTGTAGTGGGTGCAGGAACAACACCTAACGAAGGGACTCCTGTGACATTGGCCTGGAGAGTCAATCTAAAGCGACAGATGATATGAGATGTGGCTTTCTGAGTTATCTTCGCCAGAAGGCAGGACACACATATTGGCCTGCCAGAGCAACTGTCAGTCACATCAACATGGAAGGGAGTTCATTCTTTACTGCATTAATGGCTTTTCCACAGACAACACACAGGGCAAGTGTTGATTCTACCAGACAGGGGAACACATTCTGTACCACAGTCAAACCTAGATGATCTTATGGCAGACTATTTATGGGCAGATTTTTATGGGAGACTCGGCTCACTGAGCAACTTCTTCCAGGGAAGGTGTCTGCGGGAGCAGAGAACTACAGCATCCTTCACTTCCAGACAAATCATGATGTTCACACAGTTGAAAGAGGATCTTCATGACAGGGCTTGGTTGACAGTGACCTGGGAACTTTCACATAGATCTGTTCACTTCTCCACTTTGTTTCCACTCCAAAAAGTTTTGCACACTGAAGTTTCATCACACCAAGGTGAAAGTGGGTCTCTCTCTTTCAGGCCTCCAAACACTCATGTGCTCCTGTTTCCCAAGTACAGGTGCCTTCTAAGGTTCTACAAAAAGGTCATCTGAAGACAAATAAGGACAGTTTGGTTTGGCCTCGCAAGCTGGGCAGCACCACACTGAGGAGTCTGGCTAAGAAGCCCCCATGGCCTTTACCTCTGATTCCACATCTGTTGTCTCAGAAGGACGGCTCAGCTAGTTGATTAGGTCTGCTCTCTGTAAGTATCCCACTCTCTTTATCCTGTTTTGAAGGAAGACAGGGTTTGAAAGACAGCAACAACAAGTTTCCTCATTTTGTTTTGGATGTGATTGGGAGCCAGAGACCTAGTACTAAGGAGATAAATGCATCAAATATTTTTTTTTTTATTTTGGACTTGCAATTTGAAGATTCTTTTTTCAGAGCCTTGTTTGAGTGTTACTCTTCAATATCTTACTGAGTTATTGGACTCTTCTTTGTCCTTCTCTTCTGATGCAATTTCCCTGCAGAGCTCACCATCTCACTATGATCCTGACATTTTTGTTGGCTTTGTTTCTTGTGTTTGCAATTTCTTAGAGGAATAACCGTGAGCCATTACTCCTCTACTGGGACTCCTGCTTGGGATCTCAGAAAAGTGCTGGAGAAACTTGCTCTACTTTTTTTTTGAGCCTGCAGAAACTGCGTGATAATCTTACTTGTCATGGAAGACTTTTTTTGTTGCAAGGCTTTTCTGCAAGTTATTCTTCTGAAGGCTGTTTTTTATATAGGCGGTTTCATTTTTTGATTTTCATAAGGTACTAATTTCATTACTTTACGCCTTCTTTTATTTTTTGCCTGGCTTGGTTTAAGGTGTTGCTTTAACCCAAACTATGTTATTCATTTTTGCTACGTAAAGCAAGCAATCCCAAAATTTTTGGGAACATTTTTTGCACACTTTATTATTTGACAGGCAATTGCGTTTTTATTTAGTTTGGCAGGACTAAGGAGTTCTTGGGCAGTCTTGAGTTTTGTTACTTTCCTTTCAAAAGGGAGTAACAAGGGGAAGCCTGTGTGTTGTGAAACTATTTCTTATTCTCTGGGTGTTGCATTATTCCAGCTATTCCCAGGGGGGCAAGGACTAGGGCTTTGGCCACTTCACTACTTCCACTGGGGGGTGTCTTTCCAGCAACATTTCTGGCTACTTGGGAGTTCAGTTCCTTTCTCTTAGCTATTTGGAGTTTCCTCTATACTCTCTCTAAGCATTATCACCTTCCTCTCTCTAAGTCTAGGGCTGTTGTCAGTTCCTCATTTTGCATGGCATGTTGTCTCCTTTACCTCTGCTTTGGGATTCTAGCCTCCCTAGTAGGACCCTGCTGTGGAATGAAGAACATAGTACAGTTTTGTGTGGAATGAAGAACATAATGTACAGTTTTTACCTACCATATTTGTAGATGTTAGTTCCCTCCACGTACTTCTAGGGGGCCTTGTGTTCCTGGTTATCTATGTTTAGGGGGTGAAAGTTGTGTTGGTGATATGTATTCTTTGGTGCAGGTATGTTGGGAGTTTTATATATATATTTTTGAATTGCAGGTACCTCTGACGCATTTGGCAAGTAACTTATTGACTGAGGGTCTTCTGGTCAGCGCGGCAAAGAAAAGACTTGAGGATATTCGCGGTCATGCGCGCCTAGTACCCTGACTATACTACTGTTAGTCCTAATGCAAAACCTTATGAAGATTCTGATGCTGAGGACTCTATTCCCTCAGCTTCCCCTCCTGAAGACTACTCTTTTGGGGAAACTTTACACACCATGAGGGAACATTTTCACTGGGAAGGTCAGGATTACTCAGATTCCAAGAAAAGGCTCAGAGAGTTTATTTTACTCCCCCAGCACAGACCTCTAGCCATCTCTCTGGTTTTGGACATTGTGGATGATGTCTTTAGAATCCAGTTTCAACCCAGACTCTCTACCTCCTGCTCTGGTCAAGCCTGACAGATACTACAGAGTACCTGATTCCCACAAATGTCTTTACAAAAGCCCAGTAGCTGACCCAGAGACTATCTCCCAGGGTCCCAAGGGGGCTAAGGCTTCCATGGCTAAAAACCCAGTACCTTCTGAAAGGGATTCAAGAGCACTAGACAGGTGGGGGAAAAAGATTTACACCTCAGCCACATTAGCTATGAGAGCACTAAATTGTCAATTTCATATGCTTAAGTATCAGCAATTCCTGATCTCTCAGTTAAAACAAAAGATAACCTCCCTCCCTCAACAATCTGAATTGAAAGAAGTACAGGACTTGTTGCACGCCACCGAGCAGGTGGGCAAACATACCTTACAATGTGGGTTTTGATTCTTTAGAGGCCTCCTGCAGAGCAGCTGTCACTGGATCAGTTATACGTAGGCATGCCTGGTTAAAGGAACAAAGTCTGCCTGATCATGTTAAAGCAAAAATACTAGCTGCTCCTTTACAGCAGGAGGTTCTTTTTGGAGTTAAAGCAGAAGAAGTTTTAAAGAAAATGGAAGATAAGGCGAAATCAATGCAGACAGTCAAAGATTTCCTACAAGTACAACCCCCTCGCTTCAGCAGAAACTGGCCAACAAAAAATTGGTCCTTTCCAGCCACTGACAGACCTCAGAGGGGTAAATACAGGCGCCCAAGGGGCAGATGACAAACACAAGCCCAGTATAAACCTCGCCAATGGGGCACTCCAACCCAGAAGGGAGGAGAAGACAGGTCTCAACCCACCAGAAGGCAAACTCAATGACTTGCACCTCAGCTGGCCAAACAAAGCTCTTTTGTCAGTCCCCTTGGGGGGAAAACTAGCACTTTTTGCAGACAACTGGCACATGGTCACAAAGGACAAATGGGTTCTAGACATAATTTTGCGAGGATACAAACTCCACTTTCACACCTTGCCAATGAAAAGAGGAATGCCAAACCTGCCACAAAATCAAAGGGCAGAGGCTCAAAGACAAATTACAGCTCTCATGGCCATGAGAGCCATTCAACGGGTACCAACTCAAGAGCAAGGCCAAGGATTTTACTCAAGGCTCTTTCTAGTACCCAGAAAGGACAACGCTTGGAGACCAGTTCTGGACCTTTCAATTCTAAACACTTACAAGTTCCCAAATTCAAGATGCTAACACTACAGCAGCTACTTCCCATGTTGGGCAAGGAAGCATGGCTGGTAACATTGGACCTCAAGGAGGCATACCTGCATGTCCCTATTAGACAGTTGCAGAAGATACCTCTGTTTCATTGCAGGTTCAACCCATTATCAATTCTCTGCACTGCCCTTTGGCTTATCTACTGCACCCAGAGTTTTCACAAAATGCCTGGCACCAGTAATTGCATACTGCAGACAAAGAGGAATTCAAATATATCCATACCTGGACGACTGCCTCATCCAAGCAGAAAGAAAAGACATTCTCTTACATCATCTGGCTTTTGTGAAGCATCTACTAAATTGTCTGGGGTACACAGTAAACGAAAAGAAGTCAAAACTAGTACCCTCACAAAAAATGACATTCCTGGGTGCCAGCTTGGACACAACGGCCCAGAAAGCTTATCTTACACCAGACAAGCAACTACAACTGACTCAGTATTTCAAGACAATGGCAACAAAGACCCAATTAACTGCAAGAAAAATCCTGCAGGCTTTGGGCTACATGGCATCTTGCATTCTGATAATACCATTTGCAAAACTGCATATGAGGAAATTACAGTGGTACCTAAAAAGCGTATGGTCTCAACACAGCCACAGCTTGGACACAGTGATATCTCTCATTCCCTGCCTTCAACAGGAATTTCTATGGTGGGCACAGGCATGTCACCTCAACAAGGGTCAGCCTTTCACCTTGCCCCCAATCAGGCAAACATTCACAACAGATGTTTCAGACTATGCCTGTGGGGCACACATGGCAGGGCAATGCATTCAAGGCCTATGGACTGCAGAACAAAGAAAACTGCACATAAATCAAAAAGAGATGCTAGCTGTACAGAAAGCTCTGACAGCATTCAAGGATCTACTACAGCCAGGACAACTTGCATTAAAGACGGACAACACCACAGTAATGTGGTACATAAACAAACAAGGGGGCACACATTCCTACCCTCTTTGCAGGCAAGCAATAATCTTATGGAACACAGCTCTGGCCTACCAAGTCCAGTTACAAGCTCAATTCCTGCCAGGACAGAAAAACACATTGGCAGATGACCTAAGCAGAAACATCAAAGATCCCCACGAGTGGGAACTAGACCCACAAATATTTACAATGATAATTCAAAAATGGGGCCTTCCAGATATAGATCTGTTTGCCAGTCCTCAAAACTACCAACTGACAAAATTTTGTACAAGGACATTCCATCATCAAGATTGGAAAGTGGACGCTCTCTCCTTCAGTTGGAAAAACCTGACAGCATATGCCTTTCCTCCATTACCTCTTCTCACAAAGGTTCTTTTGAAGGTCAAAAAGGAGAAACCTCAACTGATTTTCATAGCCCCAGACTGGCCATGCCAGCACTGGTACCCGCTATTGAAGAATATGGCTCACAGCCCACCATGGATATTGCCTCAAATACCTCATTTGCTCTCGCAGCAAAACAAACAGATTCTACACAGCCAGCTCAAAACCTTAAACCTGGCTGCATGGCAAATCAATTAAGCATCCAACCAGCCCCTCTTTCACAAGCAGTACTGGATGTTTTTCTGGAAGCCAGGAGGCCAAGCACCAGGAAGGCTTACTCGGACAAATGGAAAAGGTTTTCTGCTTGGAACCAAGCTAAAGGACAAAACACAACTCAGCCTCATATGCCTCACATTCTGCAGTATTTAGCTGAGATGTTGCACAAACGACTTTCCTTCTCCTCAATTAAAATCCATGCTTCAGCTATTTCCGTTCACTACGACACGAATCCAGCTTTATTTTCAAATCCTCTTCTAAAGCAGTTCCTCAGAGGGGCAAAGAACATTAGACCACCTAGAAGAGCTCCTACACCAACATGGGACCTCAACTTTGTTCTGGAAGAACTATCGCTACCTCCCTTTGAACCAGCTTTCTCTGCAGACCTTCTGTTCCTATCTTGGAAGACTGCCCTGCTCCTGGTAATAACGTCTGCTAGGAGTCTCTCAGAATTACAGGCACTTATGGCAGTGGAACCTTTCCTCATTTTTCATCAAGACAGAGTTTCTCTACGAACTAATCCTTCCTTCATGCCTAAGTTGGTTTCCAGTGTAGCTTTAAATCAAACCATCCACCTACCCACTTTCTTCCCCAATCCACAGAACAAAGGTGAGACTCCTGCATTCCTTGGACATTCACAGGCAGCTTCGTTACTACTTGGATAAAACTAAGGCTTTCAGAAAAACTGACCAGCTCTTTGTATCCTATGCTACAGCTTCTCAAGGGAGGGCCATATCCAAGCAAACCATTTCTAAATGGATAGGCCATTGCATACGGTTCTGTTATACCCATCATGGGAAACCAGTTCCTCCTACCATTAGAACCCCCTCTACCAGGGCAACAGCTACCACTGCAGACTTTCTCAGGGGGGTTCCTACCAAGGAAAGTTTAGAAGCTGCAACTTGGAGTTCTGTACACACCTTCACCAAACACTATCACTTTCCTCTTTATTCTAAGTCCAGGGCGGGCTTCGCCACTGCAGTTCTGCAGGGCCTCATTGCCTCCACTAACCCTCTATAATACCTCCACCATACCTTAGCTTTGGGACTCAACCCAAGTGTGATGACTGCGGCAGGGTAACACGATGAACATAGTACAGTTTTATACCTACCATAAATGTAGATGTTCGAGTGTTCACCCTGCTGCAGTCCAGGTTACCCTTCCTCCAACCCCTGTGATCTACTGGCTAAATCTCTGCTATGCCTTACTGATGTATTTGCTTATAGCTGAAGGGATTTTGTGTTTGTACAGTGTTCACACCATTTGGTACTAATTTGGATTACCAGCTTGGCAAGCTAAGAACTTGGTTATATTCAACTACAGTATTTAAATTGATTTAAACTGTGTATGAAGGAGTGTTGAAGGAATTTTTAACTGGTTATTCTGTGTCCAACTGGTGCATGTGAAATAATTCCTGCTTTAAAACTTCAGCATTTAAGTACCTTTTTATGCACTTTTTTTTAAAAATACAGTATTTAAATTGATTTAAACTGTGTATGAATTTTAACTGGTTATTCTGCTCTTCAGTAACTTGAACTAAAAGCTAGTGTTGGCTGAATTTTGTTATTTGCTAGTAATTACAGGTGTCATTCATTGATTTCCTGTCCTTGCATATTTAAACTGGTGCATGTGAAATACTTCCTGCTTTAAAACTTCTGCTTGGCAAGCTAAGAACTTGGTTATATTCAACTGGTTTTATGCACTTTTTTAAAAATAGAGTATTTAAAAAGATTTAAACTGTGTATGAAGGAGTGTTGAAGGAATTTTTAACTGCAGTTATTCTGCTCTTCAGTTATTCCCACCCACCTGCCCTGTTTTTGTTTTGGTGTTAATCTTAGTGGCATTGAAACTGCCCGCCTCAGCCTGCCTCTGAGCCCATCTCATTTGCTCACTCAACTGAGTGCAGTGAGATCATATTCTGATTTCAGGCACTCCTACTGTGTACAAAGAGCATCTGGGAAATAGAAATAATTAAGCTTATTTCCTGCCTTTCTTGTTAAGTGGTACAGACTATTTGTAGGCTTTTGACCTCCAAGCCCTTCTGTGTTTGAGGGAAGCCTTTTTTCTTATAACTAGCCAGTTTTCTAGTTTCAGCACTCAAATCTGTTTCTTTGATCTCAGCACTTGTTCAGAAAAAAAAAAAAAAAAAAAAAATTCATCTGCTTTTACTGTCCTTGTGTTTTACCTACTTCTTTTTACTTTTGCATCATCTTAAAATACTCAATTGTATTTATTACTGCTTGGTGTAACTCATTCTAAGCCTTTTGGTTTAAACACTTGGGCTTCGGACCAGTTAGTTGTTTTGCACTGAGAGGGTTTGTGGTCTGCACTGTTGTGGCAGAACAGGTAGCTTACATCCTTCTAGGTTGAGAACTGCTGATTGAGGGCTCAGTGTCTGTTATTCTAAAAGTGTATTAATTCTGGTTTAAGCACTTGGGCTTTCAAACCAGTTATTTTACATTAAGAGGGTTCGTGGTCTGCACTCTTGTGGGAGGAGAGGCTGGACTCTGCCCTTCTGAGCTGGGAATTTCTGGTTAAAGGCTTATAGTGCATGCATATCTGAACTGTTTCTTACTGAAGTTGGTGCGCCTTGTTTGCTGTGGCATAGACTGGATTCGGGCCTGCTGGATCTAGCTTTGTTTGTGTAACTTGAGCACTAATCCAGACATTCTCTAAAGTATTCAATGGTATTTATTACTGCTTGGTTGTAACTTGATTAAAGTGTAGCTATCATTCAAGTCTTTTGGATTAAGCACTTGGGCTTCAGACCAGTTGTTTTACATTAGGAAGGTTTGTGGCAAGCACTGTGGTGGCAGGACAGGTAGCTTTCATCCTTCTAAGTTGGGAACTGCTGATTGAGAGCCCAGTGTCCAAGTGTATTAGTTCTGGTTTAGGCACTTGGGCTTCAGGCCAGTTATTTTACATTAAGAAGGTTCGTGGTCTGCACTCTTGTGGGAGAAGAGGCTGGACTCTGCCCTTCTGAGCTGGGAATTTTCTGGTTAAAGGTTTATAGTGCCTGAATATTTGAACTGTATCTTACTGAAATTGGTTCACCTTGTTTGCTCTAGCATAGACTAGATCCAGGCCTACTGAATCTAGCTTTGTTTATATGCTTGTTGTTTGTTTGCTTATTATTTCCTGGAAGCTAATTCATAACTTTTCAGCGCTTCTGTGGATCACTAGTGATATCTGCATTGCTTACTGTACTTATTTCCTTGTTTCACTTGAAAGAAAGTTACTGTTTGTCGTTTTGCATTTAGTTACTTGTAACACATTGCACTCAAGTTACCTGGCACTTGCTCACTAAAGCAATTATATAAGTCAGCACTAAAAATTAAAAGCACTACACCCTCACTCCCCACTGGCCCTTGTTTTCAATCAATATTATTCTAGCATGTCCAAAGGTCAGTTGTCAATCTCCTCTCGGTCCAGCTGGTGAATCTGGGAATCTTGAGGCAATGTTATAACTGCCTCATGTACACAGACAACCCTCTCCTCCTCCCACATAACACAAATACTTGCAGAGATGCAGCTATTTAGCCAAACTGGAGGCTGAGCTCTCTCAACTCAGGACTGGCAAGACCAGACAGGAGGAGAAGGCAACTACACACACCACAAAACCAGCCTCACATAATGCTACCACTCCACTGAATCAAACACATAAACACACAAAGACATACGGCTCTGAATTTACCTAAACAGCAGAGGCCTCCAAAGCAGACACCCAAACAACTGCTACCTCAAGACACCCCACAAGCAACACATAAACCACAAAAGCAGTGTGCAAAGCAGTCACAGCCCTTAAGGCCAAATACAACACCAAACATACTTGTCATAGGTGACTCCATAGTCAGACACACTGACGTCCCACTCACCAGGCTGAACAAGGAGAGGGTCACAGTAAGCTGCCATAACACAAGCACTGGTCACTCCACAGCAAGTACAAATATGACACAGTCATTGTCCATGCTGGTGTGACTCCCTGGACTGCATGAAAAGAGACATAGAGGAGCTCTCTGATTATGTAGCCCAGGCAGGTATGACCCTAACCCTGAGCAGTATCCTTCCTTCACCAAGAATGATGCCACAATATAGAGACAAGATGATCAGCTTTAACATTTGGCTTAATGTCTGGTGTCATTCAAAGGGGATCCAGTGTCTGTCTGCCTGGGATGACATGCTTGACAAGCCACACCTGTCACCCTGGGATTCGGATCCCCATAGTGCCTTTTTAGGCAAGGCTCAAATTCTAAACCTACCACCCTAGAAAACAAAAATGGGAAGAAATTGAGGGTAATGCTGCTCAATGCCAGAAGTCTAAATCTCAAAATGCCCTTCTCAGTATGGAGAACATCGATGTCTGTGCTGTAACTGAAACCTGGTTCAAGGCTCCTGAGAGCACCCGGCACTATTAGGTTTTACCTCATATCATGCCCCAAAACCGGACCACTCCACGGTGTATCCATATTCATAAAGGATACTCACACCTCCAGGTTCATCCAGGTGCAACTAACCATAGGCAAAACTGCTCTACAAATTGTAGCATGCTACAGGCCACCCTCTCAAACTCAGGAACCCCACACAGCCTTCCTGAAGACACTGGAGGGTATAAATGTATCTCCAAACACCATCATATTGGGTGACTTCAACTACCGAATATAGACTGGGAACATTACTCAAGCCCTAACTTTCTAGCCCAACGGTTCCTGGAGTTCATAAATTCAAATGCCATGGAACAGCTAGTCACTGTTCCCACGAGAGGAGAAAATATACTAGATCTCATTGTCACAAACATGGGGACAAAATGCTCCACAGTATATCCCTCATTGGTGAGATCTGATCATAAACTAATCTCACTGGAAATCCACATCCCGCCCCACCCCAAACAAAAGACCATAGTGAAGAACTTCTCTAAAGCAAACTTCACACTACTCAAGACTGGTGTGGTATCCTTCAAGGCCCCTGAGTCAGAGGAAACCACAACCCAATACAAATGCCTTCTATGAACACCTCCAGGACTGCATGGATCAGGCAATCCCAAATAAAACCAAGACTCTTTCCACAAAGGGCAAACGTCCAGTCTGGTGGACCCCAGCCATTAACAAACTTTACAATAAGAGGAGAAAGCTATTACATGATAGAACAAAATCCATCATTATTAGTAAAAAATACGAGCACTCATAAAATCAACTAAGGCCAATTTTGAGAGAAAAATTGCCATGGATTCAAAGGACAATCATAAGGCCTTTTCAGCTATGTTAGGAACCTGGGTGGAAACTCACAGATATGCTCAGAATTAGTCCAAAATGATACAAAAATCACTGAACCCACAGACATTGCCAACATACTGGCAGACAGGTTCAGTGCAAACTCCTCTCCCCTAAAGGAGAGATAACTATCCCAGCCGAGTGTAGCCTCCCGGACATCTCAAAGCTGCTCTCTCTAAAGCTAAAAACACAGCATCAATGGGACGGATGGTGTCCCGGCTGTGTGCGCTAAATGAGGAATTAAAAGGCAGCTGTTTAATCTCAGCCTTACCACAGGATGACCCTGGTAATTAAAGTCTAGTCTGCAAAGCTATGGAGAGGATCATAATGGAGCTCATAAACAAAGATATAGGGGACTTGCAGACATTGGACCCGACCCAGTTTGGCTTTGTCAAGGGAAGATCATGCCTTTTGAACTTGGTCGACTTCTTGAAATAGTCACCAAGGCCATTGATGAGGAAAGGCAGTCCATACAGCCTACCTTGACCTTGCAAAGGCTTTCGACACAATACCCTATTGTAGAAAAACTTACCAGCTTAAATGTAAACCCATATGTCACAAGATGGGTTGCAAACTGGCTTAAGGACAGAACCCACAGGGTTAGAGTTGCTGGCGCTGTGTCAGACTCCAAGCGGTCACAAGTGGTGTCCCACATATTGTTTGGCATCTACTTCTCAGAAGTACAGGCCAACATGGGAGGACTTTGGCTGACAAAGTTTGCAGATGACTGCAAACTGGGCGCCATAGTGGAAAGTGCATCGGACACGGATATCCTTCAGAAGGGACTCACTGAAACAGATAGCTGGTGCCAGAGCCATGGCCTGAAGTTAAAATGTATAGTCATAAAAACAAGGTAACCCCAAGCTACCATATAGGTGGCAATCCACTAAGCACAGAAGAGGTTATCAGGGACCTGGGGACCCAGGTTGACAGTGGCCTTTCTTTTGACACTCATATTGCTAAAGTGGTTAGAAAGACCTTCTACATTGCCCACCTGATCATGAAGGGATTCACATCCAGATCTAGTGAGGTCATTGTTCCCTGTACTCTTCACTTATCAGACCAATGATACAATGCCCCATTCGGGATGTATCTCACCCGACATCTGCAGCAATTGGAGAGACCCCAAAAGTTCCTCACCAAAAGGATAAAGGGACTCCAAAATCTGTCATATGCTGCCAGATTGAAGAAACTCCAGCTCTATTCAGTTGCTCAGAGGTGACATGTGCCTGACATACAAGGCCATGTCCAACCCGGAATTAATGGACATGCTCCACCTCAAAAATCCAAATCCACCAAAACCACTAGAGCAAGCGACTTAAACCTTAGCACGGATATAAATATTGAGGATAGATTTATCACTCAGAGACTCCCTATGCTGTGGAATAAAATCCCGGTCCATGTGAGGCAGAGCACCTCGCTGACTCTGTTCAAGAGAAATCTAGACCTGTGGATGGGAGATCGGAATCATCTCTGGGTCACTGCTGGACAGAGGCACAACAAACTAATGGGCACAGTATTTTTTCATATAAGGGGTGGCGTAAGCCTTAGGGCAGATAGCCTAGTATAAACCTATGAACCTTTCTGGGGGCACCTGACATCTTGGGCAAGAAAAACTGAAGAAAATGGCGTTGGTTGCAATATATGTACCCCTGGTGCACTGACGTCAGGGATGAGGTGACAGCAACTGACATTGGACCAAGACTTTGGAAATCCGGCCAACTGCGGGACCGCCTGACGACAGGATAACCCAAGTGTGATGACTGCAGCAGGGTGAACACTCGAACATCTACGTTTATGGTAGGTACAAAACTGTACTATGTGCGGCGTCGCACATACCTCACAGTATCATTAGACTTTTGTATACTGGCCGGATGTACGAGTCAGCTGGCGGTGAACTCCCTCATATTATGAATACTGCAACATATAGAAGAGAAGACGTCTATGGTTATAGTAAGATTTTACACAACTATTCTTTCCTGAAAGCTTTTTGAATAGGTCAAGTTGTCCAGTTGTGACATTTTTCTTGGAAGGAATTGGTGCACCTTTTCATGTTCTTTCAGGAGGTTTCTTCAGTGGATACAGAATACACTAATGAAGTCGTCTTCAACCTTTTTTGCACCATGGACCGGTTTCATGTAAGACAATTTTCCAAGTACCGGCCATTGTGCGCGCGCATAATAAGCAAATAATAATGCCTGACAGGTTGTGTGTTAATGTGTAATTAACGCCTGCCCAGGGTTGCTATGAGGCTCGACGCTGCAGACGAAGGGCCTCTGCACCCCTGGAAGGGCAATCATTATGCAGTAATACACACCACACACCCTGGAGGGTATTATTTATTTTTTTATGTGCTGTATTATTATTTTTTTTTTTATATATTTTTGATGTAAAATTGTTCCTTCTCCTAATGTTTCAAACTTGCTGCTGTATATTTTAAGTGTTGGAGGAAGCATTTTGCATCCAAAATATAACACTTAAAAATATCCAGGCAGTTTCTTTATTTTTTGGTCCCTTACTCCTAAAATGTTTGGTTTGTTGCCAGTCATTGGAGATTGAAGTTACTAAATAATGGCATACATTTGAGTTTCAGACTATTTTCTTCAGAAAATTCAAACACAGAGCTTTTTATTTAAACAAATTTGTAATTTTATAAGAGCAGTAATTAAAATCTGTTATTTTTGAGCCTTTGTTCCCTTTTTATTTTAGAGTTTATCCAGATTTCATCAGCTGAAAAGTCCAGAGGTATGCAAACCTCTTTTCTGTCACTCTCACTCACTTTCTCACACACACCTCTGTTTCAGAAAATTTATGCCAACACAAATCCTAATAATCAAGTAAACTTAGTAAAATATGTTCCTGTTTTGAGCAGTTGTCACCCGTTTATTTTAGGTTTATCCAGATAATGTGAGGTAAGAGTCAACACCTTTCAACTGTCCAGATTTTTGCCGAATGTCCAGTTTTTTGGGGCCGAATGTGCAGTCCCATTCTCATAGGTTCATAGGTGTGTACTAGGCTAATGGCCCTGGAGCCTTTACAAGCCTAGCCCATAAAAGTGCCCTGGCATCGTGCTGCCCAACTTATTTCCCACTGCCTCTATTAATTAGAGCCACTGGAGTGATCCCTCGGGTGAACTTTCTGATGTTCTTCGTGTTTCACTGTTGCAGTCATTACATTTGGGTAATCTGCTAGCAGGTTGCCCCCAGTCGGCCTGATTAACAAAGTCTTAGGTCCTGCATCGGTTGCTGTCCCTTCTTCCATGACGTCAGGGGTATAAAACATGCAGCTGACACCATTACATCAGTCTTTCTTGCTGCGCGATGCCTGAAGCAGAAGCAGTTCGCAAGTGCCGGTCGGCCGACTCCTGAAATTTTCGTTTTCGAGTTTCAGAACCGAAGTCTGCAACTAGAGTTCCTGTGGTGGGCAGAGGCCTGCCACCAAAACAACGGACTGCCATTCATTCCACCCCCTGCCGCCCAAACTCTAACAACAGAAGCATCAGACTGTGCTTGGGGGGCTCATCTGGCAGGGAAGTGCATTCATGGCAAATGGAGCCCAAAACAAATGCACCTATATATCAATCAGAAAGAGATGCTAGCTGTACAGAATGCTCTGACAGCCTTCAAGGACTACCTTCATCCAGGACAACTAATGATAAAGACAGACAACACCACAGTTATGTGGTACATGAACAAGCAGGGGGGTACACATTCCTACCCCATTTGCAGACTAGCCATGGCATTGTGGAACACTGCCTTGACCTATCAGATACAACTACAAGCTCAATTCCTGCCAGGAAAGCAAAATACTCTGGCAGATGAACTAAGCAGAAATCTTATGGACCCACACGAATGGAAACTGGAACCACATGTTTTCAACATGTTGACACGCAAATGGGGGGAACCCAGACATAGATCTATTTGCCTCATCCCAGAACTATCAGTTGGACAAATTCTGCACAAGAATTCATCACAAAAAAGCTTGGAAAGTGGATGCTGTATCATTCAGCTGGAAAAAACTATTAGCCTGTGCTTTTCCTCCTCTGCCTCTGCTCTCCAAAGTTCTACTAAAAGTCAAACAGGACAAACCAAAAATTACTCTGATTGCTCCAGACTGGCCTTGCCAACACTGGTACCCACTCCTTCGCAATGTGTCACACCTTCCTCCATGGCACCTGCCTCTACCTACTGTCTCAGCAGAACTACCAAATTCTGCACACACATCTCCAAACTTTGAATCTTGCAGCGTGGCTAATCAACTAATTTCACCCTTGCCATCCCTCAGCAAACCAGTGATGGATGTCATTTTGGAGGCTAGAAGGCCTAGTACTAGAAAATCTTATGCTGACAAATGGAAAAGATTCTGTGCCTGGGACCACTCCCAATGAATAAGCACAGCAATGCCCAGTATTCCTCGGATTCTGCAATACTTAACTGAGATGCTTCACAAGGGCCTGTCTTTTTCTTCCATGAAAATCCATGCCTCTGCCATTTCAGCTCATTACAACACAGAACCTCCCCTCTTCTCTCATCCTCTGCTAAAGCAGTATTTCAGAGGGGCCAAAAATGTAAGACATCCCAGAAGAGCACCAGCTCCTGCATGGGACCTCAATTTTGTTTTGGAAAAACTCACTCTCCCTCCTTTTGAGTCAGCTGCTACTGCAGACCTAAAATTTCTCTCCTGAAAAACAGCTTTCCTTTTAGCAGTCACTTCAGCTAGAAGGATTTCAGAATTACAGGCTCTTATGGCAGTGGAGCCTTTCATCATTTTTCATCCGGGCAGGGTGACTGTCAGGACCAATCCTTCTTTCATGCCTAAGGTGGTATCCAGTGTGGCTCTTAATCAGGCCATTCATCTGCCAACTTTCTTCCTCAATCCACAAAACAAGGGTGAGCGAATTCTGCATTCATTGGATGTACACAGACAAGTTAGATTCTACTTAAACAGGACGAAATCTCTAAGAAAATCTGAACAACTATTGGTGGCATTTGCTGCAGGGGCAGAGGGAAAGGCTATTTCAAAGCAGACTATTTCCAAATGGATAAGCCATTGTATTCGTTTCTGCTATATGCACCATGGTAAACCTCTCCCCAAGGGGATCAGGTCTCATTCCACCAGGGCTGCATCTACTTCTGCAGCCTTTCTCAGGGGGGTTCCTGCCAGAGACATTCCAGAAGCTGTTATCTGGAGCTCAGTTCATACGTTCACCAAACATTACCATTTACCTCTCTTCTCTAAATCCAGAGCTGGCTTTGCCACTGCTGTCCTGCAGGGCCTTATAGCTGCTCCTAATGCTGTATAAATCCATCCTCCCAACCATAGCTTTGGGGATTCTACCCAAATGTAATGACTGCAACAGTGAAACACGAAGAACATAGTACAGTTGTGTACACTTACCATAAATGTAGATGTTCGAGTGTATTCACTGTTGCAGTCCTGGCTACCCACCCTCCAGCCCCCTGTTTTTTCTCTTACTATACCTCTCCTTTCTTTTACTATGCTTAAAAGCCTTTTTGGGTGTATTTGCTTTTGATTGGAGGTATATTTTTTGTGTTTTTAAATTATATATTTGTATGTGTATGTGTGTATATATATATATATATATATATATATATATATATATATATATATATATATATATATATTGCTCCCCATTTAGAGGGCACCTGACATCTGGGGCAAGAAAAACTGATGTAGTGGTGTCGGCTGCATGTTTTATACCCCTGACGACCTGATGTCATGGAAGAAGGGACAGCAACCGACGCAGGACCCAAGACTTTGTTAATCAGGCCGACTGGGGGCAACCTGCCAGCAGATTACCCAAATGTAATGACTGCAACAGTGAATACACTCGAACATCTACATTTATGGTAAGTGTACACAACTGTACTTTTCCCATCCACTCAAGATTTTTCTTGAAGAGGCCCAGTGAAGTGCTCTGCTTGACATGTATGGCAAGTCTATTCCAGAGCATGGGGGAGACTCTGTGTTATGAGCCTATCCCTCCAGCATGTTCTGTTGATTGTGGTAATGAGGTTGAGGTCTCTGGAGCATGTGGTGTGGAGGGATTGGGATTTCTTTAGATGTGGCATTTCTTACAGAGCTGGGTCAGACATGACTTTGTAAGTCAAGCAGAGATCGTCTCTTAGTAGACGATATGAGACAGAGAATAGCTGGAGTTTTTTTTTAGTCTGTCCATGTACAACGTGTTTAAGGCCTAGGATCCTCTTCGTGAAGTACTTTTGTGACCTTTCCAGCTGTTGCATGTGTCTAGTCAGCTACATGCCAAATGAAGCATTATACTCTATGACTGGCCTGATAAGGGAAGAGGAGAGAGATGATGACCTCTTTCTTCCTGGATGCAAAACCCTTGGTAATGAGATGTGCCACATAGAAGGACTTCCTAACCACAGTGGCAGTGTGGTGGTCGAAGGAGAGGTTGTTGTCAACCTGTGTCCCCAGATCTTTTATAACGCTTTCCGTGTTCAGCAGGCTCCCATCAATGTGGTAATTAGTGGGAACTGAGTTTTTCCCAAAGGGATTGACGACGCATTTTTTGGCATTAAGCTTAAGGCCATGGTTTTGACACCAGTCATTGGTCTCAGTGATGCCTTTCTGTAGGATGTCTATATCACTTGGGAGTTAATAATGACTTCCAGCTTGCAGTCGTCTGCGAACTTGGTCAGCCAGAATCCCTCCGTGTTGGCTTGGACTTGAGAAATAGATGCCAAACAGGAGAGGACCCAGGACTGATTCCTGTGGGACTCCACTCATGACTGGTCAGCAGTCTGACTTGGAGTCTGCTACTTTCACACTGTGGGTTCTATCTGTGAGCCAATTTGCAACCCACCTAGTGATATAGGGGTTGAAGACTAGTTTGGTGAGTTTATCAATAATTCCTGAGTGGGGAATGTATTATAAAAGCAAGGACAGAGTGTTGCCAAGCAAACCACAAAATAAAGGAATGACCAGTAAAGCATGTTGTGGCTTCAAATCAAGTTTATTACATTCACTGGCAGATAAATGCAAAAAAAAAATCCAAAAAATGTTATTTATACTAGGGTTCGTGTGTCATTGTCGGTACCCTTTTCAGTCTGGTAGGCAACTAGAATCATTTCGAATGGAGAAAATTTGAAATGCTAAGCTACTATAGGCTGGGAGAAGTGTTGCAATGAGTACTAAGGCTTTAGGAGGACGTGTTATTTGTCAATTTTCATATCCACCGAATTAAGCTGTGTGGCCAACCATTTTTGAGTATCGTTCAATGGGCTGAGAGTTTGTTCTCTACAATTGATTGGTACTTAACCTATTTCCATGGTATGTGATAGGGTGAAGATTCAGGACTAATGGGAATGGAGAGCAGGATTTCATTAGCAAATAGGATGAATTGCGACTTTTCATCAGTGAGAGGAATGATTAGTGGCTGAGATTCTTTTACATAGGCTGAGAAGACTAAATTCTGGCTGTTGTAGGACTAACTGTAAATTGAGGAAAGAAAATGGAATTTTACTGTATGGCTGGTCCAATTTTTATGAATGGGTACTCTGTTGGAGCAGGGAGCACTTGAGTTTGGGAACCCTGCTCTTTTGGCCTCTGGGGGACAAATACACTAATAATAATAGAACAAAGTGGCCTGGTAACCACACCAAGCCTGAAAATGGGCCAAAATTGTCCCCATCCATTGGTCATTCACAGCGTATTCATAGCCAGTGACCTCCACTAAGGAGCAGAATTTCCATATTGTGAACACCAGTGGCATATGTCTCTTTTTCGGGGAGTGGATCTTTAACCCAAATTCAGTAGTTGCTCATGCAGGGGGTACAGGAGCATGTATTATCTGAACAACATGAAGTCTGATACTCAAATGCCTGTCTTTATTAATGACTTCAATCCCCAAACATTTGCTAGAAAACTACACATTTTTTCAGTTTCTTTGATTTTTATTTTACACTCACTAAACAGCAAAAGCATTACTTAGCGAGTTTAAAATAACGGCCCAATCGATCTCACGGTTCACTCTCTCATATACACACAGTTTCTTCTGCTTTCAAACACACACACATTTTGCTTTCATTCATACATTCATGTAATTAAATCAAAAGGTGCTTCAACAAAATATTAATTTAAGGGTGTGCACTCTTATGCAACCAGCTTATTGTACGTTTTATATTTTTTATATTTTTCCCCCTAACAGATTTGTTTGTTTTTTAATTGAATTGTACATGTTATAGGTCTCATTAAAGCTGGGAAAAGTTTTAAAATTATTTGTTGTGGTCTCATTTTTTTATATCACAAAAACCTGACATTTTAACAGGTGTGTGTAAACTTTTTATATCCACTGTATGCATACAATATGTAATTGCTATGGCTTTATACAAGAGTTGAGATGCTTTTCTATTGTGTTGAAAAAACATTTTCCCTTTATTTTCACATTTTGAATTTGTTTTGCCATTCTTAGCTTCAGACAAGCCAAGCAACTTGGATCATTAGGATAATTTTTTTTAGGTACTGCACTTTGAAAAACAGGATGTTGTACAACTAATTTTTGCACTCACATGTCACTAGATTTTGACTCTGTCATATAGTTGTTGTCTTGAATAGATTAACAACATACAGACAACCTTTCTTTCTGTAATTAGTCCCAATGCTTCAAGAAGTATCTCCACGTATTAACTTTTAGCAGTTTTTGCGAACAGTCTGACTTGCCATCATATTTAACTGCTTCATTGTATCAACTCTTTTCACTTTAGTAGGAAATAACTCATGATGCCCTTCTGTATCACTGTTGCAGTATTATTTACTATAGGGATCTCTGGCCTAGCGCAGCCCAACGATCAGCCAGTATACCAAAGCCTTGTGATCTTGTATGTCCTGTACAACACACATATGCTCCTCTCACATGACAGAGGGCATAAAAGTGACATGCAGAAGCAGTTACCCAGAACTTGTTTGCCACCAGTCTGAATGCCATTATCTCTTGTTGGTCTAAACTCTTTGTTGCTGTGCTGAATACCTAGCCATCAGATAAGTGTGCAGTTGAGAGTGTTTTTTTTTTCCTTTTCTTTAGTCTTGTGTTTTATTTTGCTTGTCTAGAGTTCATGTCATTCAAGAAGGGAAAATGTCAGTGTGGGACCCAGGATTCCTATAAGGATCATCACGAACAGTGTCTTTCACGACCATACCTCTTGTACCATCTGTAAGGCATTTATGCCTAAGACACTCAGAAGCAGTTTGTTTTCTGTGGCCATTTATCTTCAAAACCAGTGTCTTAACCAGTTAGCCCAGGGTAGCATGGCAAAATCCATTAAACCTGAGGTACTCCTGCTTGATAAGAAGAATGCCAAGAAGTCTCAGCCAGATTCTTTAGCTGTCCAGCCTCCACTGGATGTCTCTGCTAAAGCAGGTAATAGCTCTGTACACCATTCGGTATCTTCATTGGATTCCTGTGCCATGACTATGTCAGAAACTGACATGTATCCATCTTTTTGCATGTACTCTGAGGCTTTGCAAGTGTCTACTCCAGATGTCGAGGGAAAACCAGAGTTGATTATCTCACATAGTCCTAGAGGAATTCCACAAATATTGGTCAGGGAGGAGGTTCTGGGTACTCTTATTGAATCTCGCTAAGGGTTGGAACCTTTGATATTTGTTAGGGTTGATATCCCTTCCAAGAAAAGAATAAAGATGAAGCATTTTTCAGTCCATGCTAAAGATCCTCAAAGGTAATAGCAAGAGTTTACTCAGGGCTTGTTTTCTGCTTTGATAGCCCTGAAGCCTACACTAGGGGTTTCGGTGTCTGTTCCTACTTGGACCTCTACCCCTTCTAAGCGGCCTAAGGAACCAGATTCCTCTGAAGATTCAAAGCTTTATGAAGGGTTCTTGTCCTATTCTTCACAGATGCCTTTGCTTTTGGCTATGATTCTGATAAGGAGGACTCTATTATTCCTGAGTCTCCTTTTGAGGAATTGTCCTTTGGGGGCACAACTGCTTGGATGATGGAATACTTTAAGTGGGCTTCTTCTCAAGTGTGTGATATTCAGTGAAGATATTATGAGCTGCTTCAGGTCGATAGCCCTAAACCATTGGCAGTTCTTCCTGTGTTAGCTGCATTGTTAGACACTTTCATTGCTGTTCCAAGTTTCCTGCTCCTAAAAAACCCTATAAGTTTTATAAAGTCTCTGAGGATTGTCAATTTTTATTTATATGTTCTGCTGATCCTGCTATGGTGTTGGTCTCTTTTGTCAAACCTTCCAAGCTGTTTCCCTCTTCCAAACGTTTGCCTTCTGATAAGGATAGTAGGGTAATAGAGAGGATTAGTAAGAAGATTTATACTGCTTCTACTTTGGTCTTTAGGGCTGTTAATTACCCGAGTCACGTGACCAGATATGCTCTGGTCTTGATTGCTCAGGCTTGTCAAGTTATTTCCAACTTCCCTGATTCTGAAAGCAAATCCTCTGCCTTATGTATTTTAGGTTCTAATTCTCAAGTGCCTGACACTCTGTCAGGTGTAGCTATGATGTTGCTTGATGCCTCTTCCAGGCCTGCGGCTGTTTGGACTGTCATGAGGCATTATTCTTGACTTTGTCTCCAGTCTTTGCCTGGGACATTAAGGCCAAGTTTTTGGATGCCCCTTTGAATGATATTAATCTTTTTGGGACTGCTGCTGCTGACCTGGTTAAGTCTTTTCAAGAGAAAGCCTTGCAGGACCTTAAACATACGAGTGCCTGTCCTATCCGTAAGTTCCAAAGGAATTATCCTCCGAGATCTGCTTTTGTCTGCAGGCAGCCCCACCAGCCCTCCAAGGGCAGGAATGGTGGCAGGTGAGCCTCTTCTGCTAAGGCTTTTCTCAGTCCTCTGTGGCCTAGAAACCTTCTTTATCTGCTATGCCTGCTTCTGTTTGACAACCCCCCCCCACCAGACCAGGTTCTTTTGTCCCTTTGGCTTTCCCTTTGTGTTCCAAATTGGATTCTCATCACTTCATACTCTTGGGTTCCTTCTATCATTTGTCAGGGTTACTTCATAGTATGATATAGTCTCTCTCCCTGCCTTTTCAGGGATTCCTCAACCTCTTCTACAGCAACTTCCTCATTTCCTGGTGGTCCTAGGCTCCTTGTTTTTTTTTTTTTTTATTCCAGAATGTTCCTGGTTCCTCGAAAGCAGGGTATTTGGAGACCTATAATGAATTTCTCCCTGCTCAACACCTTTCTCAAGGTCCCCTCTTTTCAGATGCTTACTCTTCAAGCACTGTTTCCTTTTTTACTACCCCAGGCTTTTCTGGTGTCTTTAGATCTGAAGGATGCTTACCTCCATATCCCTATTCACCCTCTTTTCAGGAAGTTTTTAAGTTTCTCTGTTTCATTCTCTCATTTTCAGTTCTCGTCTTTGCCATTTGGCCTCTCTACTGCCCCAGTGATATTCACAAAATACCTAGTTCCCGTGATTGCTTTCTGCAGGCTCTAAGGTATTCAGATTTTTCCTTATCTAGATGACCTGTTACTTCAGGCACCTTCTCCCATTCGCCTGTTACAGGGTCTGCAGTTTACTATCTCTCGTCTTCAAAGTCTGGGGTTCACTATCAACTTGCAGAAGTCTGTCCTGACTCCATCTCAGGATCATGTGCATCAGGGATGCAGGATTCATACTGGGCGAATGTTGGCCTCTCTTCAACCTCCAAAAGTTTTGTCATTGGCAGCCTTCTTTCAGTCTCTTCTTCCTCTGTCTACCATTCCAGCTAGAGAGTTTCTTCAGGGATTGGAATTAATGGCCTGTTCTAGTGCTCTCTCTTGCCAAACTGCATATGTGGAAGCTTCGGTTGTACCTCAAGTTGGTTGGCTGCAGCATTGACATCCTCTGGATTTTAGTGTACCTCTCTTTCCTTATCTAAAAGTGGAATTTGAATGGTGGATTCGACAGTTTGCTCTCAACCCAGGCTTGCCCTTTCAGCCTCCAGTCCCTTCTCAAGAACTGTTCACGGATGCATCAGACATGAGGTAGGGGGCTTCATGTGTTGACCTGAAAGCTCAGGGTCCCTGATCCCCATATAAAAAGTCAGACCATATCAACATCAAAGAGATGAGAGCTCCAAGTCTGGCCCATTCAAGCTTTTTACCCGGTCCCTTGAAGGTGTACATAGACAACACTACAGTGATGTGTTATGTCAACAAGCAGGGAGTCACAGAATCTTACCTCCACTGCAGGATGTCTCTTCAGGCCTGGGAGGTGGTTCTCAGTTATCTCTTAACTCTTCAGGTAGTATACATTGCTTCAGAGCACAGTATAGTGGCAGACTGATTGAGCGTGTCCAAAACACAGGCTTACGAATGGGTGCTTCAGAGGGAGACATTTCTGGACATTGTTTATCAGTGGGTATTCTTCAGGTAGATCTTTTTGCCTCCCCTCTGCACAGGCAGCTCCTCCTTTTCTGTTCCAGAGTGCCATGCCCTCTGGCGTGGTAGACTGATGTCCTTTCTTTTCCTTGGAAGGGGATGTTTCTTCATGCTTTCCCTATTCTTTCTGTACTTCCAAGAGTCCTCCAGAAGATTCAGCTGGACTGTCCAAAACAGTCTTGCTAGTAACTCCCTTTTAGTCAAGATAGCACTGGTTCCCCTTCTTAATGCATCTGGCCAGGGTCAGTCACCGCAAACTACCTCACCAGTTAAACCTCCTCACAGAAAACAAGGGGTCTGTCATCTATACTCACTTATCCACTCTTCAACTAACACTGTGAGTGATAGGGTTTTGATCCCTTTCAGGCACCTCTTTTCCCGAGGATATGCTCAGGGTTTTACAAGCGGCAAGGAGACCCTCAACCAGACAATCCTGTATGTCCAAATGGAAAAGATGTTCTATTGGTGCCATTCTCATAACCAGGACCCTTTTTTAGTGGGGGTCCTTTTGGTCTTCTGTTTGCATGAGTTAACTCCAGTCTTGCTTGGCCTGTTTTTCTGTGAAGGCTCACTTGTCAGCCATTTCTGCCTCTCTTCCCTTGAATCCTTCCTTGGCTTCTGGTGTTGAGGTCAGACAATTTCTTAAAGTCATCCTACATCTTAGGCCTCCAAGGAAACCTGTTCCTTTTCTTTGAGACCTTAATTTTGTTTTTGGAAAACCTGACTCAGGCTCCTTTTGAGCCTGCAGATTCTGCTTTTTTACAACATTGTACCTGAAAGACTCTCTTGTTGCCAGCTGTTACTTCTGCTCAGAGAGTTTATGAGCTTTAGGTCTTTATGGCCATTCTTCCTTTTTTGATTTTTCACAGTGACAGGGTGTCCCTTCATACTAATGATTCTCTTTTGCCAAAGGTAGTAAATGAGTTGTCCTTGAATTAGTCGGTAAACTCCCTTATTTTTTCCCCCTTTTCTCAGTCTGCTAATGAGAGGGTCTTGCATAGGTTGGATATGCATAGAGACAGATCAGGTACTATTTGGATAAAACTAAGCCCATTCATAAATCTGACCAGCTCTTTTCTTTTCATCCCAGGACATGGGTTTGACTGTTTCTAAGCAAACCACCTCCTGCTGGTTATCTAAGGCCATTCCTTTTTGTTATTCTTTTCATGTAAAATCTTTGTCTACTTCTGTTAGAGCTCATTCCACTAGGGCTGCTGTCTCTTTTGGTGCTTTCTTCCAGGAACTGGACACCAATTCCATTCTTGAAGCTGCTACTTGGTCTTCAGTGCGTATGTTTACTAAGCATTATAAGTTGGATATGATTTCTAGGGCCAGAGCAGGTTTTGCTAGTGCCATTTTTTATGGGTTTGTTGAGGGCTCCTTTCAGCCTTCCACCTCCCATTTTGTTTCTTGAATTTTTTACTCTCCCTTCAGTAAAGAATGCTGCAATGGTGATATAGAAGAATGTAGTACAGTTGTATAAAATCGTACCATAACAGCAGATGTTCTTCTCTTCACTGTTGCAGTATTCGCTCCATCCCTCCAACACCCTCTTGTTTGTTCTGGGTTTTGTTTTCTATTCCCTTCTGGCTGAGGGTCTCCCCTTTTTCTTCTGCATTTTCTCCTTCTGGATATGCATGGATTTCTTTCTCCCACTGAGACTGTTGTGTACTTGGGCAATTCAGTTCTGGATATCTGTGTCCATACATTACTTTTATGCCCTATGCCCTGTGCAGAGATCATATAGTTGACATATACAGTGCATACATTGATGTACTAGCTGAATGTTGGGCTTCCCTAGGCAGAATATTGCAATAGTAAAGAATACTGCAGAGCGAAGAGAAGGACATCTTCATACAACTCTGTTCCAGAGGAACTTGACAAAGGAACTATAAAAATCCCTCTCGGGTAACTTACTTGGGGACATACAGAAGTCAGTGGAGTCCCAGGTTCTAACCTTCAGTCCGTGACTAACTTCAACATGTATCTACTTTCCAACGGAGCAAGGGCTGGAGGCACTGGCAGTGCTCTCCTCTGACATGCTGGATGTACCTATATGATTTTACGGAATGCTTGAAAATGCCCATTTTTAATACCCTTTTTGATGGTTTGACCCTGTTCAGACCCAAGGTAAAATAAATCATTACAAGAAATGAGCAGGAAGGCAAGATGCTTTTTCCAGTCTGCAAAGGGCTTTTTCTCACAACCAGAAGAGTAGAAAGAAGTTATGGTTTTGAAAATCCCAGGGTTTTGACCAGGACACTTTTGCTGATAGCCCCCCCCCAACAGAGGGAGGAATAACTTTAACATACGTCGCTCCAGTGGTAGAGGACAGCTGCAAAACCAAGGGCTTTGAGGTCTTTTTTACAGAGTAACACTTTCAGTGCTCCTGAATGATTGCCCGTGTACTGAACGCTGGAGGCTGTTGGGGGATGCTTATCCCTGTACCCACAAGCCTAGCAGGCCATCACTCAAAAGTTTCCTGGGTGCAGACTGCCAAGATGGATGTCATGACTGCCAAAATGCCAAGGAGTGCCATTGATTTTTTTCTTGGTAGAATTCAGTTACTGGCTAGTAAATACACTGCCTGGATGCCAGCAGTCTGAAAATGATTCTGTGGCTGTTCAGCAAAAAAGCAGTTCAGTCTTCATGTTTGGTTCAAGAGATGGCTTTCAGTAATTTAGAGGGAAAAAATTAATCAAATGTACTCGTAGGCGGTTAAAATAAATGAAACATTGAGTAGCTGTATCAGTTCAAACAACAAAAGTTTGGAAAAATAGAAGAAGCAATTAGCCATTCAGATAAACTGATAAAACTGCAAAAATCAAAGAATGACATGAAAAAAAAAGCTAGTTGAATTTGAGATTTCTCAAGCAGAACTGTTTAAAAATAGTAGAGATAGAAGACAGAGCAACCCTGAGATTTTCTGCTTCACTAGAGAACTATATTAGTGTATACAGTACAGACTGTATTAATTTTATGAAAGCATAGATTAAAGCAGCTGGACTGGTGTTGTACAGTAGAATTTGTTAATTGAAAGGGCACATTGAGTGTATGAGCCAAACCTGGCAAGGAGAAAGCAGCCAAGACCTATATTAATAAAGACGCAATCATACCGGCAGAAAGAGTTTATCTTGACAAAACTGTGGTTATAGAGCAACATATTAAAACTTGCAGACAGCAGATTGAGTGTAGAAGATGATTATTCACTGTACACCAGGTAGAAGAGAAGCAAATTTATCCCAGCATTCAGGAAATGTCGTAGTCTATGAGAGGCAGATGTGAGATTGAAGCTGCTATATCCAACTGTTTTCAAAATGTTTTTTTTTTCTGGAGGAATTAAAAAAAAGTTTATCCCACAAAAAAAAGTGTATCAGCAAGTAGAAGGGGCCTATCCTCATTCTTCTAGTGGTAAGGTTCCTAGAGAGACACTTCCAGTGAAACCTTTTCCAGTGTTCCAAAGAAAAATGTTTGTGAGACAGAAAAATGCACAGGAATTGACTAGATGTATCAGCAGTACCTTGAACTTGAACCAAAGTCTGGTGTTAGAAAATGGAGATGGACATGAAGAACAGTAACTCTAAATGATTGAATAAACGGAAGACTATAAGGCATCTCACCACATTTGAGATATGGTTTTGCAAGAAAAAATGGCTGAAAAACACTGGACTTTGGTTGACTTTGTTAAACCTGTGGGTGGACTGTAAAGCATTTACCCCACTTTATTAATGTTTATAAGGACATTAAAAAGGGGAAAAGGAAATGCAAGTAAAAAATTATTATTATTTGTATAAAACATTTAATTATATAAACTGTATGTTATATACAGTAAAACAGTTTTCTGTAGTGTATAGTCAGGGGTATTTTAAATGTTGGGGGAGTCTTTTCAGTGGCTGTTGTATGTGTTAGAGATTATAAAGTAAACAAGTGCTTTTTTAATTGTAAGAAATATAAGTTTTACAGTATAGTAAGAGAAAAAAAAGCTGGACAAAAGTGAGTTTAATGTTTATATGTTGTGATCTTTGGCTTCTGGTGTGGGGGTGTAAAAGTGCTCTATTGTTGGTGGGTCTTGATGCAAAGAAAGCTGGGATTTCATGAATAGGGCATTGGAAGCATTTGCATTCCCTGATACAGTCTTCTTCTTTGACAATAAGGTCAATTAGAAGGATATATGAAGGATCAAAGGTAGTAATTAATGTAGGAGGGTTCCTCTCAGATAAGATGTGTTTTAACAGAGGAACCAGGCATGGGTGCCCTCTTTTCCCTTAGTTATTTGCTTTATATTTAGAGCCACAGGCAAAGAAAATAAGGAATTCAGAAATACAAGCATATAATTGATATGGTAATCAAAAAGTTGGCTTTATTTGCAAATTATATTATTTTATACCGGATAAGTCCCAGAAAAGGACATCTCCGTGTTGTGGAATGTTTTAACATTTCCAGGTATTTTTAGGACATCAGCTTAATGAAGATAAAACAAAGGCTATAGTTGTAAATGATGTACCCACACATAAATTGGTTCAGCAATACCCACATTTATGAGGACATGATAAGATGAAGTATTTAGGAGTATGGCTAAAAAGGCTTTTGTTATGATAGCTATAGATATGAGGGAAGAGACTAAAGAAAATATAATACAAAAATCGAGAAAATGGAAACTCTTATTTATGAATATGGATAGTAAGATACAAGCAGTGAAAAATGTTTTTAGTCCATTTAGTGTTGTATATGGATCAGGCCTACTGTTATCATCATGAGGAGACATTGTGGACAATAATTAGTAAATAATTAAAGGTCTTTATCTGGGATGGAAAGAGGTCAAGAGTGAAGTAGGATAAGTTGATCCTTCCAATAGAACATAGTGGTGTAGGTTTACCTGATTTGAATGAATATTTTAAAGCTACACTGTTAAGGCTGGCATATATAAGCAGAATGATGTAATTCATAGTGGAAAGGGATGTTAATGAAGCAAGAGGGAAGTTCAAGATGTGGAGAGAGAGTGAGATTTTGGATGCTGATCCTTAATAATAATAACAATACAGAATATTATATTCATAAAGGAGTACAAAGGATATATGAACCAAACAAATATGAGAATGGTGAAAGAGATTTTTGCCAGTAGAGATGACTGCAAGTAGCATCCAGGAAATAGGGGGGCTGGAATTTACTGGAGAAACCTGGTAAAGGAATCAAGATACTGGGAGCAAATAACTCCAGCAGGAAAGGTAATAGAGTGGGATGAGGCCAAGAAGGCTTTTGGATTGCAGGTTTGAGACTGCATTCCCTACCAGGGCTTGATCTTAGACTACAGACAAAGTGAAAGACCTGCTGTGGTAGAATTTCTAGTTGAATCAAGAACAGATGCAGCTGTTGATAAAGGGATAATTAGGAAAGCATATAAAATATTGCATGGTAAGTATAAGAATCTGTCATAGGATGTTAGAAAAGACTGGGGAGAGAAACTGGAAAAGCAATTTAAAGGAATACAATGGGAAAGTGTGTGTAGCTCCAAAGTATGCAACCAAGTCCAGAAGGTTTAGGATCTTTGCTTGGAAGTGTTTGCACATGTATTCTTGTACCCCAAGCTGACTTCAAAGAATTTTTCCTCCGGTAGATAGAAGATGTCGGAGGTGTGATGGAGAAGAAAGATACAACTGGGAGCATAACAAGTTAGCAGATTTAAAAAATTCCTAGAGTATTCTATCAGAAGTATTGTTTGAACATATGGCTGTAAGTAAGGAAATTATTCTGTTGAGCTGGATTACAGGCTCTGAATTGCCTAGACATAGTAGGGCCTTAATTCTGTTGGTTGCCAAAAAAAAAACAATTACTAGAAAATTGAAGTCAAAAGGTGTTGACTATTATAAAAGAGATGAAATGACTGCAAGAGGGATCTTTAGAAAAAGGATGGAGCAAATGTTAAAGTGGTTTGTTTTATTTTCTATTAATATATGTTTGGCTGTGTCTTGAGTGATAATTTAATAAAGGTGTTTAAAAAAAAGATTCTTGGGTGCAGAGGCTAATCATTATCATCATCATCTTTCAGCTTTTCCTGTTAGGGGTCGCCACAGCGGATCATCTCTTTCCATTTCTTCCTATCCTCTGCATCTTGCTCTGTCACACCAACCGCCTGCATGTCCTCTCTCACCACGTCCATAAACCTTATCTTAGGCCTTCCTCTTTTCCTCTTACCTGGCAGCTCCATCCTTAGCATCTTTTTCCCAATATACCCATCATCCCTCCTCAGCACATGTCCAAACCAACGCAATCTCGTCTCTCTTTCTTTGTCTCCAAACTGTCCAACATGAGCTGACCCTCTAATATACTGATTCCTAATCCTATCCATCCTAGTCACACCAAGTGCAAATCTTAACATCTTTAACTCTGCCACATCCAGCTCTGACTCCTGCCTTTTTGTCATTGCCACTGTCTCCAACCCATATAACATAGCTGGTCTCACTACTGTCTTGTAGACCTTCCCTTTCACTCTTACTGGTACCCATCTGTCACAAATCACTCCTGACACTCTTCTCCACCCTGCCTGTACTCACTTCTTCACCCCTTTTCCACATTCACCATTACTCTGAACTGTTGATCCCAAGTACTTAAACCCGTCCACCTTTACCAACTCTACTCCCTGCATCCTCACCATTCCTCTACCCTCCCTCTCATTTACACACATATGTTCTGTCTTAGCCCTGCTGACCTTCATTCCTCTGCTCTCTAGAGCATATCTCCACCTCTCCAGAGTCTCCTCAACCTGATTCCTACTTTCACTACAGATCACAATGTCATCTGCAAACATCATAGTCCACGGGGCCTCCTGTCTGATCTCATCTGCCCACCTGTCCATCACCACTGCAAATAAGAAAGGGCTCAGAGCTGATCCTTGATGTAATCCCACCTCCACCTTAAACGGATCTGTCACTCCCACTGCAGTCCTCACCATTGTCACACTACCCTCGTACATATCCTGTATCACTCTTACATACTTCTCTGCCACTCCCGACTTCCTCATACAATACCACAACTCTTCTCTAGGCACCCTGTCATATGCTTTCTCCAAGTCTACAAAGACACAATGCAACTCCTTCTGACCTTCTCTGTATTTCTCCAATAACACTCTCAGAGCAAACATCGCATCTGTAGTGCTCTTTCCCGGCATGAAACCATACTGCTGATCACTAATCATCACCTCCCTTCTTAACCTAGCTTCCACTACTCTTTCCCTAACTTCAAGCTGTGACTGATCAATTTTATCCCTCTGTAGTTACTGCAGCTCTGCACATCACCCTTATTCTTAAAGATAGGTACCAAAACACTTTTTCTCCACTCCTCAGGCATCCTCTGACTTTCCAAAATTTCATTTAAACAATGTAGTTAAAACTTCCACTGCCATTTCTCCTAAGCACCTCCATGCTTCCATTGGGATGTCATCTGGGCCAACAGCCTTTCCATTCTTCATCCTCTTCATAGCTGTCCTTACTTCCTCCTTGCTAATCTGTTTCACTTCCTGATTCACTATCATCCAACCTTCTCTCTCTCATTCTCTTCATTCATCAGCCTCTCAAAATACTCTTTCCATCTACTCAACGCACTCTCCTCTCTTGTGAGTACCTTTCCCTCCCTATCCTTTATCACCCTTACTTGCTGCACATCTTTCCCAGCTCTGTCCCACTGTCTAGCCAATCAGTACAGGTCCTTTTCTCCCTCTTTAGTGTCCAGTCTCTCATACAACTCTCCATACGCCTTATCTTTAGCTTTCGCCACCTCTCTCTTTGCCATGCGCCTCATCTCCTTATACTCATATCTACTTTCTTCATCTCTTTGCCAATCCCACTTCTTCTTCGCCAGCCTCTTCCTCTGTATACTCTCCTGTACTTCCTCATTCCACCACCAGGTCTCCTTGTCCTCCTTCCTCTGTCCAAATGTCACACCAAGCACCTTTCTAGCAGTCTCCCTTACTAGCTCTGCTGTAGTTACCCAGCTATTCGGTAACTCTCCACTGCCTCCCAGTGCCTGTCTTAACTCTTCCCTAAACTCCACTTTACAATCACCCTTTTTTAACTTCCACCATTTAATCCTTGGCACCGCTTTCACACTCTTCCTCCTCTTCTTGATCACCAACGTCATCCTACAGACCACCATTCTATGCTGCTTAACTACACTTTCCCCTGCCACCACTTTACAGTCTCCAATCTCCTTCAGACTGGCCCTCCTACATAGGATATAATCCACCTGTGTGCATCTTCCTCCACTCTTGTACATCACCCTATGCTCCTCCCTCTTCTTAAAATACGTATTCACCACAGCCATGTCCATCCTTTTCGCAAAATCCACAATCATCTGACCTTCTGCATTCCTCTCCTTAACACCATACCTACCCATCACTTCCTCATCCCCTCTGTTCACTTCACCAACATGCCCATTAAAGTCCGCTCCACTCACTAGTCTCTCACCCTTGGGTACACTCACCACAACTTCATCCAACTCACTCCAAAATTTCTCTTTCTCATCCATCGCACACCCAACTTGTGGAGCATATGCACTAACAACATTCATCATTACACCATCAATTTCGAGCTTCATAAACATCACTCTGTCAGACACTCTCTTGACGTCTAAAACACTCTTGGCATATTGTTCCTTTAGTATAATCCCTACACCATTTCTCCTGCCATCCACACCATGATAGAACAATTTGAACCCGTTTCCTAAACACCTGGCCTTACTTCCCTTCCATCTGGTTTCTTGCATGCACAATATATCAACCTTCCTTCTCTCCATCATATCAGCTAGCTCTCTTCCTATACCAGTCATACTGCCAACATTCAAAGTTCCTACCCTCACTGCTGCACTCCTAACCTTCCTCCTCTCTTCCTGCCTTCAGGCATGCCTTTGCCCTCCTCTTCTCCTTCAGCCAACAGTAGCCCAATTTCTGCCAGCACCCTGTTGGCTAACAATACTGGTGGCGGTCGTTGTTAACCCGGGCCTCGACCGATCCGGTATGGAAATATGAAATTTTCACGCCATAAGTTATGTGGCAGAAGTTTTACTCCATATGCCCTTCCTGACGCAACCCTCCCCATTTATCCGGGCTTGGGACCAGCACAAAGAAATGCACTGGCTTGTGCATTCTCAGTGGCTGGGTTGTGCAGAGGCTAATCATAAGAAGCTATATTATTTCTTTTGTTTCCCCTCCTCAGAAGAGGAAAAGAATTCCAGATGTTCCACTCAGATGAAATTGGCAGCAACAGAGAAAAGCGAATCATGTAGGAGGTCTTACCAGACTAGCAAGGATCCTGAATCTGTTCATTGCTCTTTTTAGTTTTGAAAAAAAAACAGGGGACCTTCAGGCCCATTTTGGAGCTAAAGTACCTCAACCAGTTTGCAAAAACATTTTAAGTTTCTGATAGTCATGATTCAGTTCTTACTAACTTTTCTGAGGGAAACATAACTGGATGTGCTCAATAGATCTCCAGGATGCATACTATCACATCATGATAGTGAAGCATTCCAGGAGATTTCTGCATTTCTGGCTGGGAGCTAGCCATTTTCAGTTCAGAGAACTGTCATTTGGTCTAACCACAGCCCCCAGGGTGTTCATCAGATTCACGGCAATGGTGGCAGCCTATCTCAGGCTGTAAGGGTTCCAGGTTTTCCCCTATTTAGATGACTGGCTCCTCACCACACCAACCAATGATTTACTAATTCAGCTCAGGGACTTCTTACTCCACTTCGCTATTCACTTAGGGATAACCATCAGTCTTTTCAAAAGACAGTTAATACCTACACAGAAGTTGAGTTCATTGGATGCCATCTCAACTCAACTACTCAGCCAGTTTCCCACAATACAGAATCCTATTTCTGCATCAGATGGCTTCAGAGGCCAACCCCCAGCAAGACTTATTCTTCAGCTTCTTGGCTCAGTGGTTGCTTCAGTCACACTAGTGCCTCTGGCAAGATTTTACATGAGAGCCTAGCAATGAGCACTTGCATTTCAAAGGTCTTTGAGGTCTCACTATCTTCATGCACCAGTATATCTTATGTCAGTATGCATGGAGCGCATTAGTTGGTTTTTGACATTGCCCATAGTGTCCTAGGGTTATCCATTCACTCTACCACTCCTGGTAATCAGCTTAACCATGGATCTCCCCATCTAGGGTGGGGTGTGGGGGCATTTCAAAAAGATTGTTCAAGGTTCTTGGTCAGCAACAGAGGCCAGTCTTATCACCAGTGCTTTTGAGATGAGGGCAGTCCTTCTAGCATTGCAGGCAATTCAGTACTCCCTTCCCAAGGGTATGAGTTCCATTCAGATGGATAACATGGCAGTGGTCTGGTGCATCACCAAACAGGGAAGAACTTGTTTATATCCACTGTGCCAAGAAGCCATGCCAATGTGTCAGTGCAATGTTTTCTCAACACTTTCTTAGTAGTAACACACATCCCTTGGATTCATAGTGTTCTGGCAGACAAATGGAGTAGGTCTGTTCTACTGCCACATGAGTGGTCCCTCAATCAGTCAGTGGCAATGTTGATTGCTGGGCCCAACCTTGCTGCAGTATCTCTGCTTCTTATGTAAATCACAAATGCAGCAGGTGCTTTGCCCTTCTTCCTCCACAAGTACAGTCACAGATGGATACTCTGGTCCACACTTGGCCCCAGGTGTCCTTTATGCATTTCTGCCCTTCATTCTGATAAGATTTCTTTAGAAAGCCATGAGGTGCAAGGCCAAAGTTATTCTCATTTCCCCCTTTTGTCCTCGGCAGGTTTGGTTCCCCATCTGGTACCTCCTCCATGGGTGTTGGACCCATGTCCAGATCTTCTTCATAACCCATCCAGTCAGCCTCATCGAAACTTGAAGTCCCCGAAGCTGACCAGTTGGTACCTCCAGTTTTAATGGTGGCCAGAGAGATGCCAAGCTGTCTGCTTCAGTTATCCAGATTTTGTAATCCTCACAAAAATCAAATACCAGGAAGGTCTGGGACCCTTTTCAGTTCCTCTTCCATCTGTTTTATATTTTTTGGTAGAGTTGTTTCACAATGGTGCCAGCTGAATGTCCAGTTAGTGACTGTTTCCAGTTTTCATGTGTGATAGAATCAGACTTCCATTCCATTGCTTCCTTAAAAATTCCCGAAGCTTTTTTAAAGGGACCTTTACTCCTAAGAACTCTAATCAGTGTTCTGTTTCTCCTTGGGACATTGCTGTCAAGCTGCAGGCTCTAACTAAAGCTCCTTTTGAGCCTGCTTCCTCAGCAGATTTTAAATTTCTTACCTGGAAGATGATTTTTTTGGTAGCTATCACATCTACTGGGAGGATTTCTGAATTGCAAGCAATGTCCTGTAAACTCCTGTATCTTGTTTTTCATAACGATAGAATATCTTTGCGAACTAATCCTCATTTCCTTCCAGAAGTGGCCTGTGAAGCAAATCTTAATCAGAAAGTTAATTTGCTAGTATTCTTCCCTAACTTGTCTAACAAAGGGGAATATACCCAGCATTTATTGGACACTCGTCACCAACTGTAATTGTGTTTACATTGTACAGGGCAACAGAAAATCTGACAAGATTTTTCTCTCTGTTTGAAAAGCAAAATTTGGTTAAGGAGTCTGTAAAGTAATGTTGTCCGGGTGGCTTTCCAACTGCATTGCTTTTGTTTAAAATAAAATGGGATTAACCTTACCTGGCAAACCAAAGGCACATTCAACTAGAGTGATGGCTGTCTACATTGCTTTTGCGGCTAGAGTTTCTATTGATCAGGTTTATGCTGCAGATTATTGGTCTATAGTTCATACCTTTGTGTCACATTGCCGGTTGGGTGTATCATCCAGATCTTCTTAGGACATTTTTTTTAAGTCTGTGGTTTTATGTTTTTTTTTTGGTTGATATTATGTTTACTAGCAGGCAAACTCTTTGGCCACCTTGTCTCTGAAGATATGCTGAAATATTGAGCGAAGTTGGAGGCAAAGTATCAGGAAGTCATAGCTAGCTAAATGCTAAGGAAAATATTTTTCCTTCAGTTCCAGAGAAGATGCCATCACCCAGCAGTGGTGGGCATGCCAGTGTTGCTTCATTATCTGAGCTGTTTTCTTTGGTTTTCGCTTATGTCTTTGCAAAGGTAAATATCAGCAATTTCTTCTGCCTGCCTGTAGATCCTCCACTACAGTTCAGACCCCCTAAACAGTTCCTGAAGGGCATCCTTCACTAGAGGCACTCCATGAGGAAAGTGGTCCCAGCTTCAAACCTGAATTTTGTGTTTGAAAAACTGATCTTACCACTACTAGAACTGACTGAATCAGTACCTTTAAAAATGTGAGTTGAAAAACTTCTGTTACCTCTTTTTGGAGAGTTTCAGACCTGCGGTCCATCATAGGCAAAGAAACATTAATGCAACTCAATGACAGAGTGACCCTGCACACTAGCCTCTTTTTTATGCTAGAAGTTACAAAAGCAGCCCTGAACCAAGCAGTTAAACACCCATCTTTCCATCTTTGTCCCCAGAATAGGGAGAAGGATCCTGCACACTCTGAATGTGCATATAGGCAGTTTTTGTTTTGTTGGGGTAGAGCTACAGTTTTTAGAAAGTAAACAAGCTGTTGGTCACCTTTGCATTAAAAAAAAAAACAATGATTGGCAGTGACAAAACAAACTGTTTCAAAATGGCTGACGTATTGCATCAGTTTTTACTACAATGCTTCCAGTGGGGTCCTGCAAGAAAAGTGAGGTCCCATTCACCAAAGGGTGCTGCAGTTAGCACTGCCTTCTTCAAATGGATCTGTCTCTGGGACATTATGGGAGGTAGTCATGTGGTGCTTCAGGTGTACTTTTGAAGAACAAAAGTTCACTACTTAGAACTTCAAAAGTACACCCACACTAACGCGAAAGTGCACTTTCACGAAAGTGCACTCTCGCAAACCCGCTAGACCGAACGGGCTAGCAGTCACGGACCTTAGGGTTAAGGCACGGGTTAGGGTAAGGGGATAGCTAGTAGGGCTATACCCCTAACCTTGACCCGTGCCCTAACCCTAAGGTTCATGATTATCGCACCACAGTGGAAGACATTCCAAATCGGGCTATGTCCTCCACTGTGGTGTGATAGTCATGGACCTTAGGGTTAGGGCACGGGTTAGGGTAAGGGGATAGTGATCTCTTTACCCTAACCCGTGCCCTAACCCTAAGGTCTGTGGCTATCGGACCACAGTGGAAGACATAGCCCGTTTTTCAATGTCCTCCATTGTGGTGCAGTAGATTTGGTTTAGTGAGCTTAAGCGAAACTGCACTTTCGTTGAAGTGCACTTTCGCTTAAGTGGGGATGTACTTTCCCATTTCGAAAAAGTGAATTTTCGTTGTAGGAAAGTACACCCGGTGCTTCACATCTTCTGAATGCCCTAAAGAACAGATACAGTATTCAGGGCAGGGGTAATATGTACCTCTGCTGTCCTGAAGAGTATTCCCCAGTCATCTTCTGAGCAGTGAGTCAGTCACCCTACCTAAAAAAGGAGAGCTTTGGATGTTTAAATATATTTATGTCAGGAGTAGTAATCAACATGAATAATGTTGTACATTTGTGTAGGAAACTTACCATAATTGCAGGTGTTCAAGTCTGGTTACTGTTTCAGTTCTGTGTTCCCCTCCACCCCCTCTGTGAAAGGTATGCCCCCCCCCCCTTTCAGAATTGTACCTTTGCTCTCTTCCTTTCCTTGTTCAGGTTCCCTAAGGAGAGTTTAAATCTTCCGCGTCACAGACTGCATCCCAGAGTCCATCCTTATTGGCCTTACTGGTAGTCCTTGCTGTGAGCAAGGCTATGCCATGTTTTATTTGGAGGGGGTCAAAAAAGAACCAATGATACTGTGCCCAGACATCACCTATATACCACATGTGTGAGGATGTCTGAAGTAAGATGACTTCAGCCTTCTCATGGAAGGAAAGGTGCTTAGGTCTGAAAGTCAGGCCAAATGTCAAATATGACCAGTACCTGAGATCTGTGTAGTGATGATTGCAACAATGATCACACTTTATTATCAGCATTTCAGCACTCTTGTTCAAGAAAGCAGTCTAGCATTCAGGTCTTCAGATGTGTACTCAGGTAATCAAGCCAGACTGATGTTTTGGCCTTATTACAGCATTATTAGCTTACTGTAGGAAATCTTTTTGTGTTTCTTGTTTCCATTCTTTTTCCAGCATCTTTTTTTCCATAATTAATCACATTCAAAAAACAAAAAGTATCGAGATTGTACCACACCATAACATTTCCTTCTTAATTTTTTCTACTGCTTTATATTCTGTCTGACTTCCAGTTTACAATGGTAAATGCTTAATTTTGAATTACTTGTGTAAATCAGTGGTTTTGGTTGCAGCTTTGTTGCAGAAGTATTTTTTGTTTGATTCATTACTTTGAATTTGGGTTCCTCAGCACTTCAACACATTTCAGTGAAGGCTGTTTTACTGAAGAAAATGTCAAAAACTGCATTCTGTGAAACAGGTAATTACTATTTGATTAAAGACCTTTGAATGAGGAGTAAAGCCCTTCTACCCACACACACCATGCAGGGTGCTTGTGAACCTTCCCAATGTTAAACTGATTCCAAGACAGTACTATGTGACAAACAGACCCTCAGTACCTTTACTTTTGCTCATCTGAAGCTTTCTGATACTGAAATCGTAAGCAGAAAATAGGTTTATGTGCTGAAGACTCAGGATAACCATAATATGGGGAAGTTGCAGTGTATGATGTAGGATATGAGTGAAGGAGTTAATAGCTGACTAAACCGAAGATGAAAATGGAAATTTAAAGTCTTTCACCAAACATATGGTGGGGATCAACTGAAGGCCTATCAGGAGATAAGTGAATTGAAATTATAGTTTTGCTGACAGTGTTAACATGTCTTGATATCAATTCTCTGGGTTTAACCTAATTCAAGGTTGTTATAAAATGGTATGAATAAATGATAAATGCTTGGATGTTTGTCTTGGCAATGTTTAAGCTTTGTGCATCTTTTTGTTGGCAAGGAAGAAGCAATCCGACTTTTCTCTTTTAAAAATAGATAACACCGTTCATCAAAGTGATGGAATTTCAGAGCCTTTTTTCTGTTTGAACTAAGAAGAATTACTTAATTAAAATGTGTTTTGTTTGTAAAGGTCTTTTGTTACCTTACAGCATACCACTAATGTAACCCCCCCCCTTTTTTTTTTTGCTAATTTGATTTTTAGAAATTTTGTTTTTGAAGTATTGAGTAAAATGTTTGGATTGATTCCGATAAGAATTATAAGTGTTTGATGTCATCAAAAAGAACCACCTTGTCTCTTTTGAAATGACTAGTAATGTACTGAGTTGGTGCCTGTTATATATGTGTATATTATATATTACGATGTGAAAACCTTGAAGGGAATTCCTAACAGATACTTTACTTTTAGTATGCTAAAAGGGTTCATTATTTGACACCAGGACTGATAGTGGTTTGAAAGCTTGAACCATAACAAACAGATGGATTACCCTGATTGTTCTATCTGCATACACTATACATCAATGGCTTTGTGTTGGACTTTTTCACCTTTTTATTTCTCAGTAGCCTTCCTACCCTCTAAATGGAGTTTAGACCATTATGTATTTATTTATTTATTGTTTTTGTTTACCGGGAAAGTCCAGATGGGCACAGGTCCCATTTTCAGTGGAGACTCTGGGAGAATTGATACATTTTACAGAATGAGTAGAAGGCAGTTTTACAAGATTTACTTAATAAATGTACATTCATACATAGAGTAGAAATCATATTTATTTTTTATTTATTTTATTTTACATTTGTTTACCGGGAAAGTTCAGCTGGACATGTGTCCTTTTTCAGGAGGCCTGGGGAGATAAGCTCCAAGTCATAAAATAACATAGTAAAAGTACCACATATTAACAAAAGTAAAGTACTTCACATATTGACAAAAGACAATAGAACAGTGTTAGACATTACAACTATAGATATAACACCAAGTAGAACTTATAGTTGTGTACAAAGTATTATCAAATATGCAGAGATATCTAGATTGGCAGTTGATATATAAACATCATTGTCAGTGAGGTGTGAAGAGCATTCAGCTCTTAGCTTCAAGAACTAGTCATAAATTAGTTAAGCAAGGGTTAGAAGGTGTGTTAGTAAACAAGAGTGGTATGTGAAAATGGCCTATCTTTGGGGGGGGGGGTGCTACAGGGACAGAGCCAGGAGATTACAAGGTGCGTTTTTAGGAGTGTTTTAAATTGTTTAGATAAGGGAATGGTCACTAGTGAATTTGGTAGGGTGTTCCAGAGCTTTGAAGTCTAATTGAAAAAAAGGGATTCTCCTGAGTTTTTTGCTTTAGTAACTTGTAGTAGAAGTTTATTGTTAGAGCATAGGGATCTTGAAGCGGAGTATGGCTAAATGAGGTCTTTGAGCGCTGGTCTTATTTGGGTGGTGGAGAATGTTATGGGCTAAGGTTAGCTGATTAAAATGTAGGAGTTGAGGGAGTTCAAGCCAATTGAGCTGTTTGAGGGATAAGCAATGATGTGACTTGTAAAAAGAATTGCTGGCAAATTTAGATATTTTATTGTAGCAGGTTTCCAGTTTGGCAAGGTCAGTTTTACAGAGGTTGGATAGGACCGGGGATGCATAAAGGAGTCTTGATAGCAGGTGGGTTCTGGCAATGGTTACTTTTGTACTATTTGTTAGATATTGCTTGTTTCTATATAGGAGACCAAGTTTTTTATATACTTTTTTGATGGTTTGGTCTATATGGAGATCAAATTTCATTTTTATGGTTTGGTCTATATGGAGATCAAATTTCAGGTTATTGTTGATTGACCCCTAGCAGTTTAGTATAGTCAGTTGGAGTGATCAAGGTTTTGTTTTTGGAGTAAATGTGGAAGGTTGGGGGGTAGTTGTAGTGGGCAGAAGAGGAGGAGATTGGTTTGATTGGGATTTAGTATAAGCTGGGAGTTGGTTAGCCAGGTTTCTACAGATAGGAAGGAGTCTTGGGTTATGGTTTGTAGGATGCTGAGGGAGGAGGCTGAGCAGATCAGGGATGAGTCGTCCGTGTATTGAATTACGGTGGTTGAAACCACGAAGCAGGTGGCTTAGTCCAAGAAAAACTATCAGTCATGTAGTAAATGGACAGATAAGTTAATTATGTTTAGAAAGCCTGTCCAGTCATGCTCTTAGCAACTGTAAGCTGTAACCAGACTGAGTTTGATATGAAGCTAACAATATTGCAGTCCGGGGAGATCTTAGCAGTAGTCTAGGTTGCAGGGTAGGTTAGGCTGGTGACTAGTGTCCGGCAAGTGTGCACGCCAGAGTGATACTGTTCTGTGAAATAGCAAGAACGGCTTTATTAGTTGGTAGAAACAATGTACACTGTTGCAGGGATATATCTGCAGCGGTAGCTGAAATATTCCTTTCTTTGCTGGTAGAGGGGTTGTCTGCAGTTCCTTTATGTTGTGGACCTCACAGATGTTACGTGGAATCACAGTGTTGGGAAATGGTATGCACACTATGCTGGAACGCCAGGAGACCTAACTACTTGGACACTAGTATTTATAGCTTTGACAGTTATTCAAAAAATAATAAATGTACTTACATATAATAGTAAGTGAACATAAATAAAATTAGTGATTAATGATATGAAAGTTAATGAAAGCATGACATTTAAAACAAGAACAGAGTATAATATTAGTTAATATCAAGCTTATAATAGTCTTTTAATTTTCAAATGGAATCAGCTTTAACTGTATATTGAGTAGGAGACAGTGAAGTAATTCTAAGGCTGCGGTGGTGCAGCAGTTAGCGTTGTCGCCTCACAGCAAGAGGTTCTCCTGTTTGATTCTTGGCTGGAGCGCCTTCTGTGTGGAGTCTGCATGTCCTCCCCACAGTCAAGTGACGTTTAAAGACATGCAGGTAGGTGCATGCGTGAATGGGTGTGCCTTCTATGAAGGTTGGGCATCGGCTGGCACCTCGGCACCGTAAAAATCCACCGCCAATCATTAGCGGACCGGAGTTCCGCTGTGGCGATCCCTAACCGGGAAACGCTGAAAGACATTAGTTTTAGACAGCAAAGTAATTCTAGGATGAAGATGGTAACAAATTATGAAGGATTATTGAAGGGGTCCAGGTAAAAGGGAAATAGAGATAGTAGTGGAGAGGGGTAGATGATCGTCCGATAGGTTGGAGATTGTGAAGATGGAGCTGTATTATGGCCAGTTACATAAAAGAGTGATGACAGTAAGGGTTTGGAGATATCCAGGAACATCACATGTACAGATCAGGTAACTGAGTAGGTAGGGCTTCAGTTAAATTTTAAATGATTTTAGGGGATGTTCTTGTCATAATGCTATTGGGTTGGAGTTCCAGGATATAGTGAGTTTTTGGGAGAGTGTTTATTTGCCAGCAGAATTCTTGGGTTTGATGCATGTAATAGGTATGGATGACCAGTTGGTAGATTTATATAAATTGTTATGGATTTGTGGAAGTTGAGTAGGCTAGACAATGTGGGAATTCCAGCCACTGTAATTCGCTTACGGCGGCACACTGGTATATTGTTTGGAAGTTTGAAAGTGAAGTGTGCTGTTTTGTAGTAACATTGCTCAAGTTCATTTTGCACGGTCACATGGGTGGTGTTAAGGCTGGGTGTAGAGTATGTTAGAGTAGGCAAGAGAAAAGGCAATGTGTTTTATTATACTGTCCAAGAGAGTGGGTTTGGCTTTATAGAGAGTGTATAGTTTTTGGTGTAATTTCTTCACTATTGTATAGGTTCATAGAAGATTGCTAGGCTATTGGCCCTTGGGCCTTTTATAAGCCTAAACATGTTATACCTTTGTCCCCTTATTGACCAAGTTGTATGGTCTACATTTGCAGCATGAGTCTATGATCAGCACTGACTGCCCTTATCCAGGCGGGACATAGGTGACACCCCTGGAGTAAATTTACGGTCTCCCATCCAGTTGTCTAAGTTGTGCTTAAATAGGGTCATTGAGGAGCTCTGTTTTACGTGAATTGGGAGTTTGTTCCAGAGGAGTGGCAATCTCTGGGAGACATATCTGTCTCTTCAGCATGTCCTGTTAATGTCACAGGCTAGGTTAAGATCCCTAGAATGACTAAATCTTGTCCCATTTGACTTGCAGATGTGAACAAAGGTTGCCCACCTTGTACTAGAACCCAGGACCATCTGTAATCCAGCCCTACACTTAAACCTGCTGCCACAGGGTAATTAAAAGGAAAGTATCAGTGCATTAACACCTGCTGCCACAGACTCAGTTTGGATGTGTGTGTCAAATTTTAGGTTCTCAATTGTGTGACAAATTTAATTTTTGTTTTGTTGGATGAGATAACTGAGAAGGAGGTTTTGCTGATTGTAAGCTGTTTAAGAGTAAATAGGGTTAGTTTGGGTTTATTTATGTTTAGCACTAACTGGGCAGATGTCAGTCACTTTTCTATGGAGGAAGAAGGACTCGTATAAGTTCTTGTAGTTTGTTGATTTTTTTGATCATGTGCATACTGTACTAGGGATGCAGTTTTACAAGCTTTATGTAGGCTGTTAATGAGGATGTTAGAGAATGAATCCCAAGATTGATCCTTGTGGTGCATTGACGGGGACCTTGAGGAAGGATGAGATGTCTTTTTGCCACTTGACAGCTTGAACTGTATTTGGAGGTAGCTATGGAACCATGAGTGATATAGCAGTGGTGTTGAGTCCTAGGTTATGAAGTTTGTATAGGAGAGTGGAGTGAGAGACTGTCAAAGGCTGTGGATAAATCAAGGAAGAGGGCATACACTAGGTTTCCTTCATTCCTGTTTGTGTTTACTGTATTGGTGAAATTAAGTAAAGCAGTAGAGGTACTGTGGTTGAGACGGAAGCCATGCTGAGAGGAAGAGAGGAGGTTATTTAATGTGAGGTAATGTAAGAGTTGTGATTGTGAGCATTTTTGAGTATTTTTGACAGGGGGAGAGGATGGCAGTGGACCTGCAGTATGAGAGTTGAGTTGAATGCCCAATGCCCTCCTTTGTGGAGGAGAAGAATGTGGCTTTGTTGTCCAGAAGGTAGGCACATATGCTTCACTGATAGAGAGATTTTTTGAATTGAGATGGGGGAGTCTGTTGCTTCTGTACCCTTCTGAAGGTATTCTCCAGGTAGGTTGTTGGGGAGCTAAGGTGGTGGATTTCAACTTGAGTAATAGTTTTTTATGTAGATAGTGACTGGTTGGAAAAAGTTATGAAGAGAAATGGTAGTGGTGCTTGTTGGTATTAGGGGAATTTTGAAGTAGTCATGAGACTGAATGAAATGAGAGTTGGAAGCCTCAGCACAATTGTTGGAGTTGTTCTTAACATTAAGTGTAGGATATGGTTGAGTGGTGAGGCAAGGATTGAGCAGCTGGTTTATAAAGGACCAGAATGTTTTGGGATTTTTGTAATTTTATGTTGCAGGTCAGTATAGCATGTTTTTTATGTAAATTAATTTGAGTTTTCGTTTGATTTCAGAGTTCTCTGAATTTTTGGAGATTGTTTGCGTTTTATTGGATAGTCATGTATTTCAGGCTCTGTCTCTTTAGCCTCATTAGGTGTTTTGTATTTCAAGACAACCAGTGGGCAGGTTTGGCCCTAATTCTCTCTCCTTTTTTTTCTGAGTAGACAAATTTCATTTAGGATGTTCGAGAAAGTAGAATTAAAAAGAGCTACTGCATCATCTAGTCGAATGTGTTTTAGATAGGAGATGGAGTCTTGATTGAAATGTTAGCGAGAGAGAGAGAGAGAGAGAGAGAGAGAGAGAGAATGAGAAAACCAACCAGTATGTAGATGTCTCGGGAAATCATGGATGAGACCCAGCAGATGAAGTCTTCTGCAGTACAGAGGTTATTGCCAGGTAGCAAATAAGCACCTATGATGGGTAATCTCTTGGTCTGATTGAGTATCAAGGTAGATAAGAACATTTCTATTGTACCAAATTGTGGAGGATGTAGTAGTGAAGGGGTAAACTGCAGAGAATTTTTGTATATTATTATGACTCCACTGGTCCTTTTATTTCGTCATGAATGTGGGTTAAGCCAGGCATGGAACTATGGTATTTTGTTATAGGTGCTTCTAATATTTATAAATGTAATCTTGAGAGAAGAGCAATTAGTTTTATGTTGTATTGGAGGGGTGTGGGTTGTAGAGTTAAAGGTTTGTGGGGATATAGCTGGTACAGGGTTTGGATGGATGCCACCTTTGAGTTTTAGTATGGGAGAGATATGATGGTTGTAGATAAACATTTCATCTTAATTTTAGTTTGAGTATTATGGGGTTGTGTGAGTGTAGGCTATGTTAGAAAAGGTTTGTAGTATTGTTAGAGTATAAGGTGGGTGTTATCTTGGGTGAATTAAGGGTTGACTATGCTACAGCATGTTGGATAGTCAACTAGGATGATGGTGATGGGCTGTGGTCTGAAGGTAAAGGTGTTAAGTAGGGTGAGTAGCAGGAGAAGTGAGAGAGTCAGCATGGAGACTGCTGTCATGGTGGTTAGTTGTAGGATGATATTTTGACAAGTTTATGGATATAGGAGGGAGTAGAAGGTGGGGTGATGTATTGGGGAACAATGTGATGCTGAGGTGTTGGTAAGTAAGAGGGCTGAAGGTATGTTATGGTATGCAGAACAGAAGGGAGAGCTGGATAGTAGAGGGAGTATTGAATGAAATATTCTGGGGACTGCAGAATAGTTAATGTGTGCAGGTGTATAGTCCATTAGATGCTCACTGTATCCATTCTGGTTGATAGTATGCAAAAATACATGTGCTCTTAAACCTCGGTGTCAGCATTACAGGTAACATCTTAACTGTTTGCCAGCATGGCAGCTCATTACATTTCAAAGTGGCGTTCTAAAAATAAAATGTTGGAGCCTGTGTGGGCTTTTGACAGCTACTGCTACTGTTACCTTATGGGCTCCTTAGGAGCTAGGAGTTTCACATAATTCTTTAGTGACATTTGACTAGACTGATGTCTTCTAGAGGCTGCTTCTTGTTTACCTTGACTGTAGTTGCTTTACACCTTTCTGAATTACCTTACCACTACCATGCAAATAGGAGCACATGTGAGAAGGACACCACCTCCAGGGGGTTGCTGAAATGTATTGTGGTGTGCAGGAAATAGCTTTCACCAGAAGCATAATCAGAAAAATAGTTAATTGTCAAGTCAGAGAGCTATGAAACCACAGTTACCAACACTGTCATTTTTTTTTTAATTTCAAATGGGTACTATAATGGCAGCTAATAGTAGTTCTCATTCAGATGGACTGATTATAAGTATGCAGGTAGTGTCTTAATTCTTTGCTTGGGACACGAGACTAATTTCCACTGGATTATTTCAGATTGTATGATGATGTTTCTTTTCTGTTGTCTTGAGGCCAGTCTTAGGACTTACAACTGAACAGGACTACCTGCTTCAGCAGGCAGTGGGGTGTTGTAAACTCAGTCTGCTCAGTTATATTTGACCAAATATACCGAGTGGTCCAAGAGCAATTGGAAAAAAGTACTACAGACATTTGTTTTATTTTTGGTGAAGTCCTGTCTTAGCTGATATCTTATTATTCGCATGGCTGCTTACCATTTATTGCAAATCATCAATATTCTATATCTTTGATTTCTTTATGTTTTAACTGAGGCAGTGTCTCTCTTTCTCATTCTGTGCCTCTTGATTTAAAGGAAAGTGTTTCACACCAGAAATTGTCGGTGTGTTCTGTCAGTGCAATTAAATGGTGGGAAATGTAATCCTGCTGCATGATATCACTGAGTTTAATTTAGATTATTACTTTTTTCTCTCTCCATCAGCCTCCACCACCCTTGGTTAAAATGGTTACAGATACAAGCAGCAGTAAAAGTTGGAAAAACTTGTCAGAGACATCTGGACTAAGAGTAAAGGTGGTGTCAGGAAAGGTAAAAAGACCTGGAAGGAAAACAGGTGAGAAAGTACAAGTCAGGATGTTGAAAGCACCACTGGATTCTGCATTAGAAGATAAGGAGGTAAGAAATTGATAGCTTTTTGTCCAGCCTGTACTTTATTTTCAAAAACTACTATTTTTTCCTCAGTCTTCTTCCTTCTATTTTGTCTCGTAGCCTAGTAAATCTAGCTACACAAGCTGTAATCATCAAAACTACTTTTCTGTCTAGCACATACTCCTGTTGCCATGTCAGAAGCCATCATTTGAAAGTGTATGCATCTCATTTTTAAATTAAAAATGGTTTATTTCAAGATTATGAGTAATAGTTATAGCCTCTGTTCTGTGTAAGACAGTAGTTTCCTTCAAGCATGACATCTTTTCTGTAAACCTGAAGGTACATTTCATTTTTCCTTGCATTCTTATCAACAGAGGTGTAGCGGGGGGAAGCAACTGCCCCAGGTACAAAGTGTTGGGGGGGGGGGAGTGTGATCAGCCAATCCCAATCACTGTTTAATGCAATACCGACATTGCAGTCAAACTACAGCACTGTAGCACCCTGTGTGTGGTCTATACTGTAGCAAGCAGTAGTTCAAAAGTTAAAAAAAAAAAATTTATTAACTGAAACCTGAGTTCTTTAGTGCTGCATGCAGGCAGAGTATATGCTGTGGCAACTGTTTGCTACAGTTATAACAGAAGAATTAAAAAAAAAAAAAAAAAAATAGAGTAACGTACCACTCTGTGCAGGCAAGGGTATAAACTTGTCGCAATTATTTGCTACATTTTAAGAAAGAAATTAAAAAAAAAACACCTATGCTCCATGAAGGCAGATATAAACTGTAGCAACTGTTGCTACACTTTAGTTGGTTGGTATGCCAGTAGAAGGAACGTCCATTTTTTTTTCTTGCCGGGGGGATAGATCTAACTATAATAAGCCATTCACTTATGGCTTATTACTGTGAAGTCCTTTTTTTTTTTCTTCATCTTCAGTTGAACAGCTAAGGGTGCTGGGCACTGGTTTATAGTACTTGGCCCATGGTGCTAGTTGAAGCAGCTATGCTTCTCTGCTCAACCCTATCAACCTGCAGTTTCACCTCAATACATACATTTCTTTTGATTGTGTGACCTCTTCTCTGTTTATTTGCACATAGTAATCTCTGTAATACTTTTCTGCTATTGAGCCTCATTTATTCAAGTGGGAGATTATTTTTTCCCTAATCCTCCTCCCTAGGATCTGCCTGATAGCTCCTCTGTGTTCATCCTATTGGCCCATTCATTCCACAGAGACAGAAGGCAGGCAGCCTCAAGCTAGATGAAGGCCCTATGGCCCATTCGTTCCTGCCAAAGAATCCTTCTGTCTCGTGGCAAGAACCAGGTGGTAGGGCGTGGGTTAGCTTGCTTCTTCTGCGGGATGGCCTGCCCTCTTCCTAGCTGAACAGTCCCCCCCCCGTAACAGCTCTTTCACACTGTGCTGTTGCAACCTTCCAGTGGGAAGTATACCTCTACACACTGAATTTTCCTCAACTTAGCACTGTGAATGTACTTAGCAGAATGTACCTGGTAGGCCCAACCTCCATAGTATGTAAACCTAGTGCTTCCAGTAGGTGCCACCCATGTGGTGAGGCAGAGTTGCCCCCCCCACACACACACACACACACTATGGGTGAGCTATCAATGGCTTCTCACTCATGTCCTCCTCTGCCAATTCCTGCAGACACTTGAGCCACTATTTGAACTTGGGTCACCTGCTCCATAGTCAGAACTATATCTCTGTATGTCACAGAGATGACTTGTTGAAGCGTAGGTTTGGGCACTTGAAGCCTGCTTTTCTTCAGCATACCATTTATTGTGCAGGGTCTGCTTGCACCACCATATCTGCTTGCCATGTTTTTTTTCTCAAACTACTCTTTTTTTTTTTTTTTTTTTTTTTTTTTTTACGCCTTTCTGTGTAACTGTATGTGTACTTCTCATGCATCATTTGTACATGTGGTATTCTGTAGTCCCCTTTGTTTAGCTAAATGTCACAGCTTTCGAATATTGTATACCTTTCCCTTCTAACTATATAGATGTGCACATTTCACTGTTCAGAATTCATTGACCTTTATCCTTTGATCTTCTGAAGACACTGTCTCTTTTGATCTTCAACACCTCAGGGGATTTCTGTCAACCCTTTCATCATGTTCTAGGAATGGCAGTATTAGAAAGCATAGTCTCTCAGCTTTGTCCCAGTCCACTTGAGTGTCTGATCTCTTCATGTTTCCTCGATCTGGGATGTCATGTGCTTCATTACAACAGGTCTTCTGTTGCTCTGCCATTAAGCCTGTTATTTCATAATCTTTATTTCCTGTATTTTTGAACATCTTTAGTACTGGCAATATATGGCCTAGCCTGGTCTTTAATTTTCTGGACCACCACGGGATTCATGTATGGTCTTACTGTATAATGACTGTTTGTATGTGGCAGTAGTCCTGGTAGTGCAGCTTTGTATCTGCCAGCAGTTCTGGAAATGCAGATTTGTCAGAATACTGCTTCTGTTTGCTTTTTTTCTCTCAACACTTCTTTCACATTCTTTTGTACTATTGTTGCTTTTCCTTGTTTAGGCATTACTATGAGTTCCAAGTTTTCCTGCTGATCAGCAGTTGTGCCAGACCATTCCTATGCCCTCAGTTTGACTACAGTATGATCAAGTAAGGATTCCTCCCATCTTTCTTCCTTGCATTTTAGCATATTTTTATAGCTTATGTGGTTCTTTCCATCATTTCTTAGATTTACTTTGTCTGGGTATTGATGATACAACTGCAGTTCCAGTCTTTCTCAGTTGCATTGAGAAAAACTTGTTACTGTTACCTAAAATCTTACATACTGTGATGTGAATGTCTATGAATATATTGCATGTGATGTGTATTCATATATGTGGAAAATCAGATGACTCTCTGAATGAAGTTAACTTGCTCTAAACATGAAGGACTACCACCAGGCTTGAAAATATTTATTTGTATTTATTGTCTTTTGTTTACCAGGAAAGTCTGACTGGGCACAAATCCCATTTTTTCAGTGGAGACTCTGAGAGAAAATGTAAAATACATATGTACAATAAACAATAATAAAAAATTAACATTTTAAGCATTATTTTTGATAGTATTGAGACAAAGGGTAAAGACATTTATCATATACTTCAGAAGTTATATTATTTTACATAAGACACGTTAGCATTAATAGCTGGAGATACAAGTGCAATGATAATGCACATAGGTTCAGTGTATGTATACTGACATTAATGAGGTAGGATGTCACTAGAGCAGGAACAGACAATAGAGGGGGAGGAAGAATATAAACAGAAATAATCAAGAAACACTTAAGTAGAAAAAGTTCTGATAATGGAGAGGTTGTGTTAACAGTAGGTAGGTAGGATGATGAGGTGGGTAAGGATGGTGTAATAGTTGTAGAGGATTAAGCATATAGGTTCGCTGGAGGAATAGTAGTGGAATAGTAGTGGGGATAAAAGCGACAGGGATAAGAAAAAGTGGAAGAGTCAGGGTGAGTGATAGAGAGATTGGCGATGGAAAAGAAACAGAAGAGAAACAGAAAGAAAGATGGGTTTAGTCAGGTGGGAGCATGAGTATAGCCATGAGGAAGTTAAGTGTTGTTTTAGGTTGTGTTTGAAACATGTAATGTTTTTGTTTAGGGTGTGTGGGATGGAGTTCCAGTGATTAGCAACATGGGTTGAGTAAAGTGAGTGTCCTGCATTTCTTTTGTGAGGGGAGATTCCTAGGAGGAAAGTAATGTTTGAGAATGTTTTGTAGTGATGGGCAGTTGTTGGATTTATGTATTATTTTGTGAGCACTAAACAGTTGGGAGTAGGTAAGATAATTAGGTATTTCAAGCCACTGTAGGTGCTTCAGTAGTATATAGTGGTGGTGTGAACGGTTTGGTAAGTTTGATGCAAACTTGGCAAAGCTTTAGTTTATTTTTTACGCTGGAGTGAAGTGTAGTCAGGATGTGTGCTGCAGAGAGAAGTAAAGGGAGAAGATAAGATGTTGCTAAAGAATTCCTAGAGTAGTTGGTGAGAAAGGGTTTGTTTCTGAAGAGGAAGTCCAACTTTTGGTGAATTTTCTTGATGGCTTGAGTGATGTGTTGATCATAATTTAAGTAATCAATTAAGACACCAAGAAGCTTTGTGTTGGAAACTGTCTCGATTGAGGCATTATTTGCTGATTTAATGTTGAAGGATCATTTCTGTGCTGACAGAGATTTGGGTAGAAACACCATTAACTTGTTTTTTAGCATTTAAAAGAAGTTTGTAGTCATCTAGCCAGGCCTTAACTGAGGAAAAAAAGAGTTCTGGGTCATCATGTGGAGTAGAGTTAGACTTGTTGCAGAGCGATTGAGACTGGCATTGTCTCTGTATTTGTATATGGTGGCTTCTTTGGTAGCTTTATGAAGATTGTTAGTGAATATGTTGAATAGTAAAGGGCCTAGAATAGATCTCTGAGGTACACCAACAGCGATGGACAGAAAGGGAGAGAGTTACTCTTTCTGTTTTCAGCCTAGAGTCTGCTGGTGAGATGGCAATGGACGTAACTAAGGGATGAATGGGGGAGTCTTAGGGAAAATAGTTCATGGAGCAGGAGTTAGTATGAAACTGTGTCAAATGCTTTTGACTTGTCTAAGTAGAGGGAGGATACTAGGTTGCCTGTGTTTCTATTAGAGTTTATGATTTCTGCAAAACTGAGCAGAGCAGTAGTGGTGCTGTGGTGAAGTCGGAAACTATGTTGAATGTTGGGGAAGAAATTGTTATTGTGGAGATGGAAAAGGAGTTGGGAATTTAATGCATTTTTCTAATATTTTGGAGAGTGGAGGTAGAATGGCTGTAGGTTGGCAGTTGGAGAGGTCCATGGATGTTCCCCTTTATGTACAGATATGATGTGGGATTTTTTTTTCTAGATGTCAAGTGCATAACTTTCTTTAATTGATCAGGCTGTGAGTATAGATACAGGGTATGATGTAGCATTTGCAGCATTTCTGAGATACTCTGATGGCAGGTTGTCAGAAGCTGGTGAAGATTTTTCTAGTTTTAGAAGGTGTTTTTTGATAGATGTGGTAGATGCAGTTTGGAGGGAGAAAATATTTTGGTGGTGATTAGTACTGTTTGTGATAGTGAGGCTGGTGGATAGTTTTTTGTTAATTAAGGAGAGGATAGAGTGTATGAAATGTACATTAAATTGGATAGCTGGAGGAGCTGGGTTGTTGGTGCTAGTTGGTGAAGGAGTTGTAGTTTTGCCTGGGTGTAATAGCCTTTTAACTGCATTCCAGAAAAGCTTAGGGTTCTGTTGGTGATTGTCCTGAAGCTTAGAAAAGTATTTAGTTTTGTCTGGTTTGATTTTTTTTGTTTAGAAAGGTTCCTAAGCTGTCTAAAATATTGCCATTTTTGTGGTGTTTTGCCAGTAGACCATGCATTATAAGCTTTATCTCTGGTTTCTCTTGAGTCATGGGGCAGGGCTGGATTTTATTTGTTTTGATCTGATGGGGCTAGTTCATTTAGTATGTTAAAGAATGTGTTGTTAGGATGAGTTATGCAATCATCTAGAGATAAGTATTGTAGAATGTCCCAGTTCCATTTGTTGAGGTAGCTAATTAAGGTGTCATTATTGAAGGATGAGAGTGTATGGACATTATTTTAGATTGTGTTTGTGCAGGATTAGATTGTCTCACGACAAAGGTTGGTGGATAGTCACTGGTATCGAGTGGGCAGCCAGCAGTGTTGATTTTTTTTAGGAGTGGTGGTCAGGATCTGGACTCCCTGTACTACATTAGTGATAATCTAAGTAACACCAAAGAGACTGATGGAGAGAGTGGGAGAGTCAGAGTTAATAAGTAGGCAGTATGTATTAACATCACCTATGATAATGGTTTCCTGTTGACATTATGAGAGATCCAGGATTTATTTTAGTAATGGGATGCTGTTTCCAGGAGAGATCTAGATGACAGTGATACATATACTCTTGTGTTTGTTGATTTTCAGGAGAGAAAGAAACATTTCAGCATTGGGAAAGTTGGGTTGGAGAGGGGGGTAGGAAGTGTATTTGTTTTTTGTACATCATAGCCACGCCAGCAGCTTTCATATGCTTTCTGTTATTTCTAACGGTATAGCCAGGGGGTAGAATTTTCTAGTCTTTAGTACCTGTTCTTAGCCTGTTTTCTGTGGCTATTACTATGTCAGGGGTGTATGAGGCTGTAAAGGCATTAACTTTGGTAGTTTGTTGATTCTCCTAAGATTTAAGTTCATCAAAAGTAGACCATTACCTACTATGTTATAAAATGCTACCATAGACATGTTTTAGCCCCCATGTAACCCTTCACCAGGTGGGTCCTGTGTCTCTGTTTGGGGGTGGAGCCTTGAAATATCGGACTGTTCATTGTCCCATAAATGAGGAGAGGAGTGGGTGTGGAGAATCGTACTGCAGCTGGCTGGTATTTTTCCTGGACATTTTCATTAATTTTTCCCCCATGAACCAAATTATAGGAAAATGGGAGCTTATCAAAAAGGCCTTGAGACATAAAATTCAGCAGTTAGAAAAGAGGGAGTGGAGAGAAATAAATTATTTGAGAGAGAGAGAGAGAGAACACAGGTTACAAGAAATACAGGAGGTTTCATGATAGAATAGAAGTTCTGAATAACCAACAAAGAGATGAACTACAAAACAAATTAAGGAAGTAGAAGGAATATTTTACAGAAGAACTTTATAAGAAACAAGTAGTTGTTAAGGCTTAGTACAAGGAAGAGGGCCCAAAGTGGCAGAAAACTCTAGCCCTAAGACTTAAACATCAGAAAGTTGAGAGATAATAGTAAGGATTAGGGACATAACAGAAGGGACATTGGTATCGGAGCAAAGAGCAACAGAGAAAGAATTCAATGAATAATATGTAAATTTATACTCATGCCAACAAGCAGCAGGGACTTGAGGTAAAAGTTGTAGAGATTTTATGTCTAAAGTGAGGTTAAGGAAGTTAAAACCAGCAAAGATCAAAGACCTAACAAAGCCCAGCTCTGTTCAAGAAATTAATGAGCAGTTGGTAAACAAACTTCAGGCAAACACTGGGTTGGAGCAGCTTTCTAGTAGAAATATGGAAAGGCTTTAATCAAGAGATATTTTCCATATGGCAAAGACTGTTTAACTCTGATGTTCTTCGTGTTTCACTGTTGCAGTCATCGCATTTGGGTTATCTGCTTCCAGTAGCCCTCAGTCGGCCTGATTATCAAAGTCTTGGGTCCTGCGTCAGTTGCTGTCTCATCTTCCATGACGTCAGGTAGTCAGGGGTATAAAGCATGCAGCCGACACCATTACATCAGTCTTTCTTGCCGTGTGGTGCCCGAAGCAGAAGCAGTTCGCAAGTGCCGGTCGGCCAACTCCTGAAATTTTCATTTTCGAGTTTCAGAACCAAAGTCTCCCAACTAAAGCTAAGTACCCCGTTGGGGAAACTTTTTCTTGCTCTAAACCGATGTCAGTAAAAGTCAATAATTGTATTTCTTGTGGAAAATAAATACCTCATAAAGATTTTCATTCGTTCTGTATTCCTTGCCTAGGCCCTGACCACGACGTACCTCGCTGTCAGTTTTGTACCTTATTTAAACCACGAACTGTTCGTCTGTATATTTTCGCTTCTACATATTTTGGTACTTGGTTTAATTATCCAGATATGTCTTCGGTAAGCCATCCAACTTCCGACAAAACACAAAGATAAAGACAGAGACAGGCCACCTAGGTCCAAAGCTGCCGACGGCGCTTTTCCTAAGCTAGTCACCAGTTCGCCGGTAATCAGTGAGGCGCTTTCGCAGCCCCTGATACCCGCTTCTTCAGATTCGCAGGCCTCTACTGAGACCCATTCAGAGTCCGGTATGCCGCGAGATGCTTCAGCTGTGGAACTTGCAGATGTCTGTACTTTGGATGGGTCCAGAGCCACTGTGCAGGCACCGGCTTCTGAGGGTGTATTCAGGCCTACTGACTTGCATATTAAACCGACGCCATCTTCTTCTTCAAGGCCTAAAACTCAAACCATGCCTAGGAAACCGATGCCCAGACCGCATGGTTAGGCCTCTATGCCTAAAAAACAAATGAAAAGAATGGCTGAAGACCTTATTACTTTAATCAGGGGAAGCCAACCTTCCCCCTCTAAGAGACCTAGGACTGAATTTGCTTATGATAACTTCTGTCTTCTCTGATGACCAGGATTTACCCTTATCCACCTATGAGGATTCTGATGCATAGGACTCTATTCCCTCTACTTCTCCCCCAGAGGATTTTTCTTTTGGTGAAACCTTGCATACTCTTAGGGAGCATTTTCACTGTGAAAGTCAGGATTACTCTGATTCTAAAAAGAGGCTTAGAAATTTCTTACTCCTGCCCCAACACAGGCTTTTAGCTATCCCTCCTGTGCTGGTCATTGTTGGCGATGCCTTTTCGGAATCTAGCTTGGCCCCTGACTCTTTACCTCCTGCTCCCAGAAAACCTGATAGATATTACAGGGTTCCTGATTCTCACAAATTCCTTATTAAAAGTCGTACTGCGGATCCTGAGCCCATTTCACAGGGACCCAAGGGCATTAAGGCTACTACTGCCAAAAATCCTACCCCTTCTGATAGAGATTCCAGGGCCCTGGATAGATGGGGTAAGAAGGTATACACCTTTGCAACGTTGGCCCATCAGAGCCTTAAATTGCCAGTTTCATATGTTAAAGTATCAGCAGCATATTATTGGATTGCTTAAACAGAAAATGATGTTGATTCCTGATTGTGCTGAAAATAAGGATTTACAGAATTTAATGCATTCTGCTGAACAGGTTGGAAAACATACTTTGCAATGTGGTTTTGATTCACTAGAGGCATCTTGCAGGGCTGCTGTTACTGGGTCTGTACTTAAAAGGCATGCTTGGCTTAAGGAGCAATCTTTGCCAGATCGTGTTAAAACTAAATTGCTGGATGCTCCCTTAAATCAGGACTGCCTGTCTGGCAACAAAGCAGAAGTTCTTAAAAAGATGGAGGAAAAAGCTAAATCAATGCAAACTGTTAAAGATTTCTTACAAGCACAGCCTCCAAGATTTAGTAGGCATTGTCCTCAAAAAATTGGTCCTTTCCTGCCTCTTCCAGGCCTTCTCAGTTCAAACCCAGAACCAGCACAACAACCAGGCTTCAGTCCCAGGGTACGTACAGGACTAAGCAGTGGGGGGGCTCCCACTTCCAAATCAGGGAGTAGTAAGACTCCCCCCATGGTAGCTGTCTCAATGACTTAACTTTAAAACTTACAAGCACTTTTCAACTGACTGCTCCTTTAGGGGGAAAGATTGCTATGCAAGCAAAAACTTGGAACTCATTACCCAGGACAAATGGGTTTTAAACATAGTTTCCCAAGGATACAGATTTCACTTCCACACGTTAGCAACCTCAAACGGTTGGCCAGATCTACCTCCAAATCAATGTGCAGAGGCTCAAAAGCAAGTATTCTCTCAAGAATAAAGGCTATTCAGACTGTACCAGAAGAGGAAAAGCGACAAGGTTTCTACTCAAGACTTTTCCTGGTACCCAGAAAAGACAACCCATGGTGTCCTATCCTGGACCTTTCTATCCTAAACACCTTTTTGGTGATTCCAAAATTCAGGATGCTAACTCTTCACCAGTTGCTTCCCATGATAGGCAAAGATGCCTGGTTGGCAACACTGGATTTAAAGGAAGCCTTACCTGCACATCCCAATCAGGGAGTCTTGCAGAAGATACCTACGCTTCAAAGCAGGCTGCATGCACTATCAGTTCTCTGCACTGCCCTTTGGTTTATCTACTGCGTCCAGGGTATTCACAAAGTGCCTAGTTCCAGTCATTGCATTTTGCAAGTAAAGAAATATTCAAATATACCCATACCTGGACGATTGTCTAATTCAGGAAGAAAGCCAGGAAATACTTTTGAGACATCTGGCATTTGTACAAAAGGTGCTAACTTGTCAGGGGTACACCATAAAAGAAAAGAAATCACAGTTGGTACCCTGTCAACAAATTATATTCCTGGGAGCAAGCTTGAACACAACTTCCCAGATGGCTTTCCTCACGCCAGAGAAACAAATTCATTTGACAACTTACTTCAAACTAGTGGCCACAAAAACCCTACTATCTGCAAGGCAAATACTGCAAGCCTTGGGGTTCATGGCCTCGTGCATTCTACTAATTCCATATGCAAGACTGCATATGAGGAAACTACAGTGGTGTCTAAAAAGTCTATGGTGTCATCATTCTCAGGATCTAGAAGCAATGATTCCTATCATACAGTTTCTACGGTTAGAATTCCTTTGGTGAGCAGAGGCCTGCCACCAAAACAAGGGACTGCCATTCACTCTACCCCCTGCCGCCCAAACCCTAACAATAGACGCATCAGACTATGCATGGTGGGTTCACCTGGCAGGGAAGTGCATTCAGGGCAAATGAAACCCAAGTCAAATGCACCTGCATATCAATCAAAAAGAAATGTTAGCTGTACAGAATGCTCTGACAGCCTTCAAGGACTACATTCTTCCAGGACAATTAGTGGTAACGACGGACAACACCACTGTTATGTGGTACATAAACAAGCAGGGGTGTACCCATTCCTACCCCCTCTGTAGACTAGCCATGGCTCTGTGGAACACAGCCTTGAGCTACCAAGTGCATCTACAGGCTCAGTTCCTGCCAGGAAAACTAAATACACTGGCAGACAAACTAAGCAGAAATCTCATGGACCCACACGAGTGGAAACTGGAACCAAAGACTTTCAACTTGTTGATAAACAAATGGGGGAGCCCAGATATAGACATGTTTGCCTCCTCCCAGAACTACCAATTGGACAAATTCTGCACAAGGACTCCCCACAAACAAGCTTGGAAAGTGGATGCTCTGTCCTTCAGCTGGAAAAATCTATCAGTTTATGCCTTTTCTCCTCTGCCTCTCCTCTCCAAAGTACTACTAAAGATCAAACAGGACAAACCAAGGATGATACTGATTGCACCAGACTGGCCACGCCAACACTTGTACCCCCTCTTGCGCAGTGTGTAACAGCTAGCCCCATGGCACCTGCCTCAGACCCCTACCCTGCTGTCACAGCAGGAGAGCCAGATTCTGCACCCCCAGTTTCAAACCCTGAACCTGGCAGTCTGGCTAATTGCCTAATGTTTCCGTTACCATCCCTCAGTAAACAAGTGTTGGATGTCATTTTGGAGGCTAGAAGGCCTAGTACTAGAAAATCTTATGCTGAAAAATGGAAAAGATTCTGTTCCTGGAACCAAACTCAAGGGATGGCCACAGCAGCGCCCAATTTACCTCAGATTCTTCAATACTTAACTGAGATGCTTCTCAAGGGCCTTTCCTTTTCCTCCATCAAAATTCACGCCTCAGCCATTTCAGTTCATTACAACACAGAACCCACTCCTCTTTTCTCACCCACTGCTCAAGCAGTTTCTCAGAGGGACCAAAAACTTAAGACTACCCAGAAGAGCCCCAACTCCAGCCTGGGACCTTAACTTTATATTGGAAAAACTCACTCTGCCTCCTTTTGAGACCGAAAATTCCTGTCTTGGAAAACGGCTTTCCTTTTAGCAATCACTTCAGCAAGAAGGGTGTCTGAATTACAGGCCATTATGACAGTGGAGCCTTTCATCATCTTTCATGAGGACAGGGTGTCCTTCAGCACTAATCTCTCCTTCATGCCCAAGATGGTATCCATTGTGGCTCTTAATTAATCCATTAATTTGCCAACCTTCTTTTCTAAGCCACAGAACAAAGGGGAACAGATACTGCACTCCTTAGATGTGCACAGACAACTTAGATTTTTCTTGGACAGGACTAAACCTCAAAGGAAATCTGAACACTGCTGGTGGCATTTGCTGCAGGAGCAGAGGGGAAGGCTATTTCAAAGCAAACCGTTTCTAAATTGATAGGCCATTGCATTCATTTCTGCTATAAGCACCATGGAAAACCTATCCCACAGGGGATTAGACCCTATTCAAACAGGGCTGCATCTACCTCTACAGCCTTTCTCAGGGGTGTCCCTACCAGAGACATTTTAGTAGCTGCTACCTGGAGTTCTGTACATACCTTCACCAAGTATTACCATTTGCCAATTTTCTCTAAATCCAGAGCTGGTTTTGCCACTGCAGTCTTGCAGGGCCTTATAGCTGGTCCTAATGCTATCTAAATTCCTCCTCCCATCCTTAGCTTTGGGAATCTACCCAAATGTGATGACTGCAACAGTGAAACACAAAGAACATAGTACAGTTGTGTACACTTACCATAAATGTAGATGTTGAAGTGTATTCACTGTTGCAGTCCTGGTTACCCTCCCTCCAGCCCCCTGACTTCTTTTGGCTATACCTCTACGCTCCTTTACTATGCTTAAAAGCTTTTTGGGGTATTTGCTTTTTTGCTGGAGGTATAACCTTGTGTGTGTGTGTGTGTGTGTGTGTGTGTGTGTGTGTGTGTGTGTGTGTGTGTGTGTATATATATATATATCTATATGTATGTTTTTAATTGCTTCCCATTGGGGGGGGGGCACCTGCCATCTTGGGCAAGAAAAACTGATGTAATGGCATCGGCTGCATGCTTTATACCCCTGACTACCTGACATCACAGAAGATGAGACAGCAACCAACGCAGGACCGAAGACTTTGATAATCAGGCTGACTGAGGGCTACTGCAAGCAGGTAACCCAAATGTGATGACTGCAACAGTGAATACACTTGAACATCTCCATTTATGGTAAGTGTACACAACTGTACTTTCTGGCTAAAGCAAGGGTACTGGTATCTTGGCATAGAGCAGTGGTAACAGTGATATTGAAAGAGAGGAAAGGTCCCATTGCATCAGGTCATATTATCCCATATATTTTTAAATTACATAAAAAATCTTTTTGATGATTCTGGCAGATAGACTGGCTCAAATGCTTCCCGGAATATTAGGAGAGGATCAATATGGTTTTATAAAGAAGAGGCAAATGTTCCGTAACATATTAGACACATGAGATACAAAGAAGATAGAGAAAAAAATAGAGAGATGTAGTAATGCTGGTTTTAGATGCAGAAAAGGCATTTGATAGGGTATCTAGCATTACCTTTGGAAATTAATGAATGATATGGCGTTCCCTTTGGAGTTTATCAACCTGCTAAGATAGCTATACCAGGGTTCTAATAAAATAATCAAAATTAATTCAAAAGTAATGCCACAGTTCCAAGTTGAACAGGAAACCAGACAAGATTACCCCCTTTCCCCACTGTTATTTGCAATTTAGTTGGAGTCCTTAGCTCAAAAGATACAACAGTGAGACATAAAAAGCTGGACATGGGAGAAAGGGAGAAAGAAATTGGAAATGTTTATGGGATGATGTCATTATATACCTGACTAGACTGGACAGTGGTATTAGACATCTATTTTTGAACATTAACAAATTTTGGTAAAATCATGTGTATAAAATTAATGTAGACAGGACTAAAGCTATCTGCTCCAATTATTTACTAACCAACTCCCTAGTCAGGGAATTTCCCCAATTATTTGACGATTACAGAGTAAAATATTTATAAGTCTGGTTATTTAAGAAATCAGGAGACTCTCCAGAGAAAACCTGGGAGCAAGTTGAAATTAAGATCCAAGGCATATTAAGACAATTGAAATTGATGCCACATGACATGATGCAAATATTTATGCATGATATGAGAGAAATCTTTTAGGAAAATTTGAGACAGGAAACATACATTTGGGACAAGACCCACGAGAGTGAAATGACAAAAGATGATATGAAACAGGTGATGGTGTCATTGTAGTGCTGCAGTTGTAAAAATATTTCAGAGCAGTGCAGCTGAAAATTGTGTGTAATATGATTAACTCAGAATACTCTGTGAAGTAGAAAGAGATATGTTTTGGGTGGAAGATACCTCAAAAAATTTCAGTTGAGTGATGTGGTGAAGTGAAATAGGAAATACTGAAACAGCTATTAGAAATATTGTAAAGAGTTTTTAAGCTGAAGAAGTATGATGATTGGCATTTTGATGTCTGGCCCATAGGATTAGGAAAATTTACAGAGGGATAAATGCAGAAATTGGAAGTAGGTGGGAAAAGAAAAAGACAGTTTTACTTTTGGGATTAGGTGAGATCAATGGGAAAAGACTTAAATCTAGGAAGAAATCAGTGAGAATTTTAGAATAAACCCAAGGCATTATTTGCACTGTAGAGGAATGTATGAGATATTTGGAGAATATGAGAGGGACTGGAAAGACTTAACGATACCCGAGCGAATAGCTATTATCCAAGAAGGCTAAAAGGGAGAGAAGAAACAGTAGGAATTTGATTGAAGAACTATATAGAGCTGTAATCAAGAACAGATGGGTAATAAATTAAAGCGAAGAGCAGATTGGCAGAATTTTCTAGTTGTAGAGATCAAATCAGAATTTGTAAAATAACCTAATGAGGCAACGAGGGCTAGAAAGTTTAGAATTTTTGCCTGGAAATGTCTGCATAGTATTTTTGTATACCAGAAGGCTTACATAGAATGATACTGTCAGTAAAGGCCACATGCTGGAGATGTGAAGACATGGTAGAGAACTGGATGCTTAATTTTTAGTATTGCAAATTAGATCATTACAAGAGATAGAACTAGGACAATTAATATCTGCAATCACAGGAATAGACTGTGTATTGAAGAAAAGCAGATTTTTTTCTTAATTTGGTTAGGAAATGAAAAACATTCCAGGCATGAACAGGTAGTAGTAGGGCTGCTACTCATACTAGCCAAAAAGGCATAACAAAAAATGTAGGGATCCCAAGCCCAATGTAGAAAGGGTAAAGGTCGTGGTGCAGGATGTTTAGGAAATGGAAAGGCGAATGGGAAGACAAACTCTAAGCAGTTTGCATGCTACAAATGGAGACTTTGGAATATAAAGATTGAAAGTTATGGATATTTTGGAGAGTAGAGTGTGGTACAATACTTTTGGACATTGTGATGATAGCTAGCTGGAATTTTGTAAATAATTATATGTTTGTAAATATCAAACTGATTTATACAAGATGCTTGCAATACAAATGTATTAGAACTGTATGTCATATGTATATCAAACTGATCTGTACAGATGTTTGTGTTTAAAAGGCATTTGTATAAAGTACTTATGTTTGAAATGTATCTGCAGTGTGCCATACTGGAGGTAACAGAAATGTACACACACTATTGTAACGGTTTAAATGTAAAGGTTTAACACAGGAAACTGGAAGATTAACCTCAGTCCAGCAAACTTTAAAATATATCTGAAATTAAATCACTTTATGAGCTAGGCCATAAAGATGCTATTTCACAGGTATCAATGGAGCCAGAGATGCAAATTCTGTATTGGGAAGCTTTCTGTATTGTCTTTGGGATGAACTAAGTACTGCTGTGGAAGCATGGAGGTATGAAGTTGCTTTATGACTTCCAGCACTTGCCACAGATTTGAGCAAAAGCCCTTGTGTGTGTATTTTTACAGGTAGGTGCTGAATCCTGCCAGCTTCCACCAATGGGGGGTTGCATGAGAATTAGAAGTCAGATGACCAGAAGTGATGTAATTCTGCAAGCTGTCCCAGAAGGTAATATTTTAGATATTATTTTGAGAAGTCTCTTAGTGAACCTGAGCATTCTGTATTCTGTCTTGGGCCTGACAGCAAGAAGGACTATTCGCAACATCATCTGCTTTGCTCTGTTAAGTAAGTAGGGAATAGTAATTCTCTTAGATTCAGTCAGAAATAAAGTGAAGCTTAGTTTAGATATTGTTTTTCTTTTATTTGTCTGAGTTTGTCCTTCAGTGTTATTTTAAATATTTCCTGTGATTTTGAACTCTGATGTCACTGTGGATTTACTGTTGTCTTGTTCTTTTATTATTATTAAATATATTTAAACCATTCATGGTGGTTGATCTTTGTAACGATATTTAAGTTTGGAGAATATTTGCATATTTATTTGGTGACAGTGTGTGGGCCACTCCTAATAACCTTGCTCTTGGTCAAACTACCATTTGTATTAATATTAATTTCACTCAATATATTGGGTACCCTTGGAAGAGCCTTAAGGTAGCTGGCAGTAGTGTCTGGTTGTGGTGGCAGTCATAACTACCTTATAGTCTGAGCAGAAGGGGTCATAGCTAGTAAACCTTTGCCAGCCTTTCCCAGATGTGTGTTTAAGTAAATCAAACCCTTAAGAGCAGGGACACGAAGCACTGGTTGGACAGAGAGCGTGCTTAAGATCTTGGCTTGGATATTCGGCTGAGATCTCAACTCTATAGCTGTACCAGTGGGGAGTCTTGTTGGGGATCTGGAGAAAGAGAGAGGAACCAGTCCCCTGGACTGACAGTGTTCCGTGTGCTCTTAAGGGAAATTGTGCTTGATGCAGAGAGCTGCATCTGGAGAGACTGTGTGTACCTGCTATCCTCCCAGTGAACGTTCCCTACAGGTGCCAGTTGTGAAGATTTTGACTCCTTCATTACTGGCCCAGAGGTGGGGCGTCACAGGCATGACCTGTTAACAAAATTTTGTAAGACCTTTCTATGGTTTTGCTAGTAAATGTTGCCTTTTTTTGAGTTTGTTCTAATGTTTAACAGTAGAAACTTGGAAATTCAGTTAATAAGAATTTGAAATGGTCAACTGCTAGGAATAATGTGCACACCACATATGATCTGTGCAAACTATGTAACTGTTGCATTGATATTTAATGGTAATAAAAGTTTTTGTTTAAAACTTGTCTATCACGTGAGTTTAGTAGGGGAAAGGAAAAGTGAGTCATAATAGTAGTAAATACGAGTTTGGGATTTGTTGTTGAAGAGTGGCAAGGTAAGTTATGGAGATGTATAGTAAAGGGGATTTGGAGGAGCAATGTTTTAACTGTAATGGCCGTCTACCTACCTCCCAAAACAAAGGTTCATGAAACTGAACAATTTTAGGGGAGGTGATTGCATTGCAGCATGATGTAACCACTGTAGCAGGAGACCAGAATATAGTTGTTCACAAGGAAGATGTGTCAGCAGGCCCTCAATAAAGAATTGTTCAGGCTGAGAGTAGGTAATTAGTTTAATGTTTGCAACTCTGTGAGTTGTTGGATATTATGAAAATGTTGTGGGAAAATCCAGAATTCATATGTTTATCTCACAGATATACTACTTGGGCCAGCTTAGGTCAATACTATTTAGCTGAAGAGCATCTTTATTTAATAGTCTGAATCACCACCATTCTAATGATATTGTCTGACCATGTCCGTATATTACTTGGAAGTTACAGCTGATTGGAATAGAAGCAAAAATGACCATTGGCAGTTTACAATTTATTTTTTAAAGTAGTAAGCAGTTTGAAGATTGGTTAACTGCTCTAGCCAGATGCTATAATATTAGAACTAGGAAGAGTAGATGATTGCAACCCTGGGCTGGAGGAGAAGTGGGTCAAATGTAAAGTGAGTATTGGGAGTGTGGTAGCACTGAAAGCTAAAGAAAAATAGACTGGTCTTGGATAAAGGTGCTGGAAGGCCCTAAAACATTAAGCAGTTACAGACACAAAATGGTCTTCTGGACAGGAAAGAGAGGGAGGCACAGTTGCAGAAAGTAAAAAAAAAAAAAAAAAAAAAAACAAGGCAGACTATATGGATAGTCTTAATTAGTTCAGAACAATGGCCTTGAAACAGGATTTTTTTTTATCACAAACCCTAAACTTAATAAGTCATTAGCACATAGACTGAGACAGTGAAAGTTGGCTAGATTAATAACAGTAATTAGGGATCCAACCACGGGAAAGTTAGTTAGGAAGCTGGAGAAAATACAATGTCATGGTGGGTTCCTTTTTCCAAACATCTTTATTAAATTTTCACATATTGGAAAGGCAGTCTTACATTTATATAAGTGAAAAACATAACAAAATGATACTACTTTAGTTGCAGTTTACATCGCCGACACCATTGAAACAACTTTAGTTGCAAACATTATACATCACTTATAAACCATCCAGTCACTGTAAGCTAAGCATTATATGGCTCATTCAAATCCTGCCTCTTAAACCTCGTTCCTGCTCTGCATCTATTGTTCCCACAATTCCCATTTTTCCCATGTAGTTTGCTCCTTCTCTTTTGTAAAGATCCGAATTCCATATGTCTTATCTCTGTTACGATATTTACTACTTCTTGTAAAGTTGGTCTAGACTTTGATTTCCATTTTGTAATAATTGCTTTATTGGCAGCCACCATAATTAGACTCAGCAAGGCTTTACTATGTCTAGGCAATTCCGATTCTGTAGCATAACTCAAAAAAATCATCTCCTCAGTCAGTCCAACCTTCTAACCCAACATCTTCAACAGAGCAGTTTGCGGAGAATTCCTAAAATCTGCCAGCTCATTACACTCCCAAAAAATGTGTTCACAGCTACCTCTTTCTTGCCAGTCACACCTCCAACATTTGCTATCCACTTGAGGAAAAATTATTTGGAGTCTACTTGGGGTATAAAAATACTTATGTAAGCACTTCCAGGCAAAGGTCCTAAATGTTCTAGACTTTGTTGCATATTTGGGAGATATACCCCATTGTCTCTTTGTGAATTGCTTATTCAATCTCTCTTTCCAATCCTTTCTAAGCTCCTCTGATTTATTCTTATAGTTATCATGCAGTATTTTATATGCCTTACTAATTATTCCTTTTTTAACGACGTATTCTGTTCTAGATTCTATTAAAAACTCCACCAGTGCTGTTCTTTCATTTAGGAGCCCCCTATTTCTTTCTCTTTGCCTATACTCTGATATCAATCCTTGATTGGGAAGGCAATCTCTAACCTACAGTCCAAATAAATTCTTGGCATCTTCCCATTCTATTACCTTTCCCTTTCTAATTATTTGCTCCCAATACCTTGGTTCCTTTGCCAGTTTTCTCCAATAAATTCTGGCCCCCTCTTGCCTGTTGTCTGTATCCCTGACCACAGTCATCCCTATCGGCAAAATCTCTTTTCTCCTTTCTCGTGCTGGTTTGGTTATTAGAGTACTCCCTGCTATTTTATGAATATAATACTCTATATGATTTTGGTTGTTCTCCTTAAGAGTCTGCATCGAAAATCCCAATCTTTCCTCATTTCTTGAACTTCCTCCCTTCTGGTCATCTGACTTCTAATTCTCTTCCTCCTCCCTCCGAGATCGCTCTATATTGGGGAAAAGGGCAAATGTCAGTGTCATTTGTTTCCACTTTGAATTATAGTTTTCTGCTTGTGCTGTGTATAATGGCCTAACTGTGTTGGTCTAAAATACACCCTCAAATTAGGTAATCCGAATTTGCCTTGTTCTGTTGGTAGAATCAGCGTATCCCACTTGACCATTCCGGTCTTCCCTTCCCAGATAAAATCTTTCAACTGTTTTTTTAATTGCTATCCACAACTTCTCTGGTTGATAAAAGTATGCCTGGCCTGTGTATAAGACTAAAAGGAATAAAACCATTTTAATGGCTTGTGTCTTGGTATCCATATCCATATAACAAAACTTCCATTTTCTCAGTTTTTGTATTATCTTCTGTTTTAGTCTCTTCCTACATATCCTTAGTGGCCATCACAGAGTCATTTCTAATCCATACTCCTAAATACTTAATTTTGTCATGTCCTCATAAATATGGATATTGTTGGACCAATTCGTTGTGGGTACAGAATTTACCGCTGTTGCCTTTGCTTTAGCTTCATTAATTTTGTATCCCGAGAAGATTTGAAACTGTCTTAAAATGTTCCACAGCACTGTAATGTCTCTTTCTGGTTTTGTCAAGTATAAAATAATATCTGCAAACATCACCAGCTTTTCCTGACTATCATGCCAATTATATCCTTGAATTTCCGAGTGGCTTATTTTCTTTGCCATTGGTTCTAAATACAATGCAAACAGCAAAGGGGAAAGTGGACAACCCTGTCTGATTCCTCTATTCAAGCAGAAATTCAGAGAGGAACCCACCCACTTTAATTTGCTCCTCCGATCCTGCATATATTCTTCTAATCAGTCTTACAGTTGTATCAGGGAAAGCGAATGCTTCCAATGCCCTGCTTATGAAGTCCCAATCTACACTGTCAAATGCTTTCTCTGCATCAAGACCCACCAATAAAAGTGGTACTTCCTTACATTCTGCTTCATTCTGGATCATCAGTGAGTTAATATTGTCACATGTTTGCCTGCCCTCCACAAAACCACACTGGTCCATATGGATCAATTTTGGTATCACTTTGCTATTCTTTTAGCCATTATAGACGTAAACATTTTATAATCTTGGTTTATTATTGAAATGGGGCCTGTATGAAGCTGGATCCGATGGATCTTTACTCTCTTTAAGTGTTACCATTACCATCTCCTTCTTCCAGGATGCGGGTACTTCTCCGCCTCTTAAAATACTGTTAAACAAAACCTTCCAGATCTTTACCAGTTTTTTTTCCCCTCATAACTTCCAGACTTCCACAGGAATACCATCTATTCCTGGGGACTTTCCTGTAGATTGGTTATACACAGCCATTTTATCTCATCCCTTCCTGTCCTAAGTGTTAGTAAACTGAGACTCATCTACCTCTAACTTTGGCATATTTAATTCTTCCATAAACATTTCCATTTGTACCTTTTCTTGAGTTCTATATTTCTCTGCTTTATACAAATTTTCGTAAAATTTCTGAATTATTTCTAATACTTTTACAGGGTCCCTTGTTATCTTCCTTGTTAAAGGCTCCCTAGGCTTGGTGACTGCCCTTTCCACTTTCTGTTGAGTGAGTTATGTAAAATATTTTGTGCTCTAGAATTATCAAAAACAGTTTCTTATCAGCAGTCTTTCTAAACGTGTGCATAATTTCAAGGTAATCCCTTATTTTCTGTTTAGCATTCTGCAGCTGCTCCATTTCTTGCTCTGAGAGATTCCCCCTATTTTGACATATTTTAACATTTGTCAGTCCCTCTAAATAATTCTTGTTACTGTTTAACCATTTCTCCCTTTCTTTTATTTCCAACTATTTTTAAACTCCTTTAATTTTATTCCACTCCATAGCTATGTTTTCAAAAGATAATTCTATCTTCTCTAGTAGCTCCTGAATTAATTCCACAACCCATTCCTTAAATTCCTTTCTTTTCAGTCGATAGGTGGAAAAGCGCCAGTCTTTCATTTTTATTTCATTACCTTGCATTTTTATTTTAGTTATTATTAGTGCATGATCTGAAATAGCTATTGGGTGCGTTTCAGGACCTTCAATAAAATGCACATGTTCTTGTGAGATGCGAAATCTATCTAACCTAGCCGAGTTTTTGTATCTCGGTCAGTAATACTTAAATTCACTCCGAACTCCTAGCACTGAATTCACATCTTATATGCCAAACATTTTCATAAACTTCGTCAAAAATCTACCCTCCTTTGTTATATTTTCCCTTGTAGGCCCCCCAGACACATCTTCACTGCTGCAAACCAAATTCCAGTCTCCAATTATAAGTAATATTCCTTGTTGAAAGCTGATTATTTCTCCCATAATTTTCTTAAGCTCCATTATAGCAGTTTTAGGGAGGATGGAAGTGCATGCCAGTGTAATCCTCCTCCCTAGCCAGTAGCCCCTTAGTACTATGTATCTTCCATTATTATCTTTTTTTCCCTCTTCTATCACTATTGGAGCTCCTCTTGCAATTAATATAAGTACTCATCTTTTCCTTTGCCCCAGATATTCCGCTGAATAACCATCCTGAAAACCTTTCTTTATCAAATTCACATGTTCAGTTCTTTCCAGGTGCATCTCCTATAGCGAAGCTATTTACACTTTACATTTTTTTAATATAGTTCACTACTCTTTCTTTTTTATATTTATCTGTAAGGCCATTCGGATTGAAAGACATTGCAGAAAGCATAGTTTTCTTATATAGTTATTATTACCACATTATATATATAACTGCTCTTTTGCTAAATGTCTAGTTCCACCTTTTATGTTACATGTCTATACTGTTCGCCAGGTTGGTCTTTTATACAGTTGTTTCATGTTGTATCCATTTGCGCCTATGTCACATCTTACAAAACGTTTTTTTTTTAAAGCCCTCAAACAGAACAAACAACCCCCCAAAAAAGGGTCTATATTAGATCTTCTAACACTTAGGTTGTCGAACGTCAAAGCGGCGACACCAAAATGTCGAAATCTAATAAACGCGACAGGACAATTACGCAAATTTTTTCCCAGGGAAAAGATTTGCGTGGCCAAAAAAAAAAAAACCTCTAAAACCCTAAAAAAGTGGGGGGCCTTGCCCCCCCTAACTAAATATACCAACTCCGAGATCGCTCTATATCGGGGAAAAGGGCAAATCCCCGATGATGGCCAAGCAAATTTTTTTTCCCAGGGAAAAAATTCACGTAATTGGCCTGTCGCGTTTATTAGACTTCGATGTTTATGTGTCGACATTTTGGCGTTCAACAACCTAAGCATTCAAATATCTAATATAGGTGCCAAAAAACCCTCCTAATACCTATGAACTTAATAACACACAACTATGTACATCTTTAAATATTTAAGTGTTTGCTTCCTAATAAGAACATAAGTTCTAAGTTGATAGCTAGACAGACATGCTAAAGTTAACCAAAAAGAAAGGTTAGTCATGCTAAGATGCATGGTACAGCCTGTGCTATTAGTAAGTGCTATTTGATTTTTATATCTTTGTAATGCTCCCAGTTGAGAAAACACTTGGAATGCTTTCAATAAACACTTTCCAAGCCAATTCTTTTTATCAAATTGTCTTCTAGTGACATGCACATCACACACAAAACTGCTAAGGGTACCTTGTTTATCAGAAAAACAGCCTTAAAATAGTCAGTGTTGTTCTTCTTTTGGCTTTTCCCGGTTAGGGGTCGCCACAGCGGAACTCCAGTCCGCTAATGATTGGCAGTAGATTTTTTACGGGTGCCGAGCTGCCAGCTCGACGTCCAACCTTCAGCAAAGGCACGCCCATTCTACGCATGTCAATATTCTTTTTCATTTACATGCTTTGTAATAAAAGTATTACTGGATAAAGCCTAGGGTTTTTCCCAGTCATTTCCCTATGGAAGCATGGGGAAAAAGCACACTGATTTTTGTTTTGTCATACTCTCTTAACCAGATCCTTCCACACTCCCCTCCTCATTTTTTTCTTCATTGCAGTGCTTACATTTCTCAAAACTAAACAAAGAAAAAGAGAAAGGGGTGAACATGAAAAAAAACAGAAGTGCCTGTTTATGTTAGTCATTTAAAAAAACTGAGAGAACTTTACTTCAAATCTAACTGGTTTTGTATTATCTTTAAAGCTGTCACGCCTGGGGAAACACCTGATTAGGGAACATTATGTCCTAGTCAGTTTCTCTGTTCTGTTTTCTTCTTTTCCCTCAGCCATTGCCTTTCCACCAGACTGTCTCCAGTTTCTCTTTATCAAATTGTCTTCATGGAGGCATGAACACCACCGGCAGAAATGTTATTTAGTATGCATATTTACAAGTGCTAGAAAAAAAAAGCCTTATAATATTCAATATTTTTTTCATTTACTTGCTCTCTATCTTAAAACAAAGGTCCTTCGTGATTTCCTCATGCAAGAATGAAAAAAGCACATTCATTTGAACTCTGTCATGCCCCTTAACCAGGCTCCCTTTTTCTTTTTTCTTTCTTTTTTATAATTACATTGCCTATGTTTCTCAAAACTGCACAAGAAGAAAAAGAGAAGAGGGGAGACAAATAAAAAAGAAAATAACACCAGTTTACAATCCCCATTACACCCAAAAATAGCATGCAAAGAAAAACGTGCAACACACATACAGTACTGTTAAGAAAAAAGAATGTTTTTTTTACTTACAGTTAGCGTTTTCCCTTCTCTTCCCCTCCCCACAACATTTTTCTGAACATTAATGACATGAAGTAGGGCATATACTTAAGTCCCTCACTCAGCAAACAAATTTTGAATAAGTCCAATATTTCCAGATTTTCTTGTTCTGTCATATTTCACAAATATAATTATTGCATTGTAATCCCACATTAACTTACTTGATTGTATTACTGTTCTTCTCCATCACCCGAATCCTGTTGCTGCTTCATTTCCAACGTAGTCTCAATTTTTCTAGTCAACTCTTCCTTCCCTACAACATTTTCCATTGAAATACTGGAAGAGGTTTCACAGGTGCAGTGTCTCTGTGGTCTTTATTACCATAGGAACAAGAAGTCGAATCTCCTCCTGTTTCACAGCTCAGTTTTTGTTGGACAAACTTTTGTATTTCCTCCTTAGCATGCACTTCATCAAAAAATGATTTTGTCCCTCCAGGGAAGAATACATTGAAGACAGCTGGATACAGCAGTTTGAGTCTCACACCTGTGTCTCGACATTCTATGAATAGAGGAATGAGTTTACTTCTGTTTTGCCTGGTGTACAATGAGTAATCATTATCCACAAACACTCTGCTGTCTCCAACTTTTAGTATTTTATCCTTCTGCCACAATTTTGACAACATCAGCTCTTTCTGCTGGTAGGATTGCATTCTTACTATTAAAGGTCTAGAATGCTTTCTTATAACTAGATTTGGAGCATACACACGATGTGCCCGTTCAACTAGTCCTGCTGTGGAATAACAGTCCAGTTGCTTATTTGTGCTTTCATAAATTTAATGTAGTCTGTTCCTTCCAGCTTTGCTGGTATAGCTGAAAATCTCAAGTTTTCCCTATGTGCTCTGCCCTCTAATTCTATTATTTTTTGAAACATCTCTTCCTCTGCGTTCTCATATTCAGCCAGCCTTTTCTTCATTTCGACTTCTGATTTTTGCAGCTTTATCATCTCATCTGAATATCCGTTTAAAGCTTCTTCCTTTTGTTCCAGCCTTTTGTTGTCTGTCCTGATATACTCTATCAGTGTTTTGTTTAATTTAACCAGGTCTGTTTGCAGTTGTCTATCACCCTGTAGTTTACTAGAAGTAATATCTGAAGGTTGCATTACTTTTTGATGAAGAGCTGCAGAACTCTCACTAGTCAGTGTTTCTTCCTTACTTTTTGTAGCTGATTTTTCTAGGTATTTTGTATTTCTTTATTCCTGGAATCCAGGCAGTGTATTTACTAGCCAGTTATTGAAATTCACCCATAAACGCAAGTCTGCTGGCCTTCTCTGCTGAGTTTCTGTATTCACACTTGGAGAGCTAGAAACAAGCTGTTACTTAGTGTGCAGCCAGCTTGGAACTCCAATGTCAGGGTGGGTTTCTATCAAAAATTATATTACCAGGATATGTCAGCAGAAAAGAGGGTGATGCACTCTGGAATTTATTTAGCAGACCTTAATTTACTGAAATTAAAGAAAGAAGGATAGGAGGCTCTTTTTGGCAGAGATAAGTCAGGAGGAGATCTAGTTGGCAGTTCTGAACCAAAAGGGGAGGGGGCTGTGTGATCAGGTGGCATGGAGATCGAAATCTGGAAGCTATATAAGGAAAGGGTAATACGAATGTGGCATGAAGTATTTAATGCTATATTAAAAGGGGAAGAAACTTCTAGATCTTGGAAGCAAGCAATCTCAGTAATAATAATAATAGTAGTAATAATAATAATGTTGTTGTTTGTCTTTTTGGCTTTTCCTGGTTAGGGGTCTCCACAGCGGAATTCTGGTCCGCTAATGATTGGCAGTAGAGTTTTATGGTGCCGAGTTGCCAGCCTGATGCCCAACCTTCAGTGAAGGCATGCCCATTCACGCATGTCTTTCGGAGGCCACTCGACCATGGGGAGGACATGCAGACTCCACACAGAAGGCACTCCAGCCGAGAATCGAACAAGAGAACTGCTTGCTGTGAGGCAACAACACTACCGCTGTACCACCGCGGCTTGCAATAATAATAATAATAATAATAATAATAAATACCAAGGGAGAGTAAAGATGCTACAGACCCAAAGGCATAAAAACACATTTCGGTCCTCAGTCATGACTAAAGTCTTTATATCTATAACAGTTAGAAGAATAGTGTTTGTTCTAATCGAATTAATGCAGTAGGATCAGTGTAGCTTCATAGAAGGAAGGAAAACTTTTGACAGCATTAGTAAAACTGTTATGATACTGTAAGTTGATGTGGCACGAAATAAGAGCCTGATGTTAGTAGTGTTTGACGCCGAGAAGGTGTTTAATAGAATAAGATGGGGTTTTGTTAAACAGGTAGTTTAGGTTTCCCAAAACCTGGGAGGAAGTAGTATTTGGAATGTATGAAGCTTCCGGCACGATACTTAAATGTGCAGGGGGTACCAACCCACCTATCTCGCAGTTGAGGGGTGGAGGTTAGACAAGGCTGCCCCTTCTCTCCTCTTCTTTTTGCTGTATACCCAGAAGCGTTACCACAGAACATATGTAGATTGCAGATACAGTGCTATGAATGGGAACTCGCAGATGAAAACATTAAGTAGTTCTTAAATAACATGATCATTTACCTAGGCAATCGAGAACAGGATGTAACTCAGCTCTTTAAAGAAATGTGTGTATTTGAGGAATTTATAGGGTGTAAGATAAATGAATGGAAAATTAAGGCTTTAGTAACAAATCACACTAAATATTGACTTGGTACAATGGTATCCCTTTCTTTGCGCCCACCAAAGATTGAAATATTTATGATTTGGATTAAACATAATATGGCAAGGGAAATGTGGGAACATAGAGTAGTAATGATAGTAAAATATTTCTGAATGGAAGACGATGCTTGATGAAGACAATAAAATACAAGCCTTTAAACGGCTTATGGTTTCCTCTAATGCTGTTTGTTTGGCAGTCTTACTTTTAAACTCTGGGTACTGATCTGTGGAAGAAAATGGTGAAGGAAACATTTATTTTGCAGGGGCAAAAAAGAAAGACTGCTATGTGAAATATTGACCCTCCTGTTAGATGGAGAGAGGTGTTGGCTGTGCTGAATCTACAACTTTACTATTTAGCTATGCAGTTAAGAATAATATACTGCTGCAGGTGCCAGGTTATTGTGCCAAATGAAAAATGCTTTTAGAGACGGGGAGGTGGGTTCTATGAACCCAACTAGACATAGTTTGAGAATTTGAAGTATTTAGGAACTCCTCAATACAAAAATGCGGTTCTGGATCATACCAACAACTGTCTTATAAAAACAATAACTATAATCTCTGTCCAGCGTTGCTTAAATATGGTCTTACTGATAGGTTATAGGATAAAAAGTGATAGGGTAAGGATGAAAATGCAATCTTCCAACATATGGTGGAGAAAAGGCAAACATCCAAAATATTGGAAAAAAGCTCATCACAGCTGGAGAAGTCAGACATTGGAGACCGGTACAAGAACAGCTTGATTTGTTAGACAGGGAACATTTTGACTACCTAAGGTTGACTGCTGAGTTAAGAGATAACAGAAGAAAATGTCCCATAGAAGATAGTGTGGTACTTACTGTACAGTTATTGCTAGAATCAAGAGGGCAAGATGCTGATTCAACGAGAATTATTAGAAGAACTTAGGTTCATAGGTTCGTACTAAGCTAACTGCCCTTGTGAGCCATTTTAAGCCTAAATCAAACCCTGCACCTTGTGTTTGTAAGGCGAACACTTTAACCATTAGGCCACCATCCCAACCTGGCAAGCTAATAACTGGGATGATGAGATGGGTAAATGGGCTTGGCCTTCTAGATTACCCTCCCCCCTTATCAAGTATAGATTGGAAGAAAGTTTCTTTACTTCCACTGTACACTACCATATATAGGCATTTGAGGATATTTGCAGGTAAATGTCTCCACAAGTATTTCTATATGCCAAGTAATTTAAAAAGAGTATTTCCCACAACTTCAGGCAGCTACAGGAGATATCGGGACAAAGGTTAGGTAAGTGGGAACACACATTCTGAGATTGTAGGATGATAGAGCAGTATAAAAAAGGACTTCTCCATTTGGTGAGAAAGATTAGTGGAGGTAAGATGGGTCTATCCAGAGAACTTTTTTCTCATTTGGACAATGGGTAAAGTAAAGCGGCATGCGGAAGCATTACTTGCTGTAGTGATGATTATAGCAAAATAAAATAATTACTGAACTGTGGCAGTGTAAGGAGTGCCCACCCACTGGGGAAATAAAAGAATAATGAATGAGATTATACATTTGGAAATAGGGAGAAACTCAAATTCTGCTAGTAGATTAATTATGTAAAAGAGGAACTTGTGGGAAGGAAGTGAAGCAATAAAAATAGAATGATCAAGAAGGGCAGCAATAATAGGTTAATGAGAATTAGCCAGTTGTATTTTTCTGTTCTAAATAGTTTAGAATTGTTGATTTAATGCCTAATTAAACCTGATGGGAGATATGGCAAGTAGGTGAAAGGGTTTGCTGGGGATTGATACCATTCTGGATGGGGAGAGTTAAAATAGTTCATGTCGACTTGTGACTAGTAAAAAGACTTATGACAGCCTTGGAGTATGACGGTAAGAATTTAGTCTTAGTGCTCTCCTTTCTAGTAATCATCCAGCATTTGGGCAGTAAGAGCCATGCAGTTCATACATCGAGTAGGGATGATCGCCCTCTCCTTGGAAGGGAAACATTTTGCATTTAGTTGTAAAGGTTAAGTTTAAATTTTAAAATTGTATACATATGCATGCATTAGTGATACAAAAAGGGAAGAAGACAAGAAGTATCATATGGTGGTATATGTTAAGCAACTGCATGCATATGGAGTATGGAATTAACAGTTTATGTAATGAAAGTGGTGATGCAGAAGGGGGGCATCATTTGAAAGACAGGACACGAAAAGAAAAAGAGGAAAATTCAGAATGCATTTGGGAGGGTAGTTAAAAATAATAAACTGGAATGTGAGCAGGTTAACAAACAGGTAAAAAGGGAAAAGTGTTGAGTCTTAAAAATGAAAGACGGGAACAGAAGCTGTTCAAGAAATGTATTTGAGCAGGAAGGAGAATATGAAGATAGCCAATGAAGGTTTTAGATTACTGTTGTAGGATAGTTAGGAAAGGGATAGAAGCAGCCAAATTGTAACTTAAGCTGATTCCACACTGAGATTTAAGGAGGAAGGGATCTCGGAGAGTTTTAATGCCTGTTTGGCATGCTGGAAGGGTTTTTATCACTGGGCTTAATTGAGATAAGTTTCAGTATACTTCTCTTTTTGTGTAAAACTTAGATTTGTGAGAGTGATGATGCTCAAAATGTTGCATTTTTGGGAATGAATAGTAGTAGTACTACTACTAATAATAGGAAATTGTAACGAGTGTGCAAGAAGATGAGTGGGAAGAAAGGGAAAGAGTAAAGAAGTTAATTAGGGCAGATAAAGAGACAGGACATGTGATGAAACATTTCTAGTATAATAGACATTTAGATAACGAAGAGAGGAGATGGATCTGGGATTTATATGTAGCTAAAAGTAGCAGCAATGATATATGATGGGCAAAATCTTTATTACAAGGGAACAAATAGGTACAGTGGACAAATTACAGATGGCATCAATAATGTATTCAGATTGTAATTATTTAAAGATGACTTTTAATTGCTTCAGTGAATGACCAAGGAGTATGAGTTATAGCCTGGTAATGCAGGGGTGCTCTCTAGAACCTTGAACCAGGTCTCAGTTACTGCACAGATATCGATGTTCTCCATTTTGAGTGCTTTGAGTGAGTGCATTTTGAGATTTAGACATCTAGCATTGAGTAGCATTGCCCTCAGTTTTTGCTTGCCTGTTCCTGTTACCGTGGTGAATTTGTCATTTGAACCTTGCCTAAGAAAGGCACTATAGGGGCGGCAAGACCCTTAGCCAGTATCCGGAATCCCAGGGGCGACAGGTGCAGGCCATCTCTGGCAAAACATTGTGGTCTGTTGACCGTGTCATCCCAGGCAGACAGATACTGGATCCCCTTAGAATGACCCCAGAAGCTTAGCCAATTGTTGAAGTCAATCATTTGTCCTTGTACTACGGTATCATTCTGGATGATGGCAGGATGCTACTCAGGGCTAGGGGTGACAGGTGCAGGCCATCTCTGGCAAAGCATTGTGGTCTGTCGACCATATCATCTTAGGCAGACAGATACTGGTTCCCTTTAGAATGACACCAGAAGCTTAGCCAATTGTTGAAGTCAGTCATTTGTCCTTGTGGTATCATTCTGGGTGACGGCAGGATGCTACTCAGGGCTAGGGTCATACCTGCCTGGGATACAATATCGGAGAGCTCTTCCATGTCTCTCTTTATGTAGTCCAGGGAGGTACGTCTCAGGTCGTTCACACCAACATGGACAATGACAGTCATATTTATACTTGTTGTGGAGTGACCTAACGTGCTTGGGTTATGTGGCAGATCCTGGCACCCAACAGGCAGCTGACAGTAACCTTCTCCTTGTTTAGCCTGGTGAGTGGGACATCAGTGTGCCTGACTATAGAGTCACCTATGACTAGTGTGTTGGGTATGTTGTTTTGCCTTATGGGCTGTGGTTTATTGGCACACTGAGTCTGTGGGCTATGTGTCATTTATGTTGTGTTAGGAGGTGGAGGTTGCTTGCATTTCTGCTTTGGAGGTCTCTGTTGCTTGAGCAGATTATTGTTGAGAGCCTCTGCAAATGTTTTTGTGTTTCTATGTGTGGATTTTGATGGTGTAGGTTTAGTGGGACTATGTGATGAGTGTGGTGTGGTGCAAGTGTTTACTTTCTCCTCTTGACTGTCAAGTTCAGCTTTGGTTGGAGAGAGCTTTACCTCCAGTTTGGCTAGATAAGTGCATCTCTCACAGGTTCTGGTGTTGGGTGGTAGGAGGAGAGGGTTGTCTGTGTACATGAAGCAATTGCTACATTGCCCCAAGATGCTCAGATTCATCAGAAAGGAGATAACACTGGGAGCTGACCCTTGGACATGCCTGAATACAAAACTACTTTCCTCTAGACAAGTGAGGAAAGTGAGTATAAGAGCTGTTTTTCTCTAAGCAAGTGAGGAAAGTAAGTACAAAAACTATTTTCCTCTAGGTAAAGAGGAAGGTTGAGTGCTGTAGTAATTTGTAACTTATTTAGTGCTAACAAGTTCTAAACAAGTGCTGAGCACAAATAAGTGCTAAAACTAAGAATCTGTACCTGGATCTTGTGGTAGATAGGCTACCTAGTGCTTACCACCCCCACTGATAAGCTAGAATGCTTCCCTGCAACACAGAAAGCCTTGCGGGGCTCAGAAGCTTACAGACAGTCCTGGATTCAGCAAATCTGTATCTAGACTAGACTAGTTACAGGAAAGGTGGGAAACGCGTGCAAATGCAGGCTTTTAAACCAGAAAGTTAAAAGAAATGGAAAAACTGCCCAAATGGCCAATAAACTACAATTTCTGGGCCAGAAACCACTCTTGTGGCAGATAGCTACCTAGTGCTTGCCACTCCCACGGATAAGATAGAAGGCTTCCCACCCTCCAACACAGAAAGACTTTGGGGCTCAGAAGCTTACAGACAGTCCTGGTTACAGCAAAGCTGTATCTGGACTAAATTAGTTAAAGGAAAGACAGGAAACAAGTTTAGAAATTTTTTTGGAAAGTGGGAAAGGAGAAACAGAAGATGATTCAAAATTAAGAACCTAAGTGGCTTGCCCTTCACAAATGTTCTCCCTGTATTAGGTTGAATGAGCTAGTGACACTAGACTGGAATAGAGCTGAACAGATGGGGCTGGTAGGAGTGTCTGAAGTCAAAGTATGATCTCACTGTACTCTGTTGAGTGAGCAAATGAGATAGACCCAGGAGGAGTGTTCAAACACAAATTTACAGGAGGGGCGGACAATTCCAAAGCCACCAAGATTAATACCAGAACAAGAAAAGGGAGGGTAGGCGGGAAACTAACTGCAGAGACAGAGAGATACCACAGTATTCTATGAAACAATTAAATAGAAAAATAAATAACTACAGAGAGACACAGACCACAATATTTAATGAAACAATTAAATAGACAAAAAAATAAAATACAGTACAGTCTTTAACACTACAAGTTTGTACTTAACTCAGCTAGTAATGCAGTTGATTGTAGGTATGTAGCAGAAGCCAAGCAACTTAGATATTGAGCAGTAATTTATTTATTGATTGATTGATTATTTGTTAACCGGGTTAGTCCAGCTGAGCCAGGGTCAAGGGCCATTTTCAGTGGAGACCCAGGGAGAAAAGCTCCAGAAATAATACAAGTAGTTATGATATTTACAAAATATTAAAGTAGGGTCACAGAAATATAGTACAATTAAAATATTTGTGCACAGCAGTACAATGCATGGGTAAAATAAGAGTTAAGTACAATTTCCAAAAAATAACAGTATATAGCATAGGCCAAATAATTAAAAGGTTTAGAAAATATTACACTGAGTACAGTATGAATACAGTTTGCTAGAGCAAGTACAAGGAGGCAAAAGTGTTGATAGGGAAAAGCAGATAAGATGAGAAGAGCGGAGACTAGTTCAAGTGGGGGGTTGACAAGGGCATGACTAAGTCTTCAGGAGAAAAAGTTTTACGTTTTTTTCCTTAAACAGGTATTTATGCTGAATGCTTCTTATGTTGAGCGGGTGTAAGTTCCAAGCATGGGCTACAGAGTATTTGTAAAGGGTCTTACCAGTGTTTTTGTTTTGTTTGTATAACTGAAGGAGGTTTTTACTGGAAGTACAGTGGTGACAAGGGGGGTTATAGAGGGAGACTAAACTGGAGATGGAGGGACAGGATGAGGGTTCATATAGTTCAGTGTGTGCAAGATGTAGCTGGCGTATAAGTAGCTGTTTGGAGAATACTGCTCATTAGAGTGACTTAGGGCAAGACAGTGGTGAGATGTGTAAGGAAGGTTAGTGGCAAATCTGGCAATTTTGCTCTAGTTTAGTGATAAATGGTGTCCATGCACCAATCCTGGCTGAAACTCTTTTTGTCACAACTAACCTTTCTAATTTACTAAGTTTCTGCTTTAAACTCTCTTGTCAAAAGTGTCTATTTTTTTGACTTATACCTATTATTCTATATACCAAGTTATATCTCCTTTCCTTATTGCTGTTCCTTTTTTGTCATGTGAAGTAAATAAGCCTAACTCGTAGGGTTTTTTTTTACTATGTATAACCAATTTTTGATTAGTACCCCCTTATGTTTATATTTACTCATGTATATTAGTTGTATACAACTGTTGTGGAGCTTTTGTCCCCAGGCCTCTACTGAAAATGGACATAAATCCAGCTAGACTAGCCCGGTCAACAAATGTAAAATAAAATAAAATAAAGAGATGTTTGAACATTGGTAAGAACAGGGGCAGCGTAAAGAAGGCAGGGTAGGAGTAGGGCCTGAACAAGGGAGGGTGACAGAAATTTTTGATTACGAAAGAGAAGCCCAAGTTTCTGGTGGGTCTTTTTTATACTTCGTTGAATATGAGTAGCAAATTTTAATTCATAGTCAATGATAACTCCAAGTAGTTTACTATGGGGTTCAGGTTTAATAATGGTGTTGTTGAGAGACGATATAGAGAAAGAGGCTTTGTGCTGGGCAAGTGTTTTAGGGAGGAAATGGAGTTTTTTTTATTTTTATTTTATATGAGTTGGTTATCAGAGAGCCAGGTTTTGACAGAGGAAAACGTTTGTTGAGTGAGAGCTAGTAGATCAGGGATGTTATGGGTAGAGGTAATGAGGGTGGAGTCATCAGCATACTGTAGAAGTTTAGAGAGGTTAGCAGCAGCAGTAGAGTGAAGTTTATTAGTGATTATATTAAACAGGGGGGGGCCCAGAATTGATCCTTGTGGAACTCCAGTATTAATAGGGAGGAATGTAGAGAGGACAGTCTGTCAGCGGAGAGACTGCTACCTGCTGGACAGATATCTAGAGAATTAGTTGATAGAGGAGGTAGAGAGATGTAGGTCTGAGAGTTTAGTTAGAAGTTTAGAATGAGGGACAGTATCAGAAGCCTTAGAAAAATCAAGGAAAAAACTGGAGATGAGGAGGTTATTGTCACAGGCTTCAGCTATTATGTGGGTAAATGACAGTAATGCAGTAGAATTGCTATGGTGGGGCCTAAAGCTGTGTTGGGTAGGAGTGAGGAGACTGCTATCGAGAGGGTGTTTGAGTAGCTGAACATTGATGTATTTATCCAAGATTTTGGATAAAGGGGACAGGATCTAGCAATTGGTCTAAAGTTAGAGGTATTTGTAGAGTTACCGCCCTTGTGTAGAGGATTAGTATGTAAGGATTTCCAAATGTCAGAGCTCAGGGCTTCTTAGATGGAATGTTTATGCAGCTGTTTTTAGGAAATGAGGGGGTAGTTGGTCTGCTGAGGGAGAGCAGGGTTTAAGTATGTTAAGGAAAGATTTAATTGTAGTAATTGGGACTGGTTAGAAAGAAAAATCATTGGGGAGAGTTTTTTATGGGGTATTGGAGGGGTTGAGTGAGACGTATTGTTTTGTGTATTAAGTGTGAGGTTTTGAATAGTTTCTATGAAATAGTTGTTAAGGAGGGAGGCAGTTTCAGAAGCAGCGTTTTGGAAGGGGTTGGGAGTGGTGGGGTTACCTGAGTGGAGTAGGTTGTTGATGGTGGCCCAGAATTTTTGTGGATTTTTGTGTGGACTACTTTAGTTAGAGGAAAAAAACTCTTGTCTTTCTTGACAAGTTTTTAACCAGGTTTCTGAGCTCTCTGTATGTCTGCAGTAAGAGACAGGACTTGTTTTTAACCCCGGCTTTCCAGGAAGAATCTCTTTTGTGCATGATTGAGCGGGTTTGTTTTGTTAGCCAGGGGGAGAAGTTGGATTTGATTCTGATTTTTTTGGATGCAGCAACAGAATCAAGTATGTCAAGGAAAATCTTATTGAAGGAATTTACTGCCTCATTAAGAGGGAGGTGATAGAGGAAGGACTAATTAATGCCAGATTGTTTGGAGTTAAGTGTCTGAGTCGAAGTGGAGAAGGTTTCAGCATACCCTGTAAGTAGGGTCTTTAGGTGAGTGTTGGGTGAATCTGTGTATGAAGGTTGGAGAGTGGTTTACTCAATGAGTTGGGAAGTATACCGGGATTATGATAGAAATGAGGAACTGAGGTAAAGTTCCTGTCAGGGATAGGTCCAGATGAGGAGTCCAGTCTATATTAGTGTCTCTAAGTATGATAATTTCATAAGGGATATGATGAATAATCCAGGACAGGAAGTCCTTTAGGATGGGAATATTATTACCAGGGGGATGTATATAGAGACTATGGCAATTTTTTTGTGAGGGTTGAGGTGACAAATTGCCATGAGTGTTTCAGCAGGTGAGAAACAGGGAATAGAGATGGAGAGAGGGGACAGGTCAAGTAGCTCAGAGTAGAGGATAGTTGTCCCGCCTCCCCATTTATTGGTTCTTTTTGAGTGAAAGATGTTATAACCTGGAGGTAGGATTTCTGTGTTAAGGATATGAGGTTTCAGCCAAGTTTCTGATACGACAAGAATGTGAGGAGATATGTTAGATATCCAGGAGTTCAGGTCTATTACTTATTTACAATACTTTGAATATTTAGAGAGAAGATTTTGATTTGAAAAGGGCATTACTGGTAGGAAGGGGTAAGTGAGGGGGAGGGGTATGAGTAGTGATATTGTGCAAGGAAGATGTGGGAGGCCCTGGGTTGGGGTGGATGTCTCCATCCAAAAGAAGTGTGTTGAAGAAAGTGAGAAGAGAGTAAGTTCAGGGTAGTGAGAAATGTAGGTTTCTGAACAGAGGAGAGAGATAAGTTAGAACAAGTAGAAACTTTGAAGAGGTCAGATGGTGAAATAGGGAAGAGAGATGGTGAGATTAATTGAGGGTAAGATATAGTACTGTATTTAATATTAGTTTAAAGCTACTAACCTACTCTGTAAACATTTTTTTTCTACCTATCTAGCTAATGCACTATGTAGCTAATGTACTGTAATTCCACTTGACTATTACTATATATTGTATTATTTACTCTCTGCAGATGCTTGGAGCTTTTCTCCCCGGGCCTCTACTGAAAATGGACATGTATCCAGTTAGACTAGCCAGGTCAACAAATGTAAAATAAATAAATAAATAAATAGTATCAGTGTTAGAAGTGTACAGGAGAGTAGGTGAAGAGGATTGATAGTAGAGTGGTGAGTGGTGAATGGTAAGAGGTTGTTAGAGGAAGAAGAGAAAGGTGGTGAAGAGATGGAGTGGCCACATGACCGGAGAGTAGGTAGGGAGAGGGAAGAGTGGTAGATGAGTCAAAAATGCAGTGACTAAGAGTAGTGAAAGCAGAGAAAGCAGAGAGAGAGTGTGACTAGAAATTAAAAGTAGGAGTTAGTGAGGAGGGGAAGGGGGAATGGTGAGAATGGAAATGAGGATAGATAGGTGGGAGTAGTTGTGAGAGTGAAACGGGGATTAGATTAGTTAGAGGCTAATTGGTTGGATAGGAGGAAGAGGTGTGGTGTGTAGTGTATATATGTAAAGAAAGTGGGGGTGGGTGGGAATAGGGATAGGGTAGCGGAGAGATCCCGAGTGAAGTGAGGGCGAACGGACCAGGCAGAGCCAGGAGCAGAAGATCCCTATGCTTCAAAAAAACTATCAGTGGGACTTGTACTTAAGTTTGTCAGTGATGAGAACAGTGTTTAGAGTGGAGAGGCTAGGTAAGTAAAGACAGATGTTGATGTATGAAGTGAACCCTTGGTTTAGAAAAGAGAGGAGAAAGGCAGCAAAGTTTAGCCTTTAGCACACTTTCCTGAAGTTATTTAGGTGCCAAAGTGATACAGAGACTAGGGAGAGAGATGCATACTCTGTGGGGGTGGAAGAAAGGTGGTGGTGATATGTGCTGAGAAATACAAGCGCATGCCACATCCTAGATTCATTTGCAAAAACGGACTAAAAATGCTTTTAACACCAGGTGAGGAAGAAACAATTGGGACAGATACATAAAGCTTGTGATGGTGTTTTTCTTTTGTTTTTGTTGGTTTCCTCCCATCCTTGGCTAGAGAGCAATCCTTTTATCGCTTTCAGGGTCAGTAGACAGAATGTCAGGCAAATATATTCAGGGTGGGGGGTGAGGTCACCTTTCCGTGTAGTTGACTACTGTAAAATAAGACAGATGTAATGAAAATAAGATGGTGAGTTTATGGTGGTAAAAAATCAATTTTAGCAATTAATCAATCATTTAACTAATGGAGGGGTAGTGCATATTAGGGGCAAGCAGAAAGAGTGAAATAGAAGGCAAAGGATTGAGAGAGACAGAGAGAGAGAGAAAAAGAGTGAAAGTTGCAGGCTGTGGGGTGAGAAAGAGAAAAGGTAGAAGGCCTAGTATTTTCTTGAAGGATTATTATTCCCACCTTTTATGTACAACTTTTTTGTTAAATGTCTAGTTCTAGCTTTGCGTTACATGCTTGTTTTGTTTGGCAGGTTAATCTTCTATGCAGTTGTTTCTTGTAATCTGCATTTGAGCCTATGTCACATCTTGCAGAACTTTTTGTTTTATTGAAAACCCTCAAATAAAAATACACACACACTCCCAGTACCCCCTAAAACCTACTAACTTAATAACACACAGAACTATGTATGTCTTAAAATAGTGAAGTTTTAACACCCCCCCCCCAAATAGGAACAAACGTTCCAAAGTGGCAAACACACACACAAGCTAAATAGAAAGAATGATTATCCATGCTAAGATGCATGGTAGAGCTTGTGATTCTGTTACGTGCTGTCATAGGTTCATAGTTTGGTACAAGCCTAGCCATAACAATTCCCTTGATATTTCTTCCCACAGTATTTACTTCCCTGGACCCCTGTCTAGCAGGGCGATTGACATAATCCCCGAGGTGAATTTCCTATCTCCCATCCAGTCGTCAAGGTTCCTTTGGAAGAGGGCCAAGGAGGTGCTCTGCTTGACATGTATGGGCAGTCTATTCCAGAGTATGGGGAGTCTCTGGGTCAAGAACCTATCCCTCCAGCATGTTTTGGTCATTGTGATAACAAGGTTTAGATCCCTGGAGCGTGTGGCTCTGAGGGATTGGGATTTCTTTAAGTGGAGCATGTCCAACAGCTCAGGGTTTGACATGGCCTTGTATGTTAAGCAGAGATTGCCTCTGAGTATACGATATGCCATAGAGTATAGCTGGAGTTTTTTTAGACGGTCAGCATAGGGCATCTGCTTTAGGCCTGTGATTCTTTTAGTGAGATATTTCTGCGGCCTTTCCAGCTGTTGCAGATGCCTTATGTGAGGTACATACCAAACAGGACGTTGTACTCTATAATGGGTCTAATGAGGAATGAGTACAGTAGGACAATTACCTCCATTTTTCTGGATGAAAAGCTCTTAGTGATGAGGTGTGCCACATAGAAGGATTTCCTGACTGTTGTGGCGATGTGGTTATTGAAGGTGAGACCGCTGTCCACCTGTGTCCCTAAGTCTCTCATCACACTTTCGGTGTTTAGTGTACTGCCACCTATGTGGTAATTCATGAGTACATGTTTTTCCCAAAGGGGATAACTATACATTTCTTGGCATTAAGCTTGAGCACATGGCTCTGGCACCAAGCATCTGTTTCTGTAAGGCCCTCTTGTAGAATATCTATATAATTTGGGGATTCAGTAATGGCTCCCAGTTTGCAGTCATCTGCAAACTTTGTTAGCCAGAGTCCCTTAGTGTTGGCCTGTACTTCAGAGAAGTAGATGCCAAACAAGAGTGGTCCCAGGACTGAACCCTGAGGTACTCCACTTGTCACTTGTCTGGAGCTAGATTTGGAGTCAGCTACTTTTACAGTCTGGGTTCTGTCAGTAAGCCAGTTGGCAACCCATCGAGTGACGTAGGGATTTATGCCCATCTTAGTAAGTTTGTCTATGATTCCAGAATGGGGGATGGTGTCGAAGGCCTTGGAGAGGTCCAGATAGGCTGTGTGGACCGCCTTACCCTCATCCGCAGCTCTAGAGACTGATTCAAAGAAGTCAGTCAGGTTCAAGAGACAAGATCGATCCTTCATGAACCCAAACTGGGTGGGGTCCAGTGTTTGAAGGTTGCCAATATCTTTGTTTATAAGTTCCATGATAATGCGTTCAATGCCCTTGTAGATCAGGCTCGTCAGACTGATGGGACGGTAGTTTCCAGGCTCCAAGGTGGATCCCCCTTGTGGAGTGGGATAACTGTAGCTGTGTGCCACTCAGTGGGCACGAGGCCTGAGGTGAGGCTATGATTGAACATGACACATAGGTGAGGTGACAATTCATTTTGTAGTTCATGTAGTACACAGCCCGGGATGTCATCTGGTCCCATGGATGCTGTATTCTTAGTTTTGGAGAGTGCGGTTTCTATCTGTGTGGCTGTGACTACCAGAATCTGGCATTGAGATGGGCCCTTTAGGGCGTGAGAGTGGGTGAAGTTGGCACTAAATCGATCTGCCAGGATATTGGCAATATCCATGGGATCAGTATATTTAATGCCATTCTGTTGTAGCTCAGAGCAGATCTGAGTATTGCAATTTAGATTATTGACTTAACTGTAGAATGCCTTGTGGTTGGCTTTGGAATCTTTGGCAATTTTATTTTCGTAACTAGCTTTGGAGGATTTTATGCGGGAGCTCAGCTTCTTACTGAGGCTGGTAAGGGAGTTTTTTGCATCCTGGGATTTTCCTCTTTTCTGCAACAGTTTTTCTTCTATTGTATAGTTTGTTTATGGCAGGGGACCACCAGATTGGCTTCCTTTTTTGAAGGAGAGCATCTTGGTTCTATTTGGGATTGCACGATTCATGCACGAGTGGATGTGTTCATACAATGCCTTAGTGTAGGATTCAGCAGTCGAACTTTCAGATCCCGTCTGCATGAGTGTCATGAAGTTTGTCTCTTCTGACTTGAGTAGCATGAAGTTGGCTTTGGAGAAGTTTTTTACGGAGGTTTCCTTACTGGGGTGTGGGGATGGGATTTGGATGTCAAGGGTGATTTGCTTATGGTCAGACCTGACCAATGAGGGGGTGACCACTGGTGTGGAGCATCTGTCTCCCATGTTGGTAATGACCAGGTCTAGGATATTGGAGCCCCTGGTGGGACAATAGATTAGTTGATCCAGGGCATTGGAATTTATTAATTCCAAGAACCATTGGGAAAAGGTGTTGGTACCAGAGTAGTTTTTCCAGTTAATGGCAGGGTAATTGAAATCACCCAGTATTGGGGTGTTTGGTTGTGTCATAATATTTTCCAGTATCTTTAGAAAGGTGTATTGAGAATCTTGGGGCATGGTGGGGGATCTGTAGCAAGCTGCAATTTGGATTGCAGTCTTACCTAGTGTTAGTTGCACCTGGGGAATTTCAGATGCATTGTGTTGGGCAACTAGCCAGAGGTGTGCATATCCTTGGTGAATATGGACACTCCTCCACCTTTAGTGTTTCTGTCTTGGTTTGTTGGCCAAGAAGTGTGGTAAGAGTTGTAGCCTGGTATTGCAGGGGTACTCTCTGTAGCCTTGAACCAGTTCTCAGTTACTGCACATATATCTATGTCCTCCATTTTTAGGAGTGCCTCGAGAGAGTGCATTTTGACTTTTAGACTTCTAGCATCGAGTAGCATTACCTTCAGATTTTACATGCTTGTATCTGTTACAGTGGTGGTTTTGTCCTTTGAACCTTGCCTAAAAAAGGCACTATAGGGATGGCAAGAGCTTTAACCATTAAACTGAATCCCAGGGGAGACAGGTGCAGACCATCTCTGGCAATGCATCGTGGTTTGTCGATCATGTCTTCCTAGGCAGACAGATACAGGATCCCCTTTGAATGACACCAGAAGCTTAGCCAATTGTTGAAGGCAATCATTTTGTCCTTATACTGTGGTATTATTCTAGGCAAAGGCAGGATGCTACTCAGGGCTAGGGTCATACCTGCCTGGGCCACATGATTTGAGAGCTCTTCCATGTCTTTTTTCATGTAGTCCAGGGAGGTACGTCTCAAGTCATTCACTCCAACATGGACAGTGACAGAGTCGTATTTGTCCTTGTTGTGGAGTGACTTGAGTGCATGTGTTATGTGGCGGATCCTGGCACCCGACAGGCAGCTGACTGTAATTTTCTCCTTGTTCAGCCTGGTGAGTGGGACATCAGTGTGCTTGACTATAGAGTGACCTATGACTGAAGTGTTGGGTGCATTGTCTTCCCTTAGGGGCTGTTGTTGGGAGGCACACTGGTGTTGTGAGCTATGTGTCACTTTGGTTGTGACTGGTGTTTGTTTGTGTTTCAGCTTCGGAGGTCCTTGTTGCTTGGGCAGGTTAATGTTAAGGGCCTCCACATATGTGGGTTTAGTGTTGCTATGTGTGGTTGTTGATGGTGTGGGTTTTGATGGGCCATGTGTTGCTTGAGGTGTAGTGCAGGTGTTAACCTTCTCCACTTGACTGTCTAGCAGAATCTTGGCTGGAGAGAGCTTTGCTTCCAGTTTGGCTATGTAAGTGCATCTCTTGCAGGTTGTAGTGTTGGGTGGTAGGAGAAGAGGGTTGTCTGGCTTTACCTTATCTTTATAGTTCTCACAGCTGGGAAAAATACTTAATCGCTTTCAGAAAACATTTTCTTCAAGCCAATTCTCTTATCAGATTGTCTGCTAGTGACATGAGAACCAGATACGGGACTGATTACTAGAAAAAAGACCATATAATATTTAATATTCTTTTTCATGTGTTTCACTGATGAAGGAAAGTGTTATCCCAAAAGCTTTGTTTTAGTAAAATCTGTGGTTTTGAACTCCAGCGTGTTTCTGCTTTGGATATATGGTTGGTTGCCTTGGACTTTGATTCACTGGGATATACTCTGGAGTTTTTTGTGAGTATGAGAAATGGCAGAGTTGGGAGACAGCACATGTTTAAAATAAATTGTTGTGCTGTACCAGAGAAATTGGAATGAACAGATTGTATTACTTTTATGAAAGTACAAGTAAGCAACTAGACTGGAATTCCTCAACAAGATTTGTCAATTAAAAGGGCACATCTAGTCTATGTTCTAAACCTTGTCATGAGAAAGCAGCCAAGACCTATATTAGTAAAGATGCAGTCATATCAATGGAAAGATTTGATACTGACAAAACTGTGGCAGAAGGGAAAATTGCTAAAAACTGGAGGCAGCAGAGTATGTGTGGAAAAGATGATTCACTGTACACCAGGCAAAAGCTAAGCAAATTTATCCCAGCAGGCATGGAATGTTGAGAGGCAGGTGTGAGATGTAAACTGCTGTATCTAGCTGTCTTCTGAATATTTTTTAGGAAGTTCAGAGACATTTTTTTTGAATGCATAGCAGACAAGGAGGAAATAAAAAAGTTTATCCAGCAAAAGTGAGCCAGCAAACAAAAGAAGATACTGCTTCTCATTCTTTTGACAGTAAAGCTCAAAGTGAGAATTTGTCAGTGAAACATTTTCCAGTATCCCAGAGGAAAATACATGAGTGGCAGACAAAAGCACAGGAGTTGACTAGAATGATGAGGAGTACTTAGGATGTAAAGCAGAATCTAATGTTGGGAGAGGGAGATGAACAGGATGAACACCAGCAACACTGAAATTAGTGAATAAATGGGAGATTATAAACCATCAGTCACATTTGTGAAATATGGCTTTGTAAGAAAAATGGCTGAGAAAGGCTGGACTTCTGCTTACTTTGTCAAACTTGTGAGAGGACTATAAAGCATGTATCCCACTTCGTGTCATTAATGTTTAGGAGGAAACTGAAAGAAAGAAATAACTGTAAGTAAAGCAATTTTTGTTCCTATTAGTATTTGTATAAATCATGTCATGATATCAACTGCATGTTATATAGTAAGAGTTTTGCATCATATCTGGGGTATTTTAAATGTGAGGGAAGTCTTTTCAGTGACTTTTGTATGCATTAATGATATTAAAATAAATGAGCATTTATTTAGTTGTAAGAAATATAGGCTTTACAGTATAACAAGAGAAAATAGGCCAAACAGAATCAAGATAAATTTAATATGCTGCAAGCTTGAGTTGTTGGAATGATGGGTGGGGTGGAAAATTACATTGATTATACTGTATGTAGAATTAAGATAATTTATTTTATTTTTACAGGGGTGGCTGTCTAGATTAATGCCCTTGGCTTTAAGCCATAAACAAGTGCTTTTTGAAAGCAACTCGACAAAACAATGAAAGCCATAAAAATGCTAAGTTCCTTGAATCTACAAAGATGTTAGCTTGTTTTTTTCCACTAGCAAATGTTCTCAGTGGAAGTCAAGACATCTGTAGCTGAAGGCAGTTGTACTTTCTGTTCTGAGTGAAATTTACAAAGATTTGTACATGCATCTGCTGAGAAGTTGCCTGTTTTTTTTTTCATCATTACGGACTAGTTTTACATGGAGATGAGCTGTCTGCATGTGCAAGCAATTAATCTTGACCGTTCTGAGCATTATTTACTGAGGGAAATGCAAAATTTAAAGGTACAATGGCAAGCAGTTCAGTTAAAAATAAAGTTGGAAGTTATTGGAAGTGAATAACAGATAGCAGCTTGCCTTGCAGCCTGAGTTCTTTAATGTGTTTACTAAAACAATGTTAAGTTTAGTTTTATTTAAAGATAGCTATAATTTTTCATAGCTCTAAAAAATAATCTTTTATGAAAGTATAGACCCTAATTTTGACATCTGTGAGAAGAATAGAGATACGAAAAGAACAGTCTCCAATCAGTGTAAGTGGGAACATGGGGTGTAACATGCACTTTAGCATAGGTAACCCTAATTTTAGGTTAGGCAATGCTTGTTGTCCAGCTGTCGATTCAGGGCAGTTAATCCTATCTGGAGGGTTACACTTCATTTTTGAAAATGTACATGGTTAAGTTTGTCCTAAGTTACTAGGGAATGAGGGTGTTCTGAAAATTTATTTAGTTTTTGTTTGAGGGTTTTCGTTACAACAAAAAGTCTTGGAAAAATGTGACATAGGTTCAAATGGAGATGAAAGGAAACAACTGTATGAACAATTTGCCTGAAAGGCATTGGTGTGTGCATATAAAACTTGGGAAATATACTTGCAAAAACAGTGTCTTGTAGATTAGCTGGGAACAGTAGCTTTATCATAATGGCTATGCTGTCCATGTTATCTTGTGATGTAAATGGATTTACAAGCATAGGCATAAAGAAAAGAGTGTTGAATTATATGAATAAATGCAGAGTCCAGATAGCAATGCTGCAGGAAACACATATGGAAAGAAATGAGCATGTGAATTTGACAAAGGCTTTCAGGTTAGATGTTCAGCAGATTGTCAGAGACAAAGGAAAAGGAGTAATAATACTGATTGCTAGAGGGACTGCAATAGTGCTAGAAGAGGTAAAAAGTCAATAATGATTGATTTGTGATAAGAAAGGGGCTATTGGCAACGGAGGAGGATTGCTCTGGAATGTATTTATAATCTACCAAAGACTGGTATTATGGAGTTTATGAAATTTTGGGGCAGATAATCACCATTCAGCATGGAATATTATTTATAGGTGGGGACTGGAACATCATTTGCAACAGTAAGGATGTATGTTTAGGACCTAGAAGGGAACATATAACAAAAAAGGGTAGATTTCTGAAGAAATTGCAAAAATATTTGGTTTGGAAGTTGTGAATTCAGTAGTAGGAACTCTGACAGACTTTATATATTATTCACAGTGTATAGTAACTGGGCTAGACTGGATAGAAATTATATTTCACAGGAACATGTGCATCAGATTGAAAGCTTCAAAACACATCTAATAACTGTTTCAGATCATGTACCACTGAAAACTAAGATAAAAATGCAGGGTAATAAAGTAAAAATGAGACAAAAAAGGAATGGTCCCTGGGTAAAGGTCCTCGAACACGTACAACAAACTTCAAGTTCAAAAAATAAGCAATTGAGGACCAACCATGGCCTGTGTAATAAAATTTTATTTAAAAATTACAAAAGAGTAAGTGCTTTCACAACCACACGGTAGCTTCTTCAGACTCAACTATACCAAAAACATTTACAAACAATTTATATTTCAAACGGAACCATTCAGCGCAACTCACTCATTAGTGGACCTTAAAGGCATGCAAACATACTAAAAAAAAATAACACTACAAATCAGTGGGGGAGTGTGCGTGCACTTAGCAGTGGCTTCAAAGAGACCACCTCATTAATACCTGGTGCCCTATCTGTATTAAAGTACAAAATCCATCTTAATTCTGCCAATTCCATCCTATTCCTGATGTCTCCCCCTCTAACATTCTCTCTTATGGTCTCCAACACAAGAAACTTGAATTCATGATGTGGTCCATGTATCTTCGTGTGTTGTGCCAGTGCATTGTTCTCCTTACCATTCCTAATGTCCCTCAGATGTTCCATGATACATTCTCTCAGAGAGTGATTTGTTTTTCCTATATAGAATGCTTTACACTCTATACAAAAACTGTAATACACAACATTCCTAGATGCACAATCTCTGTAATACAACTTTTTTATTAGAGCAGCCGCTACTGATAAAAACAAAAGACAGATCAAGGAGCAGGGCATGGGGAGGTAGAATCATGCAACAGCAGAGTGCAGAGAGAGAACGGAGCGGACTGAGGACACGGAGCAGATAGTAAACTGGTTAGTTATTAATATTTCCTCTTTTGCTGTGACAACAGGGCAAATCTCATTGCAAACAAGGGACTGTCTTTTATTCCAGCTAAAAGGTTGGATATGGTTGATATTTTGATGGATTTAAAGGTTTTTCCCAGGAATTTGACACTGAAAAAGCTATTTTTCTTAAAGAGAACACTGTATATAGTAATAGAGTTTTTAGGAAACCAAGCACGTTTATTCCAAAGCCACATCCAGTGGTTGAGATCCTTGTATCAGTCTGTGAGAATGAGATTAGACGTACGTTTGAGTCAGGGCATGTCTCTAACTTCCATAACTTGACTACAGATGAGCACAGAGCACTTTCTGAATTGAAAGGGATGAACTCACTGGAAGTTAGATGTGCTGATAAAGGTGAGGGGCTAGTAGTCATGGGCAAGGATTTTTACTATGCACAAATGTGGAAACTGTTGGAGAATGAAGGGACTTATGTGCAAATCTCAGACAGGACTGTGAGAGGGGTTATGGAGAATGTTTCTTTTTTTTGTCCTTGACCTTTGTATGACTAATATGTTTACAGAGGAACTGTTGTATTTCATTGCTTTACATCCAATGGTTCCGATACTTTATGGCCTACCAACGGTTCATAAAGATTTGGAGTGTCCACCAATGAAGCCTATAGTTTCAGGAAAGGTTAGGCAACTGAACCCCTGTTTCTCTCTCCATAAATATATATATATATATATATATATATATATATATATATATATATATATATATATATATATATATATATACATATATATATATATAAACATTACATCCTGTGCTAGTGAACAATAAGAGTGTTTTAACAGATATGAAATTGTTTCTGCTAGATTTCTATGATGTCATAAAAGAGTTTGCTGTTGGAGACAGTTATTTGTTTGTTGCTATGGATATTGAGTCACCTTTTACTGTGATCCCCAACTCAGGGGGAATAGAGAATATTAGGGAGTTTTTAGTGACTAAAAGGTGCTTAATATTTGATATTTTTTTAATAATAGCTTCTTTTTACAAAAGGTTGGCATGGCTATGGGCATGGCTTGTGTGAATAGCTATGCCAGTCTTGCACTGTTACTATGGGAGGAGATGTTGCACAATAATAGATTTGTAGACTACCTGATTTGGTATGCAAGATTTGTGGATGATATATTTTTCCTATGGAGAAGATCAAGTGAATGTTAGAATTTATAGACTACTTGAGCAGCACCACACTGTTCCTTAGGTTTACCTTTAGATTTTCTAGGGAGCAGATAAATTTTTTTAGACATGACGGTAAAGAAATCAGAGTTACGGCACTTACAGACAGGTGTGTATAGGAAGCCAAGTAGGAAGAATTCATTATTACATAGGAGTAGTATGCACCATAGACATGTCCGTAAAAATGTGTTGAAAGGACAAGTTATAAGGATCATGAGATTACATAATGAAGACCATCTATTGACGGACTCGCTTAATGAGCTGAGAAAATATTTTTTATTGATAGGCTACTCAGATAAAGAGGAGAGAGGGAAACCCCACTTTTCTGAACATTATTCAGAGGAAGACAGGTCGTGATCAGAGAGATGAGGGTCAAATTATGGTCCCCCAGACTTTCTCTAGCAATGTGAATGCATTTTGTAACATTATAAAGAGGAATTGGAATATTCTCAAGGCATCAGATGAGTTGAGTGGTAAAGTCAATAATAGACCTCTTTTTTTTTTTGTTTAAGAATAATTTGTCGTTGAAGAGAGAGTTATGCTACAGGGCTGAAATAGAGAGACCAGTATTCACAAGGGACTTATCCCTGTAGGAATTGTAATGCATGTAGGTATATTTTTGTAGGTTCAAGGTTTTTACTTAAACCGACAGGGGTCACTATAGAATGTAAGTTCTATACAGATTGTGCATCTAGGAATATTGGTACAGATAAGGCACCAGGTATTAATGATGCAGTCTCTTTGAAACCACTGCTACGTGCATGCACACTACCACATTGATTTGCAGTGTTATCTTTTTTTAGTATGCTTGTATGCCTTTAAGATCCATTAATGAGTGAGTTGTGTTGATTGGTTCTGTTTGCTATGTTTGCTATGTAAATTGTTTGAAAGTTGTTTTGGTATATTTGAGTCTGAAGAAGTGACCGTGTGGTCGTGAAAGCGCTACTCTTTTGTTTTTTAATAAAATTTTATTACAGCAGCCGTGGTTGGTCCTCAGTTGTTTATTGTTGGAACGTGAAGTAAAAATGAGACACTGGTGCTTTCTTACCTACCTGTTAAAAAGAGAGGAATTTAAGGAATGGGTAGTGGAACTGTTATTAGGAAAGACAGACATTTCTATAGAAGTAATAGCTAGTGAGCAGGATAAAATGAAAATGGAATTTAAAAAAATAGGGAGACATGAAAAAGAAAACAATATGGTAAGAAGTAAAAGATATTATTTAGAGAGGCTGACAAAGGTTAAAAAATTGCACAGGAGGGGGAATGTTACAGAACAAGAAGAGGAACAACTGCAGAGTGCTAAGAAGAAAATAAGAGAGTATGTGAATAATATGCATGAATTTAGAAAGATTTTTATTTAGCAACTATTTTTGATAGGCAAAAATACACCCTAGAGGCAAACATGTGCTTGTCCAAAAAGTCCAAAACAGGAGCTTCTTCAAAACTCAAGGCTTCCCTTAACCGTATATTAAATAAAAAAAAAAAACGAACCAAACATCACGTCACATGTCAACCAATAGGAAACAAAAAATCCATTCATCCTATGGAAGGGCAGTTAACTTTAAATTATTGTAAAATAGTTTACACATTTAACATACAGTAAATATGTATTAAAGTACATAAAATGCAGAATTATAAAAAATAAAAGATAAACAAACACAATTTTAAAATACAAGCCAAGGAAACTATTTCATTCAATTCAGGGAATTTGTAAGCATTCAAAACAATTTGCCAAAACTATTTCCTCTTTTCAAACAGTTCACTACAGCTGCTTTTGACAACAACTCCAGAGCAGAAGTTTTAGCATGATGATGTAGGCAACACAAAGTAGAAAGGGACATCCACCAAGCTTAGGGTGCCCATAACAACAAAAAATAAATAAATAAAAATAACCAGATATACTGCAGAGATATTGGAGATATTTCAGAAATTTTATGAAAATTGTAAAAAGCAGAAAAATGTGAAAATCAAAAAAAAGAGCTCAACTGGAAGTATGTATGGAAGACTTGAGGTTTGAGGTAGGTGAGACTGAACAACCGACAGGATAAGAGTAAAACGAGTTAAAATGGTGATGTATAATCGATCTGCAGAAAAGTCCCCAGAAACAGATTTTATTCCTGTATAAATTTGGAAGTCTGGAAGGAAGAAAGTGATAAAAGATCTGCATGATTTTGTTTAACAGTATTTTAAAAGGAGTGGAAGCACCAGCATCTTGGAAGAAATCTGTGATGGCTGTATTACCCAAAGATGGCAAGACTCATCAGACCCAGCTTCATATAGATTAATTTTAATTTTAATCCATGGTTATAAACTGTGTGTCTGTACTAGCTAAAGGAATGGCAGAATTGATAGCAATGGATCAGTGTGGCATTGTGGAGGGGATGCAAACATTTGACAACATTAATAGAAGAATGATGATCCAGAAAGAAGCAGAATGTAAGAAAATTCCACTGTTGTTGATGGGTCGTGATTTAGAGAAAGCATTCAACAGAGTAAGCTGAGATTATATGAGTATGGTAATGGAAACATTTGCATTCCCTGATGCAATACAATAATAAGGCATATTATACCAGACTACAAGACAAATGTATAAGCAACCCAAAACTTTTTTTTTTTGGTCATCACTAAATAAACTACTACACCCTGGCAACACCACTAATCCCTGTCCAAACCACTTGATACAATAGACTGCATCCCCACACAGTTTAATTCCTACTTTATACAATCGATAATTCTCTCTCTTAGACACTAACACATCTGCCCCCTCACTCTACCCCTGTCCAGTCAAAAGCACACACAGCTCTTCAATTTTAGTCTAGTACCTACCTTTTTATAAGGAAGTTGCTCTTTAAACTAAAAACTACTTCTGTAGCTTTCCAGCAACTACCATCAGAGTACCTAAAAATGTTTGCAGAAGTCATAGCCATGTGCCCATACTAATTAATAGGGCCATAACAGAAAGATACATCCCATCACTGTGGAAAAAATCCTACATCATGCCACTGCACAAACGCAACATATCTGCAGAGTTTAATTAACTACAGACCGATAGCGATTCTCTCCCCCTCTTCAAAATATTTGAGAAATGCATCCATATGCAGCTGATGTGCTATCTAACCTCAAATAATCTGCTCCAGGAAACAGAACATGGCTTTAGGCCCCAGCACAGCATGACTACTGTTGTACTATATTTTACCAATATAATAAACCAACATAGAAGCAATGGTCTGCTTGTGTCCACCATATTCTTAGACTTGTCAAAGGCATTTGATACTGTCTGGCACCAGCAACTGCTCATTCATCTCTCCTTAATAAGACTTTCACAATACTCTGTATAGTGATTCGTTAGCTACCTGCAACAGACCATTAAATGGCAACAAACGTACCCATCCTTTCAACAGGTGTCCCTCAGGGCTCTATCCTGAGTCCTGTACTGTTTAATATATTTATTAATGACCTCCACACCTCCACTCACCATGCTAGTTTAGTTCAGCATGCAGACAACTCAGCATTAATATGTGCAGCCTCAACAGTAAATAAGCTCCAAGACATTACCCAAAATCTTTCTCCTCTGTAGAAACCTGGCTCAAAGAATCAAACCTCCTACTCAACCCCAAGAAAAATAAGTTAATGCTTTTCACCTCAAAAAGTTGCCAAAATCAAAAGCAATCTTTTGCCATAAAGTCAGCCAATAATACTTTTGAAACTGTAACTCACAATAAATGTATAGGCGTTATAATAGATGACAATCTTAAATACAAGCACCATATACTGCGCACCATTAACTCTATACACACCAGAAACTAGACTCCCTTTATAGGATCAATGAATCCTTACAGATACTACAAAAAAACTCTAGCCACCACCTTTTCACTGCTGACTCTCATATACTCTGCACCTATTGTAACAAACTTAAACAATACTCAAATACAGAAACTTGCCTTCTGCTACTGTAGTATAGCTAAATTTGCCACCAATCTCCCTCATAGGACCCACCATTTTCTTAGCTTAAAGCATGTAAACTGGCTCAAACTGCTCAAATGTCTTAACATATTCACAACTAACGACAGCACACAAACTCATTCATCATCCAGAAAAATGCCCTGCACTACAATACTTATTACTACCCTACTGTCCAGCAAGGGACCTCCGTTCTAGTAGCAAATTCATATTGCTTACAAGTAAGTCAAATAATGTTGCAGGAGACTCGCTGTGCTCCCATTGCGTTGCTAAACTCTGGAATAGTAACCCCATGCAAATAAAACTCTCCATTAAACTCAGTAGTTTTTCAACCACTGCTTAAATAACATCTTAACCAATCCCGGCCCTGTACATGCTCATCACAGGGTTAAAACTTTGTGTTCACTGTACAATACTCTCCAAATACTTTCCTTAAACATAATATTCTCAGCCTCTCACTGAAATGACAACATTTTTTACATAACTGCTGCCTGTGCAGTCCGCCAAGTTGCACGTGTGCTTTCTCTTTAGTAACTTCCACCTCTGTAAAAATCTTAGAATGTATACATGTAACTACTGTTTGTGTATAAATGTAAATAGAAATGTAACTACTCTCTGTTTGACTAGAACTTAGTAAAATGCAGTGTAAGCAAATGGAGCTTTTCTTCCCGGGCCTCCGTTGAAAATAGATATTACCCAGTTGGACTTTCCCAGTAAACAAAGACAAATAAATAAACAAATATTGGCAAAAAATAAGGGCTTCAGAAATTCAATGATATAATTAGTGTGGTAATCAAGAAAAGTTGGCTTTATTTGCAAATGATATTATTCTGTACTTGATAAATCCAGAAAAGAACATGTCACTGTTGTGGAATATTTTCAGACAGATTCATATCTTTTCAGGATATAAAATTAATGGAGGTAAAACAACAAAGGCTAAAAATGTAAATTATGTACCCACAGATGAATTGTTTTAGTAGTACCCATATTTATGGGGACATAAAAAGATGAAGTATTTAGGAGTACTTATGGCAACTAAGAATATGTAGTAAGAGACTAAACAAAAGATAATACAAAAAGTGAGAAACTGGAAGCTCTTATTTATAGATATTGATAACAAGATAAAAGCAGTGAAAATGTTTTTTAGTCCCTTTGGTTTTATATATGAGTCAAGAATATTGTTAGCATTGAGAGGAGAAGTTGTGGACATTTTGAAGGAATTTATCTGGAAGGGGAAAAGGTCAAGAGTTGAAAGGGATATGTTGATCTTTCCATAAGAAGAATGTGGTTTAGGATTACCTGGTTTAAAGGAAGATTTTAAGAGGTACACAGTTAAAGCTCATATATATATATATATATATATATATATATATATATATATATATATATATATAACACAAAGCAGAAGGTTGTAATTCACAGTAGAAAGGGCTTATGAAGAATTGGGGGAAGATGAAGAAATAAGGAGAGAGTGGGATTTTGGATGCAAGTTCTTAAGGAGAATAATAACCATACAGAATGTTGTATTGGTCCATTGGCTTGGTGTGTACTATGGCAGCTGCCCTCATGGCCCTGTCCAATTGCCCTCCAAGGTGAGAATCAAAATCTGCACCTTATGTCTATGGGGTAAACACCTTGACCATAATGCCAACCCCCAGCCCCCCTATATTTATAAATTAGCAGAAAGTGTTCTAAGAACTAAGCCAACATGAGAATGGAGAAAGGTACTTTTGCCATTAGGGATGACTGCAATTAGGAGTTTAGAAAATAGTCAAGATGGGGCTGGAATTTACTGGAGAAAACTGACAAAGAGACCAAGATAGTGGAAACAAGTAACTATAGAGGAAAAGATAATACAGTGGAATGAGGCCAAGAAGATGTTTGGACTGCAGGCTAGAGACTGCTTTCCCTGCCAGGGATTGATGTCAGAGTATAGGCAAAGGGAAAAGGAAATGGGGGAATACTATGTGAAAGACTTGTTCTGGTAGTTTTTAGCTGACTCTGGAACAGACACTTCTGTTAAAAAAGGGATAATTAGTGGGGCATGTAAAGTATTACTGAATAACTGTAGGAATCAATCGGATGACGTTAGAATAGACTGGGGAGTGAAAGACTGGAAAAACAGTTTTCAAGGGGAGCAGGGAACCAGATACAAGACCTTCCTCCAAAGTATGTAACAAATTCTAGAAGGTTTAGGATTTTTTCTTGGAAATGTTTGCATAGGTATTTTTATACAACAAGCATACTAAAGAGTTGTAGGTGTGGTCTTGAAGAAAGAGGTAACTGGGAGCTGGGGGCATACATTTTTTTTAAACAAGAAACATCTTTATTAAATTATCACTTATGACTTAGGGAATCATATATTTTTATAAATCAAAACAAACTATATTGGCAAAATCCCAGTTGTAAGCATTTTACATCACAAACCGTACTGACAAAATTTTAGTTGCAAACATTATACATTACTTGTAATCTACCCAATCATTGTCAAACATTACATAACACATTCACATCCTGCCTTCTTTTAAACCCCATTTCTCCCTGTATGCATTGTTCCTACAATTCCTATTTTTCCTATGTAATTTGCACCTACCCTTTTCTAAAGATCCCAATTCCAGTTGTTTTATCTATGTTACTATATTCGCTACTTCTAGTATAGTTGGTTTAGACTCTGATTTCCATTTTGTAGTAATTGCTTTTTTGGCAGCTACCATAATTAACAAGGCCTTACTATGTCTTGTGAATTCAGATTCTGTATCATAGCTCAGAAAAATCATTTCCAAAGTTGCATCAGTTTGCTTAACCAGCATCTCTGACAGAGCAGTGTGTGATGCGTTGGCAGATTTTAAACATTCTCTGTAGAGTTTTGTGTCTTAAATATTGGGTGTGTAAATTAATGTGACTGAGGAAATGATTCTTCTGAGCTGGGACCCAGAATCTAAGCTGCATAGACATAGTAAGGCCTTGTTAAGTTAATTTCTGTTGGCTGCCAAAAAAGTCAATACTAGAAAATGGAAATCAAAGTGTAGACCAACTGTATTTGACGTTTTGCATATTATAAAAGAAATTACAAAACTGGAAGAGGTATCTTTAGAAAAGGGCAGGAGCAAATTACATGGAAATTGTGGGAACAATACATGCAGAATAAAGTTAAGGAGGAGAGGGAATGAGGTTTAAGGGAATGCAGGAACTGAGAAAAATATGGACTGTTGGACTGATAATGATAAAGAAATGATATGCGATGTATAATGTATATAAAAGAAAAAAATGTTAACATGGTCTGTTTTCTTTTTTTTTAATGTAGATTTGCCTATGTCTTAAGTGATAATTTAATAAAGATGTTTAAAAAAAATAACACACCCTTGTAAGCCAAAGCCCTGACACAGTCAGTCAGACTGGATGCCTGTTTTCGGCATCTTGTTCTGACACCTATATTTAGATAATTGAAGGCAAGGGTGGTATTCCCTCAGTTCTGGTACTCAGTGGACATCCATAGTTCTAAAACTGAGTTCATCAGAACCCACCTCTTACTGGTGATCTCTTAGTTCGCCATCACTTTTCAGGGCCAAGGCATCCAAGCCTTAGATGTCCACAGTTTCTTTGCAGCTTGAGATGGAAGGGCCCTCCTACCAGGTCCCCCTCACATGACTTGCAGCCACAACAAAGTCAGGTTCCATATACTGAACTGAAAGAGGAGAACCTTCTCTACTGAAGAATCTGACTCCTTTGACTCACAAGCAGATGAACTGTCTTAGGTGTAACAGATGTCTTCTCCATTTTTCAATAAGTCACACACTGAATATACCCTGTCCCCTACCTCCCCACCATCTCATTTGGAGATACCACCAACAGAATTATTTATTTAAATGGAAGTCGAAGGATTACTCTGATACCCAGAAAGGGTATAGGGAACATTCAGGTTTACTAGATAAAAAACCCTTAGCTGTCCCTGCAGTGATCTAAGGCTTGGGGGATGCATTCATCTCCTTTCTTCCAGGAAGCTTGACCATTTTTGCAGCGTTATGAATTCCTGTAAGTACTCATACAAGAAATTAAGGAATAGTATTGAAGTGTAAGGTCAGTTTATAGAAATGCTTGAGAAGAAAACATTGAGGGTAAGGAGATGGGGGGGATATGATAATTGATGCAAACATGAGTATTCTGTGATGTCTTTCCTTCCATGTCACTGTTGCAGTATTCTTTACTAAAGAGATTCCCTGCCAAGGGTAGCCCAACATCCGGCCAGTATACCAAAGCCTTAGGATTTTATAGACATTGTATGTCATGCGTATGCTTCTCAAGGCGTAGGGAATAAAGGTGATGTATGGACATACAAAACTTCTTTGCCTTCATACCAAATGCCATTATTGATCGTCGATCTGAGCACTGCTTCTTCTGTGGTGGTTACTGACCCATGGTTCAGATTAACTGCCTGGTTGGGGTTTCTTCTTATTTCTCCTTTTTGGTTTTGTGAGTTTACTTTTCATCCAGAAAGGGAAAATGTCAGTGTGGGAGACAGATTTCTCCATAAGGATTATCATGAACAGTGTCTTTTCTGTTGAGTGCTAATCACAACCATACTCGGTGTTCTCTGTGCCAAGCATTTGTCCCTTGTCCATTTACCTGGAAAGCTGACGTCTTAAATTGTTGGGACAGAGTGCTATGGCGGAATCTTCCCATCCCAAAGGTCAGCCGCCTGCCAAGAAAAAAATAATTATATTCTGGGGAAGAGTCTTTAGCATACTCCTATCAGATTCCTTCTCCCTTGGATTTATGTCTCAGGGGAGGAAAATTCTATTATCCCAGACTCTCCTTTTGAAGAACTCTCCTTCAGGGATGATATTTCTCATATGATTTAGTATTTTAATTGGGACTTTTCTCAGGTTTCTAACATTCAGAAGAGATATTATGAGCTCCTCCAGATGGTGTCCCCCTAGGCCCTCTGCTGTACCTCCAGTCTTGGCTGCGCTTCTAGATACCTTTTTATCAACCTCTGTGGTCCCGGATTCTCATCCTCCAGTCCCTAAGAAACCTGACATATTTTATAAGGTGCCTGATGAGTGTACATTCCTCTACAAATGTCTTTCTGCTGACCCTTCTGTAGTGTCTGTTTCTTCTGACAAGCCCTCTAAACTTTTGTCTTCTACTAAACTACTTCCTTCGGACAAGGATAGTAGATCTATGGAGCGGCTGGACAAGAAGATATATACTGCTTCCACCTTGGCCTCTCGGGCTATTAATTACCAGACCCATATTACCAGGTATGTTTTAGACATTCTTTCACAGGCTTCTCAGGCAATCTCAGACCTTCCTGATTCTGAAGGGAAAGCCACATCCCTCTCTTAACTAGGTTCTACTTCTCAAATAGTCCACCACTGTATTAAATATAATTATGATGCAGCTGATACCTCCTCTAGAACTGGTGCTTTTGGTTCTGTTCTGAGACGGTACTCTTGACTTCATCTCCAGCTTTTGCCTGATATCAAGGCTAAACTGGTGGCTGCTCCTGTTAATAAGAACCTGTTTGGTTCTGTGGCTGCTAAGCTCTTTAAGTCTCTTCAGGATAAAGGGAAGACCTTGCAGGAATTGAGGCATATTTTTGCGTCTCCTATTCCCAAGTCCTACAGAAATTATCAGTCTAAATCTGGCTTTGTTTGCAGACTGCCTCACCCTCCTCCCAAAGGTAAGAACGGCTCTAGGCAGGTTCCTCCTGGTAAGTCTACACAGACTCCTACTTCTCATAAACCTCCTTTTCAAGTTCTGACTATTTGCTTCCTCTTTTTCTTGAGTCAGGTTCTGTTATCCCTTGGTCTTTCCCCGTCTCTTCCCAGTTGGTTAAGGATCACTCAAGACTCTTGGGTTCTGTCCATCATCCGTCAGGGATACCTCATGGTATGGAAGTTCCCTCCTCCTATTCCGGGCATCCCTCAACCTCCTCAGGAATAGCATCCTTTCTTACCATAACTGCTTTAGGGCTTTTTAGCATAAGGCACCATTCAAGCTGTGATTTTATTCCAGAATGTTTCTGGTTCCCAGGAAGAAAAGTACCTGGAGACCCATTCTGGATCATTCTCAACTCAACACCTTTCTGAAGGTCCCTTCCTTTCGGATGTTATCCCTTCAGACCCTGTTTCCTCTTCTTCTCCAGAGTTTCCTGGTCTCTCTGGATCTCAAGGATGCTTATCTTCACATCCCATTTCATCCCCTTTTCAGGAAGTTTTTGCATTTCTCTGTTTCTTCCTTGCATTTTCAGTTCTCTTCTGTGCCTTTTAGCCTTTTTATTGCCCCAAGGGTTTTCACCGAATGCCTTGCTTTTTGGAGGATGAGAGGGGATTGCATCTTTTTTTTTATCTGGGTGACCTGCTCATTCGGGCTTCCATACCCAAAAGTTTGCTTTAGCACCTTCAATATACTGTTTGTCTTTTACGAAGCCTGGGTTTACAATAAACTTCCAGAAGTCAATCCCAGTTCCTTCTCAGGATCATGTGTTTCTCCACTGCAGTCTTAAAATCATCCCTATGCTGGCTTCCCTGCCTCCTCTCAAGGCTGTTTCTCTACTCACCTTTTTTAAATCCCTTCTTCCTCATGTCTCAGTTGCATCCAGGGAATTTCTCAGGGTGCTATGATTCATGGCCTCCACCATTCCTATGCTACCTCTAGCCAGGTTTCATATGGGAAAATATGGGAAAACTACAGTGATTCCTAAAGTCAGTATGGCTCCAACACTGTCATCCACTAGATTTTCTAATCCCTCTTCTTCCATAGCTGAAGCCCAAGCATCAGTGGTGGATTCATTAGCTGTCTATCAAACCAGGACTTCTCTTTCGGCTCCCAGTCCCCTCTCATGAACTTTTTTTTGATGCCTCAGACATGGGGTGGGGAGCCTCTTTCAGTTCCCTCAAGATCCAATCTCTCTCTCGCCCCCTCATCAGTGGTCAGACCACATCAGTGTCGAGGGGATGAGAGCTTTCCTTTTCACCCTTCAGACCTTTCATTCCCTTTTTCTTCCAGGGCCTGTCAAAATCGTCACAGACAATACAACAGTGGTGCAGTGCATCAGCAAGCAAGAGGGGACACAGTCCTACATTCTTTGCAGACTAGCTCTTCAAGTTTGGGATTTGGCTGTCCAGTATCAAGAGACTCTTCATGCTGTATGCATTCCTTCAGATCAAAATGTAGTGGAAGATTCTCTGAGCAAGTCCAGAACACAGGCTCACGAATGGATGCTTCACAGAGCTATGTTTCTAGACATTGCTCATCAGTGGGGTGTACTACTTGAGTAGATCTTTTTGCCACCCCTTTGAACAGACAACTTCCTCTTTTTTGCAGCAGAGTCTCAAGTCCTCTGGCTTGGAAGGTGGACACCCTGTTGTTTTCTTTGAAGGGGATGTTTCTCTACACCTTCTCACTCCTTCCTCTGATTCCAAGGGTTCTGCTCAAGATAGAACAGGATTCCCCCAAAATCTTGTTGGTGACTCCATTTTGGTTCAGGTAACATTGGTTCCCTCTTCTTTTGCACCTAGCCAGCACCAGTCACCACCAATTACTTCATAGGGTGGACCTACTCACAAAAGACAAGGGGTCTCACATCCATCCTCACTTGTCCACCCTTCAGCTGACATTGTGGGTGATTAGGTTTTGATCCTTTTAGGTACTTTTTTTCTGAAGACTTGCTTAGGGGTGCAGGAGGCCAAGAAACCCACCACCAGGTAATCCTGTGTCCAAATGGAAGAGGTTTTTGGTTTGGTACCTTCTTTGTAACCAGGATCCACTTTCTGTGGAGATCCCTCTGGTTCTCTCTTATTTGTGTGAATTGCTCCATGCTGGGTTTAGCATTATTATTCTGTTAAAGCTCATCTTTCAGCTATTTCTGTTGTCTGACATTAACTCTTAATTTCTAGGTTTGAGGTCAGTCAGTTTCTTAAAGGTGTTCTTCATATAAGACCCCCCCCCCCCCCCAGGAAGCCTATTCCACCTTCCCTGGACCTTAATTTTGTATTTGAAAAGTTGACTCAGGCTCCATTTGAGTCTGCAGCTTCAACTATCTCACAACATTGTACATGGTAGACTGTTCTTTTTTTGGCCCTTACTAAGAGAGTATCTGAACTTCACACTCTTACGAATGTTCCTCCTTTTTTAGTTTTTCATAGGGGCAGAATGTCTTTTCGTACTAATCCTTCTTTTATGCCAGATGTGGTTAACGAATTGTCACCTAATCAGTCTATCAATTTGCCCTTGTTCCCTATTCCGCAATCTGCCAGTGAGAAGATTCTTCACACCTTGGATTTGCATCGACAGCTCAGATATTGTTTAGATAGGACTAAGACCATTCGTAAGTCTGAGCAGCTTTTTATTTCCTTTCATCTTAGATCTCTAGGTTTGCCTGTTTCTAAGCAAACCATTTCCTCTTGGATCTCTTAAGGTCATTTCGTTTTGTTACTCTTTTCATGGGAAAAGCCTTTCTACCTCTGTAAAGGCTCATTCTACCAGGACTGTGGCTTCCTCTGCTTCTTTTTTTCAAAGGTTTTGATACCAATTCCATCCTTGGGGCTGCATCTTTGGACCACTGTTCATACCTTTACTAAGCATTACAAATTGGATGTTGTTTTCAAAGTAAGAGCTGGCTTTGTCAGAGCTATCCTGCATGGATTTCTTGAGGGCTCTTCTGGGCCTTCTTCCTTCCGAGTTTCCTCTTGATCTTTTATAGTCCCTTTTTTTAGTAAGGATTACTACAACAGTAATACAGAAGGACATAGTGCAGTTGTGTAAAATCTTACCATAACTGTAGATGTCCTTCTCTATGCTGTTTCAGTATTCGCCTCCTCCTTTTCCCCCTTCTGCTGTGCTCTTAACTTCTTTCATCCTGGTCTGGCCTTCCTTTACTTTTTCTCCTTCTCGATGCACACGTTCCTCCTAATTCTTAGGACTGTTGTTCCTCCTGGGACTATTCATTTCTGAGGTATGTTCACCTGTATGTCGCCTTTATGCCATGCACCTTCAGCAGAGAGCATACATGTGATGTACAATGTCTATAAAATCATAAGGCTTTGGTATACTGGTCAGATGTTTGGCTACCCTTAGCAGGGAATCCCTTTAGTAAAGAATACTGCAACAGTGAAGAGAAGGACATCTACCATTATGGTAAGATTTTACACAACTGTATTTTTCAAGTGTAGACTATAGGGGAGGCCTTAAGATCATGATTCAAGAGTTCTAAGTAGTAATTGAATATCACTGTGACTGGGGTAGATTAGAGGTTATCCTGGGGGTGTACAGGAGCAAATCCATTTATTTATCAAGTGAAGCTTTAGCTAGGATTTGAATGTGATAGCATTCTGTATTGATTTCACTGATAACAGGAATTGGTTCCATTACTTAACAATGCACGGTGAATATGGGGAGCCTCCTACAGTGTTTGACGATTTATTTATAATGAGTTGTAATTTATCTTTAGAGCATAATGTTCTGTTGTGTGAAGTTGTTTTGAGTTGATAAGAATAGGGTAGTTTTTAGGCTTATAGCTCATCTTTTTTGTAGTAAGATGAAAATGTACTAGGTGGAGCGGCAGTTCTAACTAGATTAATTCACTGAGTGCTGGACAGTAGTATGTTCTATACTGGTTGTTTGTAGCCAAGTTGGTTATTTTCTTGCAGCACTGCCCTAATTTAGATAACTGCGTGACTTGAAGACTAGAAAATGTGAGCACCATATAGTAGATATGGCAGTAGAAAGGATGTGGCTATGCATTTTCTGGCTGTGTCAGTGAGGTAAGCTTCTGCTCTGTATAAGGAATCTAGTTTTAGTGTGTTTTTTGACTGTGTTTTATATGTGTAGTTAAATTTCAATTTGTTTGGTTTGCCTGTTAATTTGCAATATTATTTGCTGAGATTTTAGAGTTGTTTTTATTTGGTTGGCAGTTGTTTTGGTGTAAAGATTTGTATCTTTTTTTATCATTTAGTTGGAGTCACGAGTTGTTTAGCCATGCTTCAGTAGACAAGAAGGATTTGTTGTGTACGGTCTTAGAGCTTAGAGAATATTTTGGAGCAGCAGATCATTGTAGAATCTTCTACATGTTATTCAAGAGTATCATTATTAGTAGCAGTATAATGGTCATTAATGAAGAGGTTGAAGAGTATGGGGCCCAATATAGATCCTTGTGGAACACAGAAAGTTACTGGTAATAAAGTGGAGAAGTCATTTTGCCACTTGACTGCCTGGGCCCTGTTTTTATGGTAGCTATGAAACCAGCATAGTAAAGAGTAATTAAGTCCTATGAAGGAGAGCTTGTAATAGAAGCTTTTGATGGGAACACATTTTCAAAAACGTTTTATAGATCTAAGAAGTGTGTGAAGACTTGAGTTTCCTTCAAGTTATGTGGGTAATTATATTAACAACAGTCAGCAGTACTGTTTCAGTGCTGTGATTTGGTCAGAAACCTTGTTGGATAGGAGAAAGGAGTTGGTTTTCTGTTAGGTATTTGGGAGTTGTGTGTATGCACTTCTGTAATTTTTTTGATAAGGGAGACTGAATAACATTTGGCCTATAGTTTGAGAGATCTGTGCTGATTTTACCCTTGTGCACTGGCATAATTAAAGATTTTTTCCATAGTGACTGGATCTTGCATTCCGCTATGGATCAATTAATCAGAATTGAGATAGGATATGCAGTCACCTTTTCTGCAATTTTAAGATATTCACCGGGTAGGTTATTTGGGGCAGTTGTTGTAGGTTTTAGTTTTGGTGATATTTTTAAACGGAAGTTAAGGGAACTGGATGAAAAGAGAGAGATCCAAGGAAGTTATTAGTCTGAGTTGGGGGAGTGAGTGCTTGATTGATTACCTCACTGATAGTGGACAGAATGGTTTGTTTGAAGTGTTTATTGAATGGATTGGCGGATTGTTTGTGTAACTTAACTTGGATTTAGGAGTTCAGTGATTTATGCCCAAAAAAGTTGTAGATTATTAGTGTATATATTTTGAAAGGTTATACAATAAGATCTGAAGTAGTTTACTTCATTTGATCTTCAACCTATGGGTTATGGATCCGAGCCGGCAACTTTACTAGCATCACCTCTGAGCTCCAAACTCCTCCCCTTACCCATAATACACCTCCACTGCCTTCCATCCCCAGATCTCATTTGCCGCGAATAGCTTTAGCAACGGGTCTCCTGATCTCCAACTAGTCAAGTGGGTAAATCTTCATGAGTAGCTTTTTTCTTCAAATTTTTGTCAGTTAGTGTTAGTATAGGTTCCCTTTCTTCTCCCCTTTCTTGGTGCGTTGAGTTTTAGGATAGTTAGAGTAGTTTGTACTGTTGTGTAGATTGTAGCTTCCCCTCCTCCCCCTCAGTGTTTTCTCTGTATACGAGTGTGGTGAGTGGGTGTGTGTGTGTCAGAAAGAAACTGCCTGTTTTTTTTCTTAGGTTATCTTTCTACTGTGTTAGTATGGCTGAAAAGCTTGCTTTCAAGCATTGCACAGAGTGTGGCTATAAATTATCCCCTGCGGATGGCCACACTCTGTGTGTTTTGTGCTTGGGCGTGGTCCATCTGAGTGTGGACTGCAGCATATGTGCGGGTTTCAACCCCCACACCATAAAAGATAGAAAGGACAAGTTGGCCCTCAAAGGCCTTCTTTCCCCCTTCAGACTCTGTTTCCTCGTCTCTGGCTTCGGTCACAGCGGCTGCTGTGGCCGCCTCTCATTCCTCTGGCTTCTCCTCCCTCCCAGGCTGGGACCAAACCTCCTGTACCAAAGCCTGTGGTAGCGGAGCAGAAAAGAGGTAGAGAGAGGGAGAGAGAGTCGAAGGCGAGGGAAAAGAGAAAGAGGTCCCTGGACCTCGGTTCACTTGCAGTGATGCCACGGATCCGTGACTCCCCTCGGCTCCGATCGCCAAGGTTCTTCCTGGAGCCAGAGGAGACGCATCCAGCTTCTCGGGCCTCAGTGCCCTGACCCGCTATGTCAGATTCTGTGGCCTCGTCACGGTCCACCCGGTCCTTGTCTGACATGGATCTGGATAAAATGATGAGAACGTTTATCCGTACCCATATCCAGATGGGGGTCTTGCCACCCCCACCCCCCTCTGGAGGGGGGAGTTTGCTTCCTTTTTTTCAACCTATATCTCCTTCTCTGATCTGAACTTCGGGTTTGGAGTGTTCCAATCCGAGGTTGGCCTTGGTCAGGGGGTCAGCTCCAACAGTACATGCTTCCTCGACGCCGACAGCTACCTGGAGTGTTTCGGATCCAACCAGCTCTGATCCGAGCTGCTGTCGGAGCCGGAGCTTGGGTGTCAGTTCCGTCCACCTCGGGCCCTGCTCTGATTCTCTCATCGGACCCGGGGAGACCAGCCTCTTTATTGGTTTCCCAGGAGGTTCGCTCTCCTTCGGCGTTCAACTTGGTAGAAAGGGTTCTCTCCGCTGGATCAAGACCCCTGACTGCCCCCTCAGACTCCACCCAGACCCCCTAGGCTCTATCTGCGGTCCCCGTCATTTTACCAGAGGAACAGCCCATGCTCGAAGAGCCCCAGACAGTTTCCCCCGAGGAACAAGTGGCTTGCGAGCTCCCCCTCGGATAGCTCCACTGGAGAGGTACCTCGCAAGCATACGTGCAAGAGGAGGCACTTGGACTCCCCCGAGTCCCTCACCGAGGACACAGACTTGGATGATGGAGAAGGTTCCCCTAGGTCACCTCCTGAGGATGTCTCCTTTGGAGACATCATGGAAATCGTGCGCCAATGGGGAGGTTGGTCTGCCCCCAAACCTTCTTCTGATGAGTCCGTGTTCCAGGAGGCTTTCGGCATGGGCCCATCTACTTCCTGAGTGTCCCCTCCATGGATCCTTTGGTGGATCTGGTCACCTCGTGGGCATGGAAGGAACTGGACACCACGGAACCTATTCCAAAAAGACTGGATAATATCTTAAGCCCCCCCATAGACCAGCATGGAACAAGGGCTCCCCCGTAGATGCCATGGTGGTAGCAGCAGCCACTAAGAAGAAACTTGCCCAGGAGAGTTCCTCGGTTCATCTTCCTGACTGGGAGTTGTGGATGATGGACCACCTAGGGAAGCGGGTTTACTGTTCAGCTTCTTTTTCAATTAGGGCACTGAACTACCTGGCCCAATGTCACCAGACTCCAATGAGACCTGGTAAAGGAGCTGAAGGATTCTCCCCCCAAGTCCATGTCGCAGGAAGACAAGGCTTCGTCCTCCACGAGGATGGCCACTTTAAAGGCAGTATCTAACATGTCCATGCAACTCCTTTCACATGGTACAGAAGGAGCGGCTAGGGCCGCTGGGTCCAGCGTGTCCATGAAGCGCAACTCCTGGCTCAGGTTATATCAGTTTTCCAAACCCTTCAAGGCGTCCTTTGCCAATGCCCCTTATGACGACTCTACATTCTTTGGTAAGACCATCAAAGAGACATTAGTCCAGAGTGAGAAGGATGGGAAGACACTGTCTGCCGTCGGGATCCACTTCTCTAACCCTCAAAGGTCCTTTTCCCAGAACCAGAGAGGGCAAAAGAAGATGTGGTTTTGTAAGTCACAGTATTCCCGGGACACTCAGGGCTCTCTTTCCCCCAGAGGCAGAGGGGGACAGAATGGATGCCGGCCCAGAGGCAGAAGGGGTTCAAGGAACTTTGGGTCTCGAGAACCTTTCTCGGACAGATCTGGGCAGCAACCCTGAGGGGTTGCCCGACTGCTTTACTCTGGAGGCAGTCAGGGGACGATTGTCCTTGCACCTAGCGGCATAGGAGTCCATAACAATGGACTGCTGGGTGCTTCACATCATATCCAGAGGTTACTGTGTCCCTTTCATGGGCTCCCCCAAATCTCCCAGACACCTCCCGGACGTACCACCCACACAAAGGGAGGCAGCAACACAGGAAATTTCCAAGCTGCAAGGACAACGAGCCATCAAAACCGTCACCCCAGATCAGTCCGGATCGGGCTTCTACTCCAGGTTATTTTTAGTGCCAAAGAAAACAGGGACTTAAGGTACATTCTGGACCTCTCTACCCTGAACATGTTATTTGCCAAAGAGAAGTTCCGGATGGTCACATTACAGTCCATCATGCCGTACCTACAAGAGAGCGACTGGATGTGCTCGTTAGATCTCCAGGATGCTTACTATCACATACAAATGCACAGAAGCTCCAGGAGGTTCCTCCGCTTTTGACTAGGAGTCAATCATTACCAATTTTGAGACCTACTCTTTGGTCTCACCACAGCCCCCAGAGTGTTTACTAAAGTGATGGTGGTGGTAGCGGCTCACCTGAGGCTTCAAGGGATTCAGGTCTATCTGTACCTGGATGATTGGCTCCTCACTGCTCCCCCCAAGCGTCTACTCTCCCAAACCAGGGATTATTTCTTGACTCTTGCTCTGCATTTGGGGATCACAATCAACGCATCCAAATCTCTGCTAGATCCTGTACAGGTGATTGACTACATTGGTGCCAGGATAGATACTCTTCAGTACATAATATTCCTGACCTCGGTGAGAGTTCAGAACCTGAGGATGGATGTCTCCCTGATCTTCCATTCTCATCTCCCAATGGCGAAATCGGTGTTGAGGGCCTTAGGCTTGATGGCGGCGACCATAACTCTTCTGCCGTATGCTTGGTTATGAGAATTCTACAGTGGACTCTAGCTGTACAGTAGTCCCTGTTGGAACTGTCATTGACATATCCAATTCAACTCGAGTATGTCGGTTGTTCCTGCTATGGTGGATGTGTTGTCCGGACATTTTGGAGGGATGACCTTTTGTTCCAGCCCCGGCCTAAACCACAGTGACTACGGATGCCTCCCAACTTGGGGGGGGGGGGGCACATTGTTCAGGCAGGGCAGTCCAAGGCCTGTGGTTCCCCATAGAGACCAGCTTGCACATAAATGTCCTAGAGATGAGGACAGTCCTTCTAGCATTGCAGGCCCTTCATGCCTTTCTTCCTGTGTGGACGATTGCTATTCAGTCAGACAGCATGTCAGTAGTCTGGTATGTCAACAAACAGGGAGGGACCAGCTCTTACCCCCTTTGTCGCGAGGCCATGAGAGTGTGGGAATGGGCGATCTCCACCGGTCATTTTCTCATCGTAACGCACATTCCGGGACGGTCCAACATCCTAGCAGACAGGCTAAGTCGGACCATTCTGATGCCTTACAAGTGGTCTCTGAATCTGTCAGTAACGGAACAGATCTTCAGCGAGTGGGGTAAACCTTGCTGCAATCTCTTCGTATCTCCTTCCAACGCGAAGTGCAGCAAGTTTTTCACTCTGAACCCCCTGCTGGGGGAGTCCCCCAGAGATGCTCTAGTTCATGCTTGACCTCCCGGTCTTCTGTTTGCTTAGCCACCAGTACTTCTCATTCCGAGGTTTCTATAGAAACTGGGGAGCAAAGTGATCCTCATTACCTCATTCTGGCCTCGCCAGGTATGGTTTCCCTTCCTTTGGTCTCACCTTCTGGCTCCGCCTTGGATCCTAGATCCCATTCAGGATTTAATTTCACACCCTTCGGGGGGTGCCTCATCGAATCTGGACAGCCTGAAGCTCACAGCTTGGCTGCTCCAGTTCCTGTGATTGCTGGGATTCCTGGACTATCCTCCTCAGTTAGATCTATTTTGGTGGCTGATCATAAGTCTTCGACCAGGAAGGTTTATCGCAGCAAGAGGAAACGTTTTTCCCTTTGGGCCTGTCAAAGGAGTTTAGACCCTTTCATGGTTCCTATTTCCACCATTCTTGATTTTCTAGCTGATATTTTTCAACACGGAGCTAGTTCTTCTACTGTCAAAGTTCAATTGGCTGCCATCTCTCATTTTCATGTGGGTGAGAATTCTGCCTCTTTAGCCTCTTCCAGACTGTGTAAACCCTTTATCAAAGGCACCTTTTTGTTACCCCCCCCCCCCCCCCCGCTCAAAGATCCTGTTCCCCCATGGGACCTTACTATGGTTCTTCAAGCTTTGGTCGCCCCGCCATTCGAGCCTGCCGCAACTGCAGATCTGAAATTTTTATCTTGGAAAACAGCTTTTCTGGTGGCTATTACCTCTGCAAAAAGGGTTTCAGAATTACAGGCTTTGTCCATCAAAATTCTTTACATGATTTTTCACAAAGATAGGGTTTCCCTTTGAACCAGTCCATCCTTTCTTCCTAAGGTGGCATCACCAGTCAATATCAATCAGACCATCAATTTGCCTGTGTTTTTTCCTAATTTTACTAACAAGATGGAATACAAACTCCACATGTTGGATGTCCATAGACAGTTACATTTCTACTTACACAGGACAAAAATTTCCGTAAATCTGATCAATTGTTTGTATCCTTAGGGAAACCTATCTCCAAGGTCACTATAGCTAGATGGATTTCTTCATGTATCCTGCAGGTCTGTAAGGACAGAGGCATGTCTCCTCCAGGTCAGCTGTAAGCTCATTCCACTAGGTCCATGGCTACGTCTGCGACCTTTTGGTCTAGAGTGTCTTTGGATGATATTTGTTCTGCAGCTACTTGATCCTCATCTCATACGTTTATTTCTCATTACAAATTGGGGTTGACTTCCAGAAGGAGAGCATCCTTTGGTTCCGCGGTGCTCCGGAATTTCCTTCCAAGAATGCCTCCCAGTTTAGTAGCTGGGGACTCTGTCCCACAGGTTAAAGACCAAATGAAGTAAACTATTTCAGATGAAGTTATGTATTCACCATAAAGTTCCATCTGAGTAGTTGTGCTTCATTTGTCTTCAACCGTCCCTCCCTCCTTCCCCCAGACCTTGGCATAAGATCAGCCTAAGGGCTGCAGCATAGGTCACAAGTAAATTTTTTCAGATCGGGTTCTCAGTATAAGGTTCAGCAAACTCAATCTGTGGATGGAAGGCAGTGGAGGTGTATTATGAGTAAGGGGAGGAGTTTGGAGCTCGGAGCTGATGCTAGTAAAGTTGCCGGCTCAGATCCGATAAAGATCCGTAACCCACAGGTTGAAGACAAATGAAGTACGACTACTCCGATGGTACACTATGGTGAGTACATAACTTCTTTTCCTCTTATATTTTGGTTATGTGTTTTGCTTGGATTCTTAGTTGTTTGTAAGTTAGGGACCATTTTTTTGTCCAAGGTGTCTAGGTTTTGTCTGTTTCATGACTTGTTTAATTTCTGTGTATGGGGCAGAGTTTGCTTTAACCCTTTTGGTTCTGAGGGGACTGTTAAGTTATGGGCATCTACAAGATTTTATTGAGCTTAAGGATGGCATCGTCTAAGGGGAGAGTCCTATGTTTCTCCCAGTTAATTAATTTTAATGTATTTGTAAAAGCCTCTTATATAAGGTAAAATTTCTCTTGTAACACTTGGGTCCAAAGAATTCTGGGACAAGGAAACTGACTTTGGTTAAAAAAAAATGCTATGGGTTTCTGTATTCCCCAAGTACCCAGAGAACAAATACCTCTGACCTAAACTGTACTACTGTTACAGCTTCTAAATCAGAGGTTATAAATAAAGTACCAAAACATAAATGGGGCACAGGTTTTTACTGAATACTCTTCATAATCAAAGGAAAAGATGGCCTGTGCAAGATAGATTTAGTCTTATTAAAGCTTAATAGGTTTCTAAAAGTACTAAAATTGGAAATGTTAATCATGCAGTCCCTCCTGCCTCTCCTCCTCCCCCATCAAGCTGGCATAGTTTCCTTAAACCTGAAAAATGCATATATCCACATACATGCAGCAAGGTCAGACAGTGCCTCAGATTCAGAGCGGGTGGGGGGTGCTAACTGTCCGTTTACTTATTTATTTGAATTTACTTACTGGGTGGGTGAGCTGGTCATATGACCCTTTTCAGTCATGACCCATGTGCATAGCACAAGTGCCAAGCAAAAAATATGTATCTCAGTATGACATGCTATACAGTGATACAGACACAATCTTGATCTTAACAGTATTATAATAAATGACTAATTTTATATAAAGTTGATTACATATAAGGAATATATTTTAATGGAGAGTTCTGCTCCTGTAATAGGAATAGAGAGAGAGAGAAATATGAGAAGAAATACACTCTTGTTAAGTCTTGTTCCTGGAAGCTCTTCTAGACTGAACAAAGTTGAGGGCATTTCTTCCCGTAGAGAAGGTGCTATTCCTAGCAACTTACTTTACTGCTGTACTACTGCAAAAACAGATTACTGCAAGGGGGTCTTCAGAACACTGGAGTACATGGCTTCCTTAATTTTGATAGTCAGTTTGGCAAGCACCAAAAGAGGAACTTCCAAAGGTACCCAAGAAACAGGTGGTGCCTACATGTAAATCTCAGCAGTGCCTCATCTCCATGTTGCTTTGTGTCAGGAAAGAGCCCTCATGGTGGATACAATAGAAGAACTTCAAGCAGGCAGTCCATTCAAGCTAGGCCAGACACTCAGACAGTCACCACAGACCCCTTAGATGCAGCCTAGGGGGGCACTCAAAGAAGCCCAAGATCCAAGGGACCTGGAATAAAACTCAGAGAAATAAGACATCGGCACCAAATAAGTAAATAATGGCAGTAATTTTAGCCAGCCTTCAGACAAATTTTTCAGCCTGGAGTCCTGTGTATCACAGATAATAATTATGTTATGGTGTACATCAACAAATGGGGGGAATTCTCTGGCATGCTATATCTCTTGTGCAGGCTGCATGGTACTTAGTCCATGAGTCAGGCATGACTTTCAGGGCATCTTGCATCCCTTCCTAGGAAAATATTCTGGCAGACCAGTTGATCCGAACAGAAACAGACGGTCACAAAGTGTGTTGAGCAGGAACATATTTCTAGATCTGGCCCACAGATCTGGTGTGCCAGAAATAGACCTTTTAGCTTCTTCAGAAGGCATCATAGAAAATTTTGCATTGGAACGGTAACCACAGAGATCTAAGCAGTACATGTCCTCTCGGTAAATTAGGCAGGTCTGTTTCTCTGTTGAATATCCACGGTAAACATTCTTTTGAGTTTGATTCTGGGGCTAGGCTGTTGCAGTAGCCCCTCTAGTCTCATGCAGAGGGAGGGCTTACCCTTGAGGCTAGTACAGGAGTGTTTTTTTGGAAGGGAGGGGTACTCTGGAAGCAAGTGCTACTCAGTTCTGTTTGGATCATGACCCTCTCCTCTTTCATCTTGGTCAGAAGGGAAGGTTAAGATGCTGTTGCAGTCCTTGTAAAATTCCCTTTTTATGATAGTTCTGTATCTTGGTTGATTTCTGTGACTTGGTTTGAAAGGACCCATGACTTCTTTGGTGACACGAGGTGACGTGGATAACGCTTACCTAGGGTGGCCCAAAAATCTCTCCTCTGGGCCCTGCATGCTAATTACATATAGACACATGCATGTATATTTATAAATCTATACATTAGAAATTAAGGCAAATTTGGCAGGGCACTGTACTTTTGTATTTTTGTGTAAATAGGTTTTTGGATCAATATGAATATCTGTTTCTGTGTCCGAACTAGACAGGATTATTTATGTTTGACTGATAGCCTATAGACTGTATGACCTTTTCTGTTCTGATGTACTTGCATTATCCCATTATTGGTTATTGTTATACTAAGCTACAAATTTCACAGCAGAAAAGCTGGAGATAATGTGGAGTAAATTTGCTTTTATGTGGTGTGTGCCGCCAAGTGATGCTGGCAAGGCAAGCCACCACAGTACCAGCATTTCTGTTTAGCAGAAAGACCTTCAGCTGCTTAAAAATCAGGCTGGACATTTGATGATAAATAAAGGCCTGCATTTTAATCAAGCTCAGAAGCAGTTATGTGAATGTCTTTTATTTGCCAAGATTGCTGGTCACCTAGTTATATTCTTTTCTAAAATTTATGAGGACACTGCATCTGTTTGCAAGTTTCACTGTTGCTGCTTCTTAGACTGCTGCATGACTGTGAAATTTGTTGTACAATGAATTTTAGTTGTGTAGAGATCCTTGCTTAATTTGTACTGCCACTTGTAAGTGTTGTTGTAATAGTTATTGTGTGCAGGTTTGCTTTTTTCTTCATAGCCTGGGTTGTGGCTGAAAAGGGCCTCAAACTAGTTCTTTTACTTACTTAAATGTTAAGTTCATACATAAAGCTGCTAGAGGGGTCTCTATCAAAGATATGCTGTTGTGGTTGGTGAGTGCCTTAGATAAATGTACTTCAAGGTTGAGTGATTTAACATAGCAACCAATGAAATTACATTAAATAAATAAACTTTTTTTTGTTTTGTTTTTTTTCTTGTGTTCAAGAACGATCTACCTGATGGCCTGAACAGGAAGCGTCTTCAGGCACTCCTTAAAGGCTTTGGAGAATATCCTGTAAAATATAGGTACTGACATTTTGTTTAAATAATGTTTTGCTATTGTTTATGTGAAAGTCAAAAAAAAAAAAAAAAGAGTTGAACCAGAAGTAAATGGGTATTTTTTCTGTCAGAATGTTCATCTGGCGCTCACTGCTACTGCTTCCAGAAAACCATGCTGCATTCAGTAGTCTGACAGATAAAGGGACCCACTCTGCGTACTTGCATCTCCAGGAGGAATATCCCATCAAAAGTCGAAAGCTGTTGAGAGTACTTCAGCGGTATGTAATACCTTTGTCTGTAGTGGTCAGATTAATTATTTACAGATGTTAAATTTTTAAGGAATTACATACATTTTATTTATGTATGTGTTTGTTTACTTTATTTATTTAATTTTATTTATCTGATTATCCCCATTATGCATGACTTATTTTCAGGGGATACCCAAGGTAGTACTCATACGAAGTAAGGATCATTTTAAATGTCTATATACATTGGGACAATAAAGAATCCCTACTCTTTTCAGTAAGAGTTGTGGAATCTTTTCCAGTCACCTCAGCTGCCACCAACTCTAGCGTCTTGCACCTTTGTTTAACATTTTATCTAACCCATATTGCCCTGCCCTGTCAATATCTGAACATGAAATCAAGCAGTTGGTGTGAAGACAGACACCACATCCTTCTGATCCTCCTGATATTGAAAGCAAGTGCACCGGTTGCTTAGCCATTGACACTGCATTCATGATGTAGAGGTTTACAATCAGGTCTGTGATCATGATTAACTTTTTATACGTTTGAGACACAGATGTCAAGAAATTCACCTCAAAACTGGAGCAAAGCTTGAGAGGTGAAGTTTGATACTCCTGCCTAGAAGACATAAGTAAGTTATGATTGGCAAGACCTAATCATAGTTCTTTGTAGTACATGGAGCTTTAGCTGCCGCAATGTACAACTAGTTACAGAAAAAAATGTATAGGAGTGCAAAGCGTTTCACAGCACTGAGAGCTGTAACACACTTAGCATTGCCTCAATGACAGTAGCCAAAAGTAGTATGCATCTTTGATCCTGTAAAAAACTGTGGTACACTTCGCTACCAAATGCAATTTTTTTTTAATTTGTTAAGTCCAGAGTGTTTTTCAAGTTTTAAAGATGTTTTAACTTCTTTCCTTTGTTTTACGGTAGCTGCTGTTTATGCTCTAACGTGAGACTAAAATTTAACAGGAGTCAGAACATATCTTTTTCTCAATTTCAGAGATCCACTGCAATGTTGATCAGTTCTGACCGATTCACAGTCATCTAGTGAGAAGATTCATCTAAAACAATACGCACAGGTGTCTTGCTTGACATCTAAAGTTGCCTGGACTTAATTTAATTGTCAAAACTACCCCATTATCCCCTTCTCTGTTAGCTCCACCCTCCTCATCCATACACTCTGTCTCTCAACATATTCTTATTAATATGACACTAGTACCCTATCTGCATACTACTCCCCTTCCTACAGTTCTACAAACTTTATTACTCTCCTCAAATCATCCACTTGAGTAGTTTGTCTGATTAACCCTTTAATAATCCCCAAGTTAAAATGATTCTCCTTACTCTCCTGTCACTAATGTTCTTCTGTTTCTCTTCACTGTCATCATATCTGGTCCCCATCCAATCTGTTCTAAGTTATCCTACAGACGCTACCTCTTACACCGATAACACAAATCACTACTCCCTACTCATCACCGCTCATCTCTTTCACCCGGGCAGTATACAGTGGGACTTAGTTAATACGCAGCGGTCAAGAGTAAATATTTTGGGACTGCGTAATAATGCTCTGTGTACACATGAAATGGCATTCAAATATACTGTAAATATTGCTAGGTAATAAAACATGCAGGCACTCAAAATCACTAGGAGAAATTCGATTTCAATGCATTTCAGCAGATGCTAGGTAACCAAGACTACAGTACACAAATTTAAATCGTGAACACCTAATGAAACAAGCAGTCGCTGAAAACCACCAAAAAATTTGTCAAAAATGTTATTTAAATTATTTAACAATAAAGTGTAACATTAAATAAAATGGCAATTCAAAACAGTGAAGTACAGTACTTTATTCAGATGTACCACATTAACTAAGTGCAGCTAACAAGACAAAGACAGCAAGACCTTTGATAACAATCCAGTCCAACAGCAATTCAAAACAGTAAAGTACAGTACACTTTATTCAGATGTCCTGTACCATACGTTAAACTATTATAAGTGCATCTAACAATATAAAAGCAACAGGAGCTTTGCTAATAGTCCAGTCCAATGGCAATTCAAAACAGTACAGCAAAGTACTTTACAATATTCAGATGTATCGCATGTTAACTAAGTGCATCTAACAAGACATTTGATACCAATGCAATCCAAAAACATTTGTTTCCGTGACAGTACTGCAGTAGGCAGTAAAGTACTCTTGTCTGATACAGCAGATACATATACAGTAGGTATCCTGGTGCTGCATACAGTACTGCATTGCACTGTACAGTACAAGTACAGTACTGTAACTCTATCACAGTGTTGACAAGCACAGTGGAAGCAAAACATGCATTGAGCAGTACAGTAAAATTCTGCAATAAATGAACAGTGTTAACAAAGTACAGTAAACCAGAAAGAAGTAATTTACAAACAGAGTGAAGATACTGTAATATAAAGATCAGATACCTTTGAGTAGATGTTATCTTTTGGATAGAAAAATAGCTTTTTGTGAGGTCAAGCTAGGTGTGTACTGTAAATGTGTTCCCTGCAAAACAGCAGGGGTAAGTCCTGTTTCTGTCTTTATGCAACCCCCCCCCCCATAGTGTAGCAGTGACACAGCATAATATGGGAAACAAAATTAGGGACATTATACATGTGTACTGTATCTTTCTTGATGGGGGGGGCATTATAGGTTCATAGGTTCATAGGTTCATACTAGGCTATCTGCCCAAGGGCATTTATAAGCCTAGCCCATAGTTATGTGCCTTTCGCCACCCCTTTAGTTTGAATAAAAACTATGCCTATCATTTTTCTGTGCCTCTGTCAAGCAGTGACACTGAAGTAATCCCTGGGGTATATCTACGATCTCCCATCCATTGGTCAAGATTCCTCTTGAACAAGGCCAGCGAGGTGCTCTGCCTCACATGTACCGGGATTTTGTTCCACAGCATAGGGAGTCTCTGGGTGATGAATCTGTCCCTCCAGCACGTTCTATTTATAACCGTGTCAAGGTTTAAGTCTCCCGCCCTTGTGGTTCTGAGGGATCTAGATTTTTGAGGTGAAGCATATTCATCAAATCTGGGTTTGACATGGCCTTATATGTCAGGCACAGGTCACCTCTGAGCAAGCGGTATGAGACTGAATAAAGCTGGAGTTCTTTCAGTCGGGCAGCATAAGACATATTTTTGAGACCCTTTATCCTTTTGGTGAGGAACTTTTGGGGCCTTTCAAGCTGCATCAGGTGTCTGGTCAGATACATTCCAGCGGGCATTGTACTCAATCATAGGTCTAATGAGTGATGAGTACAGGGGACGATGACCTCCCTTGATCTAGATGTGAATCCCTTCATGATCAGGTGGGCGATATAGAAGGTTTTCCTAACTACTTTAGCAACATGAGTGTCAAACGAAGACTACTATCAACTTGGGTCCCCAGATCCCTGATGACTTTTTCTGTGCTCAGTGGATTGTCACCTATATGGTAGCTAGGGGTAACCTTGTTTTTCCCGAAGGGTATGACTATGCATTTTTTGGCGTTTAACTTCAGGCCATGGCTCTGGCACCAGTTATCCGTTTCTGTGAGGCCCTTCTGGAGGATATCTGTGTCAGATGTGTTTTGACTATGGCCCAGTTTGCAGTCATCTGCAAACTTTGTCAGCCATAACCCTCCTGTGTTTGCTTGTACTTCAGAAAAGTAGATGCCGAACAAGAGTGGACCCAGGACTGAGCCCTGTGGGACACCACTTGTGACAGGCTTTGAGTCTGACATGGCTCCAGCAACTCTGACCCTGTGGGTTCTGTCGCTAGCCAGTTTGCAACCCATCTTGTGATGTATGGGTTTACATTCAAGCTGATGAGTTTTTCGATGATACCTGAGTGGGGTATTGTGTCGAAGGCCTTTGCCAGGTCGAGATAGGCTGTATGGACTGCCTTTCCCTCATCAATGGCCTTGGTGACTGTCTCGAAAAAGTCGACCAAGTTTAAGAGGCAGGATCTGCCTTTGACAAAGCCAAACTGGGTTGGATCCAAAGTCTGCAAGTTCCCTATGTCTTTATTTATGAGTTCCATTATGATCCTCTCCATGGCTTTGCAGATAAGGCTTGTCAAGCTAATGGCGGTAATTTCCAGGGTCTGTGGAGGCACCGCCCTTATGAAGTGGGACCACAGTCGCCGTACGCCACTCCTTGGGTACGTATCCTGAGGTGAGGCTAAGATTAAACAGCTGTCCTAACTGTGGGTTTAATTCCTCGTTGAGTTCATGAAGCACACAGCCGGGACACCATCCGGTCCCATGGATGCTGTGTTTTTGCCTTAGTGAGGGCAGTTCTCACCTGGGCCTTGGAGATGTTTGGGGGCCTAGAATCCTCTGGAATAGATATCTCTCCTTTTGGGGGCGAGGGGGGGGGAGAAGTTTGCACTGAACCTGTCAGCCAGTATGTTAGCAATGTGTGTAGGTTCAGTAATTTCACATCATTTTGAACTAATTCTGAGCATATCTGGGAGTTTCCTCCTAGGTTTCTAACATAGCTAAAGAAGGCCTTATGATTGTCTTTAGAGTCCTTGGCGATTTTTCTCTCAAAATTTGCCTTGGATGATTTTATGAGAGCTCTTAGTTTTTTACTTATAATGATCAAAGGTGTCTTACCTTTCAAGGATTTTGCTCTATCTTGTAGTAGCTTCCTCCTTTTGTTGTAGAGCTTGTTTATGGCTGGGGTCCACCAGACTGGACGCTTGCCTTTGGTACAGAGAGTTTTAGTTTTGTTTGGGATTGCCTGATCCATGCAGTCCTGTAGGTGCTGGTAGAAGGCATTTGTAAGTGATTCAGCGGTTTGAGTAATGTTTACCACTGGCTCAGGGGCCTTAAAGGAGACCACACTAGTTTTTAGAAGTGTGAAATCGGCTTTTGAGAAGTTTTTCACTGTGGTCTTTTTGTTTCAGGTGGGGCGGGATGAGGACCTCCAGCGAGATTAGTTTATGATCTGATCTCACCAGTGAAGGGTATACTTCCGGCGTTGAACATTTTGATCCCATGTTCGTGATGATGAGATCAAGTATGTTTTCACCTCTTGTGGGATGGTGACTAGTTGTTCCATGGCATTTGAGTTTATGAACTCCAGGAATCTTTGGGTTAGAGTGTTCGGGCTTGAGTAGTGTTCCCAGTCTATATTAGGGTAGTTGAAGTCACCTAGTATGATGGTGTTTGGAGCTACATTTATCCTCCAATGTTTTCAGGAAGGCCATGTGAGGTTCCTGAGTTTGAGAGGTGGCCTGTAACATGCTACAAATTGCAGAGCAGTCTTGCCTATGGTTAATTGCACCTGGATGGTCTCCGATGCATCGTGGCGTTGCCACCAACCTTGAGGTGTGGGTGTCCTTTATGAATATGGACACCCCCCCTCCTTTCTTGGTGTTGTCCGGATTTTGGGGCCAGAACGTATGATATGAGGTGAAGCCTGTTAGTGCTGGGGTGCTCTCAGGAGCCTTGAACCAGGTTTTCTGTCACAGCACAGACATCGATGTTCTCCATATTGAGAAGGGCCTGGTCGTGCATCTTGAGATTGAGACTTCTGGCATTGAGCAGCATTACCCTTAGTTTTTTCCTTTTGGTGTTCTAGGGTGGTAGGTTTAGAATTTGAGCCTTGCCTAAAAAGGCACTATGGGGTGGCAAGAGCCTTTGCCAATATCCGGAAGCCCAGGGTGACAGGTGCAAGCCGTCCCTTGGCGAAGCAGCGTGGCTTGTCAGCATGTCATCCCAGGCAGACAGACAATTTTTAAAAACCCCCTTTTTGAAAAATTTTTAACAAAAATCAGGCTGGACATTTGATGATAAGTAAAGGCCTGTATTTTAATCAAGCTCAGAAGCAGTTATGTGAATGTCTTTTATTTGCCAAGATTGCTGGTCACCTAGTTATATTCTTTTCTAAAACGTATGAGGACACTGCATCTGTTTGCAGGTTTCACTGTTGCTGCTTCTTAGACTGCTGCATGGCTGTGAAATTTGTTGTACAATGAATTTTAGTTGTGTAGAGATCCTTGCTTAATTTGTACTGCCACTTGTAAGTGTTATTGTAATAGTTATTGTGTGCAGGTTTGCTTTTTTCTTCATAGCCTGGGTTGTGGCTGAAAAGGGCCTCAAACTAGTTCTTTTACTTACTTAAATGTTAAGTTCATACATAAAGCTGCTAGAGGGGTCTCTATCAAAGATATGCTGTTGTGGTTGGTGAGTGCCTTAGATAAATGTACTTCAAGGTTGAGTGATTTAACATAGCAACCAATGAAATTACATTAAATAAATAAACTTTTTTTTGTTTTGTTTTTTTTCTTGTGTTCAAGAACGATCTACCTGATGGCCTGAACCGGAAGCGTCTTCAGGCACTCCTTAAAGGCTTTGGAGAATATCCTGTAAAATATAGGTACTGACATTTTGTTTAAATAATGTTTTGCTATTGTTTATGTGAAAGTCAAAAAAAAAAAAAAAGAGTTGAACCAGAAGTAAATGGGTATTTTTTCTGTCAGAATGTTCATCTGGCGCTCACTGCTACTGCTTCCAGAAAACCATGCTGCATTCAGTAGTCTGACAGATAAAGGGACCCACTCTGCGTACTTGCATCTCCAGGAGGAATATCCCATCAAAAGTCGAAAGCTGTTGAGAGTACTTCAACGAGTATGTAATACCTTTGTCTGTAGTGGTCAGATTAATTATTTACAGATGTTAAATTTTTAAGGAATTACATACATTTTATTTATGTATGTGTTTGTTTACTTTATTTATTTAATTTTATTTATCTGATTATCCCCATTATGCATGACTTATTTTCAGGGGATACCCAAGGTAGTACTCATATGAAGTAAGGATCATTTTAAATGTCTATATACATTGGGACAATAAAGAATCCCTACTCTTTTCAGTAAGAGTTGTGGAATCTTTTCCATTCACCTCAGCTGCCACCAACTCTAGCGTCTTGCACCTTTGTTTAACATTTTATCTAACTCATATTGCCCTGCCCTGTCAATATCTGAACATGAAATCAAGCAGTTGGTGTGAAGACAGACACCACATCCTTCTGATCCTCCTGATATTGAAAGCAAGTGCACCGGTTGCCTAGCCATTGACACTGCATTCATGATGTAGAGGTTTACAATCAGGTCTGTGATCATGATTAACTTTTTATACGTATGAGACACAGATGTCAAGAAATTCACCTAAAAACTGGAGCAAAGCTTGAGAGGTGAAGTTTGATACTCCTGCCTAGAAGACATAAGTAAGTTATGATTGGCAAGACCCGATCATAGTTCTTTGTAGTACATGGAGCTTTAGCTGCCGCAATGTACAACTAGTTACAGAAAAAAATGTATAGGAGTGCAAAGTGTTTCACAGCACTGAGAGCTGTAACACACTTAGCATTGCCTCAATGACAGTAGCCAAAAGTGGTATGCATCTTTGATCCTGTAAAAAACTGTGGTACACTTCGCTACCAAATGCAATTTTTTTTAATTTGTTAAGTCCAGAGTGTTTTTCAAGTTTTAAAGATGTTTTAACTTCTTTCCTTTGTTTTACGGTAGCTGCTGTTTATGCTCTAACGTGAGACTAAAATTTAACAGGAGTCAGAACATATCTTTTTCTCAATTTCAGAGATCCACTGCAATGTTGATCAGTTCTGACCGATTCACAGTCATCTAGTGAGAAGATTCATCTAAAACAATACGCACAGGTGTCTTGCTTGACATCTAAAGTTGCCTGGACTTAATTTAATTGTCAAAACTACCCCATTATCCCCTTCTCTGTTAGCTCCACCCTCCTCATCCATACACTCTGTCTCTCAACATATTCTTATTAATATGACACTAGTACCCTATCTGCATACTACTCCCCTTCCTACAGTTCTACAAACTTTATTACTCTCCTCAAATCATCCACTTGAGTAGTTTGTGTGATTAACCCTTTAATAATCCCCAAGTTAAAATGATTCTCCTTACTCTCCTGTCACTAATGTTCTTCTGTTTCTCTTCACTGTCATCATATCTGGTCCCCATCCAATCTGTTCTAAGTTATCCTACAGACACTACCTCTTACACCGATAACACAAATCACTACTCCCTACTCATCACCGCTCATCTCTTTCACCCGGGCAGTATACAGTGGGACTTAGTTAATACGCAGCGGTCAAGAGTAAATATTTTGGGACTGCGTAATAATGCTCTGTGTACACATGAAATGGCAGTCAAATATACTGTAAATATTGCTAGGTAATAAAACATGCAGGCACTCAAAATCACTAGGAGAAATTTGATTTCAATGCATTTCAGCAGATGCTAGGTAACCAAGACTACAGTACACAAATTTAAATCGTGAACACCTAATGAAACAAGCAGTCGCTGAAAACCACCAAAAAATTTGTCAAAAATGTTATTTAAATTATATAACAATAAAGTGTAACATTAAATAAAATGGCAATTCAAAACAGTGAAGTACAGTACTTTATTCAGATGTACCACATTAACTAAGTGCAGCTAACAAGACAAAGACAGCAAGACCTTTGATAACAATCCAGTCCAACAGCAATTCAAAACAGTAAAAGTACAGTACACTTTATTCAGATGTCCTGTACCATACGTTAAACTATTATAAGTGCATCTAACAATATAAAAGCAACAGGAGCTTTGCTAATAGTCCAGTCCAATGGCAATTCAAAACAGTACAGCAAAGTACTTTACAATATTCAGATGTATCGCATGTTAACTAAGTGCATCTAACAAGACATTTGATACCAATGCAATCCAAAAACATTTGTTTCGTGACAGTACTGCAGTAGGCAGTAAAGTACTCTTGTCTGATACAGCAGATACATATACAGTAGGTATCCTGGTGCTGCATACAGTACTGCATTGCACTGTACAGTACAAGTACAGTACTGTAACTCTATCACAGTGTTGACAAGCACAGTGGAAGCAAAACATGCATTGAGCAGTACAGTAAAATTCTGCAATAAATGAACAGTGTTAACAAAGTACAGTAAACCAGAAAGAAGTAATTTACAAACAGAGTGAAGATACTGTAATATAAAGATCAGATACCTTTGAGTAGATGTTATCTTTTGGATAGAAAAATAGCTCTTTGTGAGGTCAAGCTAGGTGTGTACTGTAAATGTGTTCCCTGCAAAACAGCAGGGGTAAGTCCTGTTTCTGTCTTTATGCACCCCCCCCCCCCATAGTGTAGCAGTGACACAGCATAATATGGGAAACAAAATTAGGGACATTATACATGTGTACTGTATCTTTCTTGATGGGGGGGGCATTATAACACACACATGCCTCTTATTGGTCTAACGTAGGCATTGTAATACAGCTACTGAAAGTTTCAGACTAATATGATGCCTTAATGAGTTGACTCCTGACAGTGATTCACACTGATCTTTTGTGTCCTTTTGTTTTCCGTCAGTTGACCATCATTACGGTATTGGGTCCATGTGAGCAAGAAATGTATTACACAAATATACTGTACATGCCCCTTAAGTTATATATGGCTTTTATGTGTTCGCATGCCTCTGAATAAAGTCAGTTAGTTTCAGTTGCTTCAGGCTAATGACTCGTTTTTTTCTTGCAAAATCAGCCATATGCCTCGGGTGCATTAAATCCAATGGTTCTGCACCTTGCTCCTCCATGAATTTCATGAATTTTTCCACACCAGCAACCGATTCACATAGTTAAATTTTCGATGTCTGTATGGAGCAGGCATCATCATTGTCATCTTCGTCGCTTTGGTTCATAGGTTCATACTAGACTATCTGCCCTGGGGCAATTATAAGCCTAGCCCAATTCTGTATGGCTTACGCCACCCCTTGATTTGAGTGTACTGTGCCCTTTTTAAGGTTTAGTTTACTGTGCCTCTGTCTAATAGTGACACGGGAGTAATCCCTGGGACAAACCTACGATCCCCCATCCACCTATCGAGATTCTTCTTGAAGAGATTCAGTGAGGTGCTCTGCCTCACATGAACTGGAATTTTATTCCAGAGTGAAGGGAGCCCCTCTGGGTTATGAACCTGTCCCTCCAGCAAGTTCTATTTATTTCTGTGCTGAGGTTCAAGTCCCTCGAGCATGTGGCTCTAAGGGATTTAGATTTACTGAGGTGGAGCATGTCCATTAATTCTGGATGTGACATAGCTTTGTATGTCAGGCATAGATCGCCTCGAAGTAGGCGGTATGCAACTGAGTAGAGCTGGAGTTTTTTTAACCGAGCAGCATATGGCATCTGTTTGAGACCCTTGATCATCTTGGTGAGATACTTTTGGGGTCTTTCTAATTGCTGCAGGTGTCGGGTAAGGTACATCCCAAAAGGGGCATTGTATTCTATGATGGGCCTGATGAGGGATGAATAAAGGGGCACGATTACCTCTCTTGATCTAAATGTGAAACCCTTCGTGATGAGGTGGGCTATGTAGAAGGTATTTCTAACCACTTTGGCAATGTGGTTTTCAAAGGAGAGATTGCTATCAACTTGGGTCCCCAGGTCCCTAATAACTTTCTCTGTACTTAATGGGTTTCCGCTTATGTGGTAATTTGTGGGCACATTGTTTTTGCCAAAGGGTATGACTATACATTTTTTGGCATTTAGCTTTAAACCATGGCGCTGGCACCAGTTATCTGTCTCTGTGAGACCTTTTTGAAGGATGTTTGTGTCAGCTGGAGAGTTGATTATGGCGCCCAGTTTGCAATCGTCTGCGAACTTGGGGAGCCATAGTCCTCCCACGTTTGCCTGTACCTCTGAAAAGTATATACCGAACAAGAGTGGTCCCAGGACAGAACCCTGTGGGATGCCACTTGTGACCGGTTTCGAATCTGACATGGCTCCAGCAACTCTCACTCTGTGGGTTCTGTCTTTGAGCCAGAGTCTTTGGTCTACATTATGTAAATAAGCTGTAGTCAGTTTGGTCTGAACTGCTTGTACAGTGTCATCATTGGACATTAATTCTCTAACTGCAGCATCCCAATCCCTTATATGGTCTTGAGAGGTTTCAGTGCTGAAATCTTTCTGTATCTCATAAATTTGTGCTGCTTTGTTGACTTGCTTGGCTAACTGTCTTGACACGTGTTTCAGTGAATCGTTCAAAGTCATATTCAGACTCAGAAGAGCTATCGAGGTGTGGCACAGGGTCCATCTGAGCCTGAGAGAAGGCATCACGCAGACCTGTCATCCAACAGTTTTCTATTGACTGTTTTTAGCATCATGCCACGACTGCTGAATCATATAAATGTCTTTTAGATTTTTTTTTTTTTTTGTAAAAACTCAGGAATATCAGCAGTTTCAGAAGAAACTGAGGCCAAAATTAACCCGTGTCTATAATTTTGCTTGAAATTTTTAATAGCTTGGTCTAAAGGTTGGATTTTTGATGTGGTGTTTTTGGTTAGGTAAATAACATGAATTTTACCGTTATATGAAATTAATGCATCACCAGGTAGATGAGCAGGACAATTGTCCAGCAATAACAGTGCCTTATTTTCAAGTTTTTGAGCATGCAAGTGATTTTTAACTACTGGAGCAAAATATATGTGGAACTAATAAAAGCAAACACAAACTAAACTACAAAACACCAGATAGAGAAAGAATGACTCCAAGCCACAAGTAGTATGAAATTAGCACTTTTGTTTACTATATTAAGCAAACTTCATCAGCTAGTTGGTTGTGTTGGGTTTGGTTTGGTTAGGTAAGTAACATGAATTTTACCGTTATATGAAATTAATGCATCAGCAGGTAGATGAGCAGGACAATTGTCCAGCAATAACAATGCCTTCTTTTCAAGTTTTTGAGCATGCAAGTGATTTTTAACTGCTGGGACAAAATATATGTGGAACCAATGATCGAAAATAGCACTCGTCATCCATGTGTTCTTACTGCTTCTAAAGATAATGGGCAACTTTTCTTCAAATGATTTAAACAGTGTGGATTTTCAAAAAGTCCTATTTGAAGGGGAGGTGAGGGTAACTTATGACTTCCAGTTTTGTTGGTGCAAAAATGTAAAATGACCCTATCTTTTACTTTTTTTATATCCAGCCCTTTTATTAGGGTCATCTTTTAAAGTTAAAGTCTTATCAGGCAATAATTTAGTAAATAAGGCTGTTTCATCTCAGTTATAGACCTGTTCATCCGTCAAGCCTTAATTTTCAATAACATGTTTTAACATGCTTGAGAAAGTCCTAGCAGCGACTTCGTCTGCTGATAGGGATTCTCCAGATATTATAACCTGAGCAATACATGACTCTTTTTAAACCTATCAATAAAGCCTCTGCTAGCCACAAATGATTCATCATGGGCCATCAGATTTACAGATTTCTTCGCTTGCGTTTGGAGAATTGGGCCACTAAGCAGTGTCCCCTTAGCTTGCTCTTGCCCGACCCTCGTGCACAATGCTCGATCTACCTCTGGTTTGTTTATCTCACTCATTTTCGTTCAAGGGCTTCAGCAGAGTCAGTAGTTTGAACGAACTTTCGCAGATCACATTCCTTCTTAAGCCAACCACGAATTGTCAGTTTATTAGTGTTTAATTCTCTAGAAACTTTGGTTTTGGATTCACCATTACGAATCCGCTCCACTGCTGCTAATTTTTCATCAACAGTGTAGTTTTGTTTGAGCTTGCCTCTCTCCATTACTGTACTTAGCCTTATTAATAACACTATAGTAACTGGAATAAATGAAATACAGTACATATTGTACTGTACGATGAAATACAGTACTGTATGTCTCACCAGTATTGCCATCAAACTACAAAGAAATCTTACCCTTTAGTTGGAAAAGATGGTCTGTCATCCACATGACTGCAGTAAACACATGCTGTGCCAACCACATTTTAATAAATTTAAATAGTTTAAGTTTAAATAAAATAAATTTAATGAATTCTGCGCACTAATTTCATGACTGCTGGAGGAAAGTCTTTACCATGTATTAACCAAGATTGTATACAAATTAAATGCATGTTAACAAAGTTCTTTGAACCCAAACTGTTTCAGATGCAGATGTACCCGTTTAACGTTACACTTACTGACAATCCTCCTGCTCTGCGGTGACATCCACCCTAACCCTGGTCCCAGCATCTCACAATCCACATCTTCAACCCATATTCCAGGTACACAAAATATACTTAAATTTATCTCAGTAAATGCACATAGCATGTGCAACAAAATTTCTGAGTTGCATGCTTGGATGACAGTCTCCTGATATACTAGTAATCACTGACACCTGGCTTAAACCACACAAAGGATACCAAAGTACTTCCTCCAGCCTTTAACATGTTCAGAGCTGTCCGGCATAAAATAAAAGGAGATGGTGTTGCAGTAAAAGTGCTTATTTTCAACCTTTTCATGCACTTCTAATTTACTAAAAACATTTGCTGCTTATCTGTTTAAACTGTGCAACTGTTTTCTTTTTTTAGTGAATTCAGTCCTTACTTCACTTTTGATCTGTGTCTTCTTTTTGTTTGTCTGTTCTGTTCTTTTTACTTGTTGCTGTACTTGAAAAACATTAGCATAGAGCTGAATATCTGTTACTGTTTTTGACCTTTGGAGCTTGTAGTGGAATCTTTTGTCTAGAGAGGTCTAGCTGTTCTTCATGTTTCACTGTTGCAGTCATCACACTTGGGTTATCTGGCTGCAGGTAGCCCTCAGTCAGCCCGAGTACCAGAGTCTTGGGATTTCTGCATCGGATGCTGTCGCCTCTTCCATGACGTCAGGTCATCAGGGGTATAAAACATGCAGCCGATGCCATTACATCAGTGTTTCTTGCTGAGAAAGAGCCCAAAGCAGAAGCAGTTCACAAGTGCCTGTTGGCCGCTACCTGAAATTTTCATTTTTTTGATTTTCAGACCTGAAGTCTTCTAAAGTTAAGTACCCCGTTGGGGATTCTTATTTCTTGCTCTAACCAATGTCAGAAAAAATTAATGATGGTCTTGCCTGTGGAAAGCAAATACCTCACAGCGATTTTCATTCTTACTGCGTCATCTGTTTAGGCCCAGACCACGACGTGCCTAGCTGTCGGTTTTGTGTCTTGTTTAACGCCCGAACCATTCGTCATCGGGCTATTTTTGTAGCTAAATTTTTCGCACTCGTTCTCCGTATTCCAGAATGGCTTCGGTAAGTCATGCGACTACTGATCTTCCGAAAAAGCGCAAAGACAGAGACAGACCTCATAGGTCAAAAACTGCTGACGACTCTTCCGTTAAGCTTGTCACCAGTCTGCAGGTACTCGGTGAGGCACCTTTGCAGCCCCTGATGTCCGCTTCTACAGACACGCAGGCCTCTGCCGAGACCCATTCGGAGTCTGGTATGTCGCGAGATGCTTCTTCGACTATGGAACCTGCGGATGTCTCTTCCTTGGATGGGTCCAGAGCCGCTGTGCAGGCACTGGCTTCTGAGGGTGTATTCCCACCTACCGATATTCATATTAAACTGACAAATTCATTTCCTACTAAAACTACTGAGTTTCTCAGTCCCAGAGGTCACACTACGCCTAGAAAACCGACATCTGAAGTGCGTACTCATCCTCCCACGCCACAAAAACAAATGCTTAGAATGGCCGAAGACCTTATTACTCTAATTAGGGGAAGCCACCCTTCCCCTGCCAAAAGACAAAGAATTGAATTTCCTTCTGATTCTACAGACCAGGAGTCTGATGACTCTGACCCTTCTGATTACTAGGATATACCCTTATCTATCTATGAGGATTCAGATGCAGAGGAGTCCATTCCCTCTGCCTCCCCACCAGAGGATTTCTCTTTTGATGAAACCTTGCATACCTTAAGAGAGCATGTCCGTTGGAAATGCCAGGACTATCCTCAGTCCAAAAAGAGACTCAGGGAATTTTTAGATTTGCCTCAGCACAGGCCTCTAGCTATACCCCCTGTCCTGGATATTGTAGACGATGTCTTCTTGGAGTCCAGTCTTACTCCTGACATCTTACCACCAACTTCTATAAAACCTGACCTATTCTCATAAATTTCTCTTTAAGAATCCTACTGCGGATCCAGAGATCATTTCCCAGGGTCCTAAAGGCATTAAGGCTACTACAGCCAAAAACCCTACCCCTTCAGACAGGGATTCTAGAGCTTTAGACAGATGGGGTAAGAAGGTATATACCTCTGCAACTCTTGCCATCAGGGCTTTGAATTGCCAGTTTCACATGTTGAAGTACCAGCAACATATTATGGAACTAATTAAACAAAAAATGGTGTTACTTCCAGATTGTGCAGAAAATAAAGATTTACAAGAGTTAATGCATTCTGCAAACCAAGTTAGTAAACATACTTTGCAGTGTGGGTTTGATGCCTCAGAAGCATCTTGCAGGGCCGCTATCACTGGGTCTGTACTGAGAAGGCATGCTCGGCTAAAAGAACAAGTTTTGCCTGACCATGTCAAAGCAAAATTACTAGATGCTCCATTAAATCAGGAGCGTTTATTTGGCACAAAAGCAGATGTTGTTCTTAAAAAGATGGAAGAAAAAGCTAAATCTGTTCAAACAGTCAAAGATTTCTTACAGGTGCAGCCGCCTAGATTCAGTAGGCATTGGCCTTCAAAAAACTGGTCCTTTCCAGTCCCTCTCAGGCCTTCTCAGTCCAAACCCAGGGGAAACAGACAACCAAGACTACAGTCTCAGGGAATGCAAAGATCTAAACAATGGAGTGTTTCCACCTCAAAACCAGGGAGTGGTAAGCCACCCCTTTATGGGAAAAGTTCACAATAACTTTCCAATTATCCTTCCCAGCCATGCCCAAGTACTTGCGCCCCTAGGAGGAAAACTCGCCCTTCATGCAAAAAACGGGATGTCCGTTACTCAGGACTGATGAGTTCTAAACATTGTATCCCAGGGATACAGATTCTACTTCCACTCACTGCCAACACCAAGCGGGTTGCCAGACCCTCCTCCAAACCAGTGGGCAGAGGCCCAAAAGCAAGTACTTTCCTTTATCCATGTCAGGGCTATTCAGCCTGTTTCAGTAGAACAAAGGGGGCAGGGTTTCTACTCAAGACTGTCCCTGGTGCCCAGAAAAGAGAGCTCTTGGCGCCCGATCCTGGGTCTAGCAATCCTCAACACCTTTGTGGTGGTCCCAAAATTCAAAATGCTTACACTGCAACAACTTCTTCCTATGCTAGCCAAGGATGCCTGGTTAGTCACCCTAGATTTAAAAGAAGCTTATCTATCTGCACATTCCCATAAGGGAGTGTTGCAGGAAATATTTACGTTTCAGGGCAGGCTGTATGCACTATCAGTTCTCTGCACTTCCCTTTGGCTTATCTACTGCGTCCAGAGTATTCACAAAATGCCTGCTCCAGCCATTGCGTACTGCAGGCAGAGAAATATTCAAATCTACCCATACTTGGACGATTGCCTGATTTAGGTGGACAGTCAGGAATTGCTACTTCAGCACCTGGCATTTGTAAAAAGGCTTCATCTTCACTGGGATACACCATCAACGAAAAGAAATCACAACTGGTGCCCAGCCAACAAATTGTATTTCTGGGAGCAAGCTTGAATACAACTTCCCAGATGGCATTCCTCACTCCAGAAAAGCAGGTCCATTTGACAAACTATTTCAGACTAATGGCCAACAAAAACAGCTATCTGCAAGGAAAATACTGCAAGCCCTAGGGTTCATGACCTCATGCATTCTGCTAATTCCATATGCAAGACTGCATATGAGGAAACTTCAGTGGTACTTATGAATTCTCTGGTGTCAACATTCTCAGGACCTGGAAACAATGATTCCTATCATACCTTGTCTAAGGGCAGAGTTCCTTTGGTGGGCAGAAGCATGCAACCACAAGGGACTTCCTTTCACTCAACCCCTCGCCGACCAAACCCTGACAACAGACGCATCAGACTATGCATGGGGGGATCACATGGCAGGCAAATGCATTCAAGGCAAATGGAGCCCAGAACAAATTCCCCTGCATATCAATCAAAAAGAGATCCTAGCTGTACAGAATGCTCTGACAGTCTTCAAATACCTTATCCTTCCAGGACAGCTCCTGATAAAGACAGACAACACCACAGTTATGTGGTACATAAACAAGGAGGGCGGGACTCATTCTTACCGACTCTGCAGGTTAGCCATGACTCTGTGGAACACAGCCTTGAGCATCCAAGTGCACATACAAGCTCATTTCCTGCCAGGCAAGCAAAATTCACTGGCAGACAACTTAAGCAGAAATCTACTGGACCCTCCCGAGTGGAAACTGGAACCCAACTCATTCAAACTTCTAACCCAGAGGTGGGGAACTCTGGAGGTGGACCTTTTTGCCTCCCCCCAAAACCACCAATTGAACAAATTTTGCACCAGGAACCCTCACAGCATTGCCTGGAAGGTGGACGCCCTATCCTTTACATGGGAAAACCTCTCAATTTATGCCTTTCCTCCTCTGCCCCAACTCTCAAAAGTATTACTCAAGATCAAACGGGACAGGCCAAGGGCAGTCCTTATTGCGCCGGACTGGCCACGCTATCCTATGCAGTCTGACAGCAGTGCCACCCTGGCACATACATCAGACACCTTCCCTGCTGCCTCAGCAGGAGGGGCAGATTTTGCATCCACAGCTGCAAACCCTAAACCTTGCAGCATGGCTTAGCCCATGAATACACCACCAGCATCCCTCAGCAAACAGATGCTGGACGTCATCCTTGAGGCCAGAAGGCCTATTACTAGGAAATCCTATGCTGAAAAGTGGAAAATATATTGTTGTTGCAGTCAGTCTCAAGGAAAGGACACAGCTGTGCCCAACTTATGTCAAATCCTTCATTACCTAGCAGAGCTGCTCCACAGAGGCCTGTCCTTCTCATCCATTAAGATTCATGCCTCTGCCATCTTAGCTCATTATGACACTGAGCCTCTTCCCTTTTCTCACCCTCTCATCAAGCAGTTCCTGAGAGGAGCTAACAATTTAAGGCCCCGTAGGAGAGCTCCCACCCTGGCCTGGGACCTTAACTTTGTACTGGAAAGCTCACACTTCCCCCTTTTGAACCTGCTGCTTAAGCAGACTTAAAATTCCTCTCTTGGAAAACAGCCTTACTTCGCGCTATTACTTCAGCAAGAAGAGTGTCTGAGTTACAGGCACTAATGGCGGTGGAGCCCTTCATTATTTTCCATGCTAATAGGGTTTCCCTCAGGACTAACCCTTCCTTGATATTGGACACTCCCCCCGTCCCATTACATCAGCTCATTCTGCTGTGTATAGTGAGATAACTTGTGAAGGCCCAAGCCCTTTTAGCTTCTCAACCTTGAATTATCTTCTGTCTCCTCACTTTCTACAATTGACACAATGCCCACAAGGGAAACATCCAACAAGACGTTCTCCAGTTAAGGTAGTTTGTGTTGATTGTAAAGCACTGGTAGAATGTGTATGTTTGTAATGACTTAAATCTATGTGTTGGATTAAGTTCCATTTCAGCATAGTAACGTCTGTCTGATAATTGTCTTCTAGCCTCCTGGTCATAATCTAACCAATCCAATACAACCACAGCACCCCCTTTATCTGCAGAAATGATGACTATGTCCCTGTTATGTTGTAGTTCTGAAATAGCGTTTTATGGCATATATTGAGGATACATACAATCTTACCAACAGATTCCGTGAGAGGTTATCCCATGGGACATGTTCTGCAGGCCAGCAATCGGGCTAATAAGTCATCAAGGCAGGATCTGCTCACATACAAATCTAGGGAACAGGTAACTACACAGCCAATCAGGCTAGTTACCACATATTCTAGGAATTCAGAAGTACTTATAAATAGTATTCAGAGCAATTGGAACATCTTATTAAGCCACCCAGACTTATTTGATGTAACGCCCGAAAAATGTTTATTTTCTTTTCGGAAAGGAAAGAATTTAGCTTCATGTTTTAGTCATTACAAACATACTCATTCTACCAGTGCTTTACAATCAACACAAACTACCTTAACTGGAGAACGTCTTGTTGGATGTTTCCCTTGTGGGCATTGTGTCAATTGTAACAAAATTATGAAATCTAAACAATTCACAAGTAGGAATTCTTCCAAGGTTTATGACATCCAGTTTTTTGCAAACTGTAGTAGTGAGTGGCTCATTTATCTGGCCACTTGCAGCTGTGGGTCTTTTTATGTTGGCCAGACATCGAGGCCTTTCAAATTGCGTATTTCAGAATACATGAGTAATATTAGAACTATGAAAATTAATAGTGCTTTGTGCAAACACACTTTGAAACACAATACTGCCAAATTTTCTTTCATTGTTATTGATATGATTAGGGGCAATAAACTGAATAAGACTGGTTGGCACACTATTTTAGATACCAAAGAAAAGAAATGGATCACTAAATTAGGTGCTTTGTTTTCACCTGGATTAAATGAGAATTTCTGAGTGGACTAATGAGGTGTAAGCTAATTTAGTGTTTAAGTTGTTATATTTTGCATTCATGTTTTTTCACTGAAGCAGGCTGTGCTTTGCTGCCAGCCGAAACCGGTCTGATGAATGTTATAATCTCTTTCTAATAAAGAGGCTGGATTGTATCTTAATTGTATTCATTTATAGTTTGCTGGCTCCGTTTTGGTTTTCTGTGCTGATTTTGAATTTAGTCACATCATCAGTCAGTTTTAGCAGATTAGCTTTTCATAATCTCTGAATACCACGGAATTCTTCTTATTTCAGCCTTACAGTGAATGTGACTGATTTGTGGTCTTATATAACCAGGGAGGAAGTGACAACTGGTTGAGAGCAAAGCTGCCCCATACTGGTAAAGACCAAGCCCAGGTTTCATCACCCCTTGTTAATTGTTCGGACAAGCTAGACCAGAGAGTTTGCATTGATGAATTCCAGAAATTTCTGGTCATACATAATTGTTTGTTTTCCAGTTCATGGAGGGATAGTTGAAGCTTCCTATGAGAATGGTGTTTAGCTTAATGTATAGAGACTTCATACTAGTTAGGAAGGAGGTATAGGCTGGTTAGGTCATGAGGCTTATTCCATAGTTTGCTATGGTATGATAAGAGGATTTGTTTTTAGTAAATTTGATGTGGAGGTGTTCCAAGCCATTAACTTGTTTAACAAGTCTGAAGGTGAAATGTTTTCTTAAGAATATGGAGACAGACTTCTTGGATGGCTGCACATTGAGCAACAGCTTAATTCTAGCTTTCCCAATGTGAAAACAGGAACTCAGCAGAGAAAGCCAGTAGACTTTATGTTTTTGGGTAAATTTCAGTTGTTGGGTAGTAAGTTCACTGCCTGGATGCTAGGACAAAAGAAATGCAGAGGACCTGAAAGAAAATAATCAGCTGCAAAAGGTAAGGATTACACTGGCATGTGTTTATATTCCACTGAAAACTGCTGTAATGGAGTTTAAGAAAATTCTGAGAGAAATAATCAGTTTTCAGCAAGGACTATTACTTATAGTTGGGGACTGGAATGTTATTTGCAGTAGTGATGTGCCGGGCGCCCAGGAGGGAAAGTACAACAAAGGAGGGCAGATTTTTGGAGAAGTATATGAAAATATTTGGCATGGAAGACATGAATTGAGTACTAGGAGTTCGGAATTAATTTACATATTTTTCCCCAAGATGCAAAAACTGGGCTAGGCTAGACAGAATTTACATTTCACAAAAACATGTGCATTTAATTGAAAACCTTGGTATGCACCCAGTGATCATTTCAGATCATGTGCCAATAATAACTAAAATAAAAACACAGGGTAATGAAATAAAAATGAGACACTGGAGCTTTCCCTCCTGTCTGTTGAGAAGAAAGTAACTTAAGAAATGGGTAGTGGAAATTATTCAGGAGTTGTTAGAGAAGATAGACATTACTTCTGAAAATATAATTAGGGAGTGAGATAAAATTAAAGTGGAGTTAAAATAAGGTGGAATTAAAATAAAGGGAGCTATTGTTATAGTGTAACAATAATTATTTAGAGGGACTGACAAATGTTAAAGTATTGCAGAGTAAGAGGAGCCTCATAGAACAAGAAGAGGAACAACTACAAAATGCTAAACAGAAAATAAGGGATTACCTCGATAATATGCATGAGTTTAGAAAGACTGCTGTTAAGCAACTGTTTTTTTGCTAACAACTCTAGAGCACAAAAACTTTCAGCACGACGACTCAAGAAACTGAAAGTAGAAAGGTCTGTTGCCAAGCTTACGGGCCTACAACAAGGAAGGTAAGAGATTCTGTAGAGGTATTAGAAATATTTCAGAAGTTCTATAAAACTGTATAAAGCAGAGAAATATAGAAATCAAGAAAAGGTGCAAATGGAAATATTTATGGAAAAATTAAATATGCCAAGGTTAGAGGTAGATGAGGCTCAATTACTAACAGGTAGGATAGGAGGAGATAAGATAAAATGGTGATGTATAACCAATTTAAGGAATGTCCCCAGGAATAGATGGTATTCCTGTGGAAGTTTGGCAGCTAGGAGGGGAAAAACTGATAAAGATCTGGAAGGTTTTTTTTAACAGTATTTTAAGAGGAGGAGAACTGCCAACATCATGGAAGAAGGCAGTGGTAGCTGTAATATGTAAAGAGGGAAAAACCCATCAGATCCAGCTTCATAAAGGCCCATTGCAATACCAAACCATGATTATAAAATGTTTTTTAATAATAGCGAAAAGAGTAGCAAAAGTGATGCCAAAACTGATAGATATGGATCAGTGTGGTTTTCTGGAGGTGAGGCAAACATTTGACAACATTAACAGAACACTGATGATCCAAAAGGAAGCAGAATGTAAGAAAATGCCAGTATTGGAGGGTCCTGATGCATAAAAAGTGTTGACAGAGTAAGCTGGGACTTGAGTATGGCAATGAAAGCATTTGCATTCACTGATAAAATTATAAGGTTGATTACAAGGATATATGAGGGATCAGAGATTTAAATTAAAGTGGGTGCGTTCCTCTCTGTTAATCTCTGCTTGAGCAGAGGAACCAGGTAGGGGTGTCTTCTTTCCCCATTGCTATTTGCATTATATTTAGAACCACTGGCAAAGAAAGTAAGGGTCTCAGAAATTCAAGGATATAATTCGCATGGTGGTCAAGAAAAGCTGGCTGTATTTGAAAATATTATTTTATACCTGATAAAACCAGTAAAGGACATTTCATTGTTGTGGCACATTTTGAGACAGTTTCATATCTTTTCAGGATACAAAATTAATGAATCTAAAACAAAGGCGATAGCTGTAAGTTGTGTACCCACATACAAATTGGTTCAGCAATATCCATATTTATGGAGACATGATAAAATGAAGTACTTCGGAGTATGGATTAAAATGATTGGTGTGGCAGCTTAAGATATGTGGGAAGAGAGTAAAATAAAGATAATACAAAAACTGAGAAGTTGGAAGCTCTGTGTTATGGATAGTAAAATGCAAGCCGTTAAAATAGTTTTAGTCCTTTTAGTGTTATACATAGGTTGGGCATGTTTTATTAACCAGAGGAGAAACTGTGGATAGCAATTAATAAAGAACTGAAGAATTTTGTATTGGGGGAGGACAGCTAGAGCCAAGTGGGATAAGATGATTCTTCCAGTAGTGCAACGTGGTTTGGGATTACCCAGTTTGAATGGGTATTTCAGAGATGCACAGTTAAGGATCCTATACATAGCACAAGCAGAAACCTATAATTCAGAGTGAAAGGAATGATGATGAAAGGGGGCGCTCAAGAAACAGGGAGATTCTGGGATTTTGGATACAGATCTTTAAGGAGAATAACTGTAATCATACAGAATATTATATTCATAAAGTAGCAGAAACGTTTTCTAATGACTAAGCCAACATGAGAATGTAAAAAGCAGTTTCTGCCAATAGGGATGACTGCAATTAGGGATACAGACAAATAGGCAAGATGGGGATGGAATTTATTGGAGAAAAGTGGCAAAGGAACCAAGGTACTGGGAGCAAATAACTTGAGAGGGAAAGGTAATAGAATGAGAAGACGCCAGGAATTTATTTTGATGGCAGGTTAGAGTTTGCCTTCCCTGTCAAGGATTGATATCGGAGTATCGGCATAAAGAAAGAAATAGGGGGTCCTAAACAAAAGAACAGCACTGGTAGAGTTTTTAGTAGAATCTAGAACAGAAGCTGCTGTTAAAAATGGAATAATTAGTAGAGCATATAAAATATTGCATGATAACTATAAGAATCAGTCAGAGGAGGTTAGAAAGGATTGGGAAGAGAGATTGGATCAACATTCACAAAGAAATAATGGGGGATATATGTATGTCTCCCAAATATGCAACAAAATATAGAAGATTTAGGATCTTTGCTTGGAAATGTTTACATATGTATTTTTATACCCCAGGTATACAGACTACAGAAAATGTTTCCTCAGGTAGACGGCAAATGTTGGAAGTGTGATGCGGAAGAAAGGTAATTGGGAACATATTTTCTGAGAGTGTAATGGGTTGGGAGAATTTAAAGATTCCCTGCAGACTACTGTATCTGAGATACTGGGTGAGCAAATTGGCGTATGTAGTGAAATGATTTTTCTGAGCTATGATACAGAACCGGAATTGCCTAGACATAGTAAGGCCTTGCTGAGTCTAATTATGTGGCTTGCAAAAAAAAAACAATTACTAGAAGATGGAAAACAAAGTCTAAACCAACTGAAGTAGTGAATAGAGTAAGAGAGATAAAACAGCTGAACTGGGATCTTTGGAAAAGGGTAGAAGCTAATTACATAGAAAAAATGGGAACTGTGGGAACAATACAAACAGTGGAAGAATGAGGTTTAAAAGAAGGTAGTATTTAACTGACTGAGCTATGTAATGTTTGACTGACAATAATTGGGTAGATTATAAGTGATGTATAATTTTTGCAACTAAAATTATGTCAGCATGGTTTATGATGTATAAATACTTGTAACTAAGATTGTCAATATTGTTTTCATTTGTATAAATGCATGATTGTCTATGTCATAAGTGATAATTTCATAAAGATGTTTCTTGTTTAATAAATAAAAAAAGAATATGGAGACACTGCTACCTTTAGTGCCTTCATCTAGTGTAGTGGATCTGAACACGTGGTAGCCATTAAAATCCTGCCCTGTCTCACTATGGTTTCACCCTAGTAGGGCAAGAAGTAGCTGTTTTTGTTTTATAATTCACCTACCTTTGTCCTGGCTTCAGCTTTTCCAGACACCCTTGCTAGTAAAATACACTTATTCAAAAACATCTGCTTAAAAGAATTACCTGTGGAGGGCCCTAGAGTAGGACAACTTCATCTTGGAAAGAGAGTAAAAGCTAAATTTGAATGTGACTTTAGAAGTACGCAATAATTCTATGAAAAAAAATATTTGAAAATAGGCAGTAATGGCAATAAAATGAAAGTAACCATCAAAGCAGCAGTAAAATAAGTCAACAAAAAGAAATTAATTTGAAGCATTTAAAGAGTAAAAATGATCATCACACAAGATACAAGGAATAGGAGTGATAACAATAATTGCAAACAGTATCTGGAAAACTAAGTGCTGAAAATGCACATTTGATGACACCCCCCCCCCCCACACACACACACACACACACACACCACCATCAGTGAGTTCCATGTTATGAATAGCTGTGTCAGTGCAGAGTCCGGTAGTAATAATACTGAACCAGTTTAAGATCACAAAATGTTCTTCAGTCTCCTATACCAACAATAAATAAAGCAGAAGTAAAATCACTATAGAATAAAATAACTGCAGATCTTTAGTAGAAGTATAATGCAGACTAATCACAGTACATAAAAAGATGACTCCTGCTGTTCATTTCAAAATATGATCCTGAAAATATGCAGCTAGGGATGTCCTAAGCAATGCAATCAGCAGTTGAGTGATGCAATGTAACACACATTAAATGTGTCGGGATAACCCACAGTAGGATAACAATCAAGGAAAGAAAGATGCTGTACAGTACATTATAATACATTGGTTCCCTTGTGTTACATCTCAAATACTGGTGCAGTAAACTTTTAGTAAAGGGTAAAAAGCTGTTTTGTCAGTAGTGTTCTCAGTAGTCTGTTGATGTTTATAATAATGTTGCCTAGTAGATTAAGACCGAGTTGGAGGGTTAATGACTGTATGACAGTATTTTACTACTTTACTTTAGATTTATACTAGGCTAACTGCCCTTATGGACCATTTCAAGGCCAGCCAATTAACCTGTGTGAGAATCAAACTCTGCACCTTGCATTTATAAAGTAAACGACTTAACCATTATGCCAACCTCCCACTTCAAATGCTTATTTGCCTTCCATGTATTCAAACCCTTGACCTACTATACATGGAGCTGTGACTCTATCCATTTGTTTGTTCCCCCAAACATGTAAGTACTGACATCATTAAAAAAAAAGCTTCCAGACATGTAGTCGAGTGTTGTCCTTTGACTGATTCATTTGCAATGGATATTGGAAGCATTTTTGCTATAATGCTGGAGTCGATTACTCAGACAGATGTGTTTTGATCACCTTTTGATTAGCTAAATGCAGATTTGGTAAGTTAGTAGATGAAATATTTTACAGTTCATTTATTTCTGTGAATTTGTAAATTAAATTGGGTTATCACAGATAATGCTGTATGGTCATTTCATATCTGTGAATGCATTGATACATGAATTTTCTCTGCTGACATTTAAAATAATAAGGCATTTTGTATTTGTAAAGTTTAGTGGGTGATCATTTTCTTGGAGATATTTTCCAAATACTTCTCGAGTACTTGCAGAAACCACCAACTTAAAAAGTAGCTAATGACATGTATGTCAGTTTTACATAACTTGATAAGAAGTGTGTCTGGTATTGGAATTCGTATTTATTTAAGAGACTTTCACATTTAAGATTTATGAGGACACTAATTAATGAGTTCTGGATTGGAGTTCAGCATATTTTGACAAAATCCTGTGTTCAGGGACCTCTCTGTGCTCATCTGACATGTGCAGTGGTATGAAGCACTATGTTAACAAGCTTTTTCCTGGAGCCTGCTGTCTCTACTTTCACATAGTTTGGATCATGATCCTTGTTAAAAATTTGTAAAGTCCTGCCTGCATTGATATGCTAAAGTTACATTATAATTTTTCTGAATCTTGGCAAGGGATGCTTAGCTCCACCAGTGCTGTTTGGGTAGTGGCATACTGACCAATAGCATAATGGCAATAAACTGCAGTTGAGAGATATTATAAAGCTGCACCAAGCAACGTCTCATTAGCTGCTTATTAGCATGTCTCTGAAGTGAACACAGCACTGTTAGACATAACCACACTAGAGTTTTGTTATCCACCCATGCAGCTGAGTTGCACACGGATCTTCAAACATGCGCATGCATGCACAAAAACACACACTGGCACCCATACGTACACACATACATTCACACTCAGACATCCAGACAACTGTAATCATGCTGCTGCAGACACACACACACACACACCTTAACAGTACTTACTAGTATGATGCTAATAGCATTGACCCTTCAGTTTAATTGAATTGGGTATATACCATCAAAAGATGTTGTACACATTTTCTGCTTTGCTCTCCAACTGACGTAGCAGAGCAGTTTGGTTTGCTCTACCGTACTCTTTAGTTACAGATAATATTTTTCAGGGAGAGCACATGGCTGATTAGCATTAACCGCACCCCTAGACTGCCACATTTGCATGTGTCTTTGTTAGAGGAACCTATGTCTGCGCTATAGGTTGGTGCCTTCCTACTGCTGTAGTGGTACAGCAGTCTGACTCAGTCAGGCCTAATGCATTGTGCAGTCCTGCTGTGAACAAGACTGAACAGTGCCTTAGGTGTTTCTGAATCCCTAGTTGATAGTCATCAAATTACCAAGCAAAACCTGTACTGCTGTTGAGAAGGAGCACAATATTTGCAGCTGCTGCAGGTGGTAAAGGTTTAACAAAGCTGGACAATATCTGTGAAGGAAGTTGTTAGTTCACTTTGCCAAGGTGGTGGTCCTAAATCAAGTACCACTATTACCTATACTGTCTTGGGGAGGAGCATAACAGTGCTAAAACCTATTTAAAGTGGTAGAAGCTAAATATGGATATATATCATCTCTGGACGAAGAAGTTGTTGGCCAACTTTGTCAAGATAGTGATGATTTGTAGCTCCTCACAATGAGACCAGCAGGAGGTTCTGCAGTGCAGCTCTAAGCAATCATCAGAGTATTAAGTCTCATGTCCAACTTCCACCCCTCCTCCCTTCAAATAGTGGTGCTTCAAGCCCAAACTGGTCCTCAGCTATGGTTGAGGAAATTAAAGATGAGGGAGATGTAACCTTTCCAGTATGCTGCAGCCTGTGGTTCTTGCATGACATTTTCTTAAGATGGCTATCTGGAGCCCTTAGATGGCCAACCTGCTTGTAGTTATCATTCCTTTGAATCACTGCTTGGTAGAACATTGGATCAGGGACGTCCCTCCTGGGGCTGACTGCAGGCCTGTGCAGATGGGTAGTCCACCTGGATGCCTCAGTCTGGGGCTTATGCCTCAGAACGTAGATGTCAAGCAGTTGCTTGATTTGGTTTCTGATGAGATCTAGAAACATGAATGCAGGATTGTGCTGTTATAGAGTTTGGTCTGAAGACTAAGCCTCTCCCCATTCAAAATTATCCTTAGCTGGTTTGTACTCCACTGCAGGTTCCCAGCCCTCTGCTTGGTGCTGGTCCACCTTCACTTGCTTGCTTATGTTTAAGCTTACATCGCCAGGTAGTAGAAACCAAGGCTGCCTTCAGCTCTTGGAATCTGATGATGTCCATCTCTTCTGCTTCCCCTCCAACTGACCCCTCTTTTGGGAATGTTGGTTGACTGATGTGAAGCAGTTTGAGCTAGCCTCTTTCTCCTGTTCCTTCCCCCTCAGAAATTCCTTGTATAGGTTTTGAGGAAGAAGCTACAGAGCTTTGAATCATCCCTTCCTTGGTGGTGATCATCAATGATGCTGTCAAAACAGACTGAAGTCATCCATATTTAGCCCCCTAAGTGAACAGTGCCCATTAGAATCCAACACTAGAGTGAGCAGATCATCTCATTGAGTTTTTTGTTGACTCTGACTTGATCTCTTCTATTCAGTGTAGGTCCCAGTGACACATTTGCTACATTGCCACTGCACAAGGAGTTTAGAACTTTTGACAGGTCTGGCAAGAGAGTCTACTCTTTTGACATGCTGGGGCTCAGAGTATTCATCTCTTTATCTCACCTGCCCATATTCTAGGTAAACCAGGTTCAGAAGATAATGAAAAAGCTGGATGAATTTTCCTAAAAAACTAGAAGATTTTCTCAAGGCTTTGATCAAAGAGTATCTTCATGAGTTCTTGTCCTTGGCCTGTTTTTGGGATAATATGCATCCCATTGTACCATTGATTGTGTGGATGTTTTGGCTAGGGCTGTAATTTCAGATGTGCTTGTTTAGGATGGAGTGACAGAGTCTGTACTTCTTTGAGGAGGAGCTTGGAAGTAAAATCTTGGGTGCCCACTTTGTGAGGAGTAAGGCTATTCAGCTATTCTGTCCCGAACCTGGTTGATAGTTGATGATCTTTTCAAGTAGTAGCAGGCCCTCAGCAATATGGAGGGCCTCTGAGACCACTTCAGTCCACTGTCCACTGATTGCACCCATTATTCTGCTAGAACAGGCCAGCCCTAAAAAGTGAAGACATTTTTTTTACTGCCAAAGGAAGAAAATTAAGCATCATGCTCTCATTAACCCAACACCACCCCAGTCCCTCTGAAGTAATCCGGGGAGTCACCTGTAGTCAAGGCTGCCTTTAGGGAGTGTAGATGTTGAAGTTCACCCCAACTTCGCAAACTGTCGTAGGGGTTAGTGGATTCTGGGAGTGGTTCTCTTCAGGCACATTCTAGAACTCATAGGTCTTCTCAGAAAGAACTTCACCAGTAGACCATTTCATGTTAGTGGAGCCCTTCAGACAAGCCTAGGCTTCATTACTCAGAGGAGCAGTAGAAGTTGACTGAGTTTAGGAGGACAGCTTGAATTCTACATCCAGGCTTATCTGGTTTTAAAGGGTATGGATGCCTTTTGTCACATTCTGCAAATTGTTGACCTCAACCAGTGCATCCATTACATGCTGTTTTAAGTAGCTGCCCTGCAGGACATTGTGCTGTTTGTTTGCTGGTGGGCCTAGATGGTGACACTGCATTATGATGGATGCTTTTTGGCACATTAACATGTGGAATGCCTGCAGGAGACCCATTAGGGTTCACTGCTGGTGAACAGGACTTCCAATATAAAGTTTTGCCATTTGGGTTTTATTCAGCACTAGAGTGTTTATCCAGAGTGTGGATCATTGTGGTTGAAGGTTTGCAGGGAATCCTTCTGATGTTCCCTTACCTAGATGACTGGCTTTTGTTGAACACAATGTTAATCAGTCTGAGAGTGTATTCTTGAGATGCTGACACAAGTCCTTCCTGACCCCATCCTGGAGGAAGTCTTTCTTCGACTGATTTTGTACTGTTCTTGGAGTGGGCTTAAAAGGCCATGACCTTAGCCTTCTGAGTGAGACCACAGTTCAGGGTCCAAGTTCAACCTCTTTTGCAGATGTTGGGCCTGAAGGCAGCCATGACCTTCACAGTATCCTTTCAGTGACACAGATGCTACAATGAACTCTAAGGTGCCAGTAGCTTTAGGGCGATTATATGATTAGGGACCTGTAGTTTGTTTCATACATTTGTTGTAGGGCCCTAAAGTGTTGGACCATGTGCACCAGCCTGTTAGAAGTCTTCCTTTTTCTGTCACAGAATTTGATGACAAATGTTTTGCTAGTGGGTTGGAAAATGGGAAAATGTGCTGATACTGACTTACACCAGACAGATGTAACTAGATGGTAAGTTGTCTGAGAATGTGGCCAGTGCAGTCATGTCCACCCACTATAAGTAAAAAAAAAAAAAAGTGGTACATTTCAGTATTATGCTTCTTGTAGGAAACATAATCAGCAATCATATTCCCCTAAACCTAAATGTAACACTCTAAAAGTGTAAGCCTAATTATAAGCCTGAAATACCAATGATAAGGACGTCTCACAAAAATAAGAAGGACCACATAGTAGACCTTGAATTGCCTACCTGCTGTAAGTCAGTATTATGGAAATGTACTTTACAAGTGAGTTGAAGAGCTCATTTAGGCTGCTACAATCTGCAGGGATTGTGGCCTTTCCTGGAGAGAGGAAGCTACAGCTCCACATCAGCCATTTAGACTTTAAAACAGTGCTGCTAGTTATGGAAGCTTTCTAGAAACATCTGCTTTTCATTAATCATTGTCACTAATAATGCTGAGAAGAATTTGGCACCATGTCCTATCAGTATAGAGAAGCTTCCTTGTCCAAATCAAGGATATCCCGAGTGGCTGGGGGGATATCCAGCTCCATGTCCAGACTTGGCTGTTGATTTAGACCCCACCTTCTTTCACTAGGTTTGCCTGCAGAGGTTTCATCAGTTACTGAAGCTACTAACAAGCTTTCTACTCAACATATTTAAATTGCCAAGTGGAAGAAGTTTTCAGTGTAGTTTGAGTTGTACCCTTTAATTCCTTGGTGGTCAGTTTACTGGTGATTCTTTGCATCAGCCAGTCAGCCACTTCTATAGTTTGAGATGTCAGTTATTCCACACTCAAGCTGTATGAATCATTTCTGTGCACTGTAGCTGCTTGGAGGGAATAATTGTGGCCCAGCATAATCCGAGTAATCAGTTTCTTGAATGATTTCATAGGTTGGTACTAGGCTATCCGCCCTAGGGCCTCTACAAGCCTAGCTGTAACAATTCCCTGGTTATTATCTTCCTGCAGTATTTACTTCCCTGGACCCCTGTCTAGCAGGGTGACTGACATGATTCCCGGGGTGAATTTCCTATCTCCCATTCAATCATCAAGGTTCCTTTTGAAGAGGGCCAAAGAGGCGCTCTGCTTGACATGTATGGACAGTCTGTTCCAGAGTTTGGGGAGTCTCTGGGTCAGGAACCTATCCCTCCAGCATGTTTTGTTCATCGTGATGACAAGGTTTAGATCCCTGGATCGTGTGTCTCTGAGGGATTGGGATTTCTTTAAGTGTAGCATGTCCAACAGCTCTGGGTTTGACATGGCCTTGTATGTTAAGCAGAGATCGCCTCTGAGTAGATGATATGTGACAGAGTATAGGTGGAGTTTTTTTAGATAGTCAGCGTAAGGCATCTGCTTTAGGCCTGTGATTCTTTTAGTGAGGTATTTCTGCAGCCTTTCCAGTTGTTGCAGATGTCTTGAGAGGTACATACCAAATGGGTTGTTGTATTCTATAATGGATCTAATGAGGGATGAGTACAGTAGGACAATGACCTCCTTTTTTCTGGATGATAATCTCTTAGTGATGAGGTGTGCCACATAGAAGGATTTCCTGACTGTTGTGGCGCTGTGGTTATCGAAGATGAGACCACTGTCCACCTGTGTCCCTAAGTCTCTTATCACACTTTCAGTGTTTACTGTACTGCCACCTATGTGGTAATTCACGGGTACATGTTTTTTCCCAAAGGGGATAACTATACATTTCTTGGCATTGAGCTTGAGCCCATGGCTCTGGCACCAAGCATCTGTTTCTGTGAGGCCCTTTTGTAGAATATCCACATCATTTGTCTGTTCTGAGCTAGTACAAAATGGAACAAAATACACTGACCCTTCTGACATTGCCAACATCTTGGCTGACAGGTTCAGTGCAAATCCCCCCCCCCTTCACCACCTACAGGGCCTATTACCATTCCAGGGGATTGTGTTCGTCCAATTATTACTGATATGTTGGTTAACTAGGCTCTATCTAAAGCTAAAAACACTGTCTCCATGGGACCAGATGGTGTCCCAGGCTGTGTCATACGTGAGCTCCAAAAGGAATTAACCCCGCATCTTAATACCCTGTTCAGTCTCAGCCTCTCCACAGGATATGTGCCCATAGAATGGTGCATGGCAATGGTGGTCCCGCTACACAAGGGTGGGGCCACAGCTGACCCTGGGAACTACCGACCAATAAGCCTGACCAGTCTGATGTGTAAGGCTATGGAGTGAATCATTATGGAACTCATAAATGGAGAGATTGGGAACCTCCAGTCTCTGGACCCCACACAGTTCGGCTTTGTCAAGGGCAGATCATGCCTCCTGAACCTGGTGGATTTCTTTGAGACAGTTACTCAGGCTATAGATAAGGGAAAGGAGGTACACACGACTTACCTTGACCTTGCTAAAGCATTTGACACCATTCCCCATTCAGGTATTATTGATAAGCTCACCAGCCTGGGCATAAACCCTTACGTCACAAGATGGATCGCAAACTGGCTCTCAGACAGATCCCATAAAGTAAGAGTAGCGGGATCTATGTCCAAATCCAGACCAGTAACGAGTGGTGCCTCAGGGCTCTGTCCTGGGGCCTCTCCTGTTTGGCATATACTTCTCAGAAGTACAGGCAAGCACGGAAGGGCTGTGGCTGACTAAGTTTGCGGACGACTGCAAACTGGGTGCTATAATAGAGTCTCCGGCCGACATGGAGATCCTCCAGAAGGGCCTAAATGAGACTGATGCATGGTGTCAAAGCCATGGTCTCATGCTGAATGCAAAAAAATGCGTAGTAATCCCCTTTAGAAAAAACAGAGTACCCGCAAACTACAACATAGGAGGTAATCCCCTGAGATCTGAAGAAGAAATAAGGGATCTAGGGACCCAAGTAGATAGTCAGCTTTCCTTTGATAACCATGTTGCCAAAGTGGTTAAAAAATCCTTCTATGTGAACCATCTGATCACGAAAGGGTTCGCATCAAGATCTAAGGATGTAATGGTGCCCCTCTACTCTTCCCTCATCAGACCCATTATTGAGTACAATGCACCAATTGTAATGTACCTGGCTAGACATCTCCAGCAGCTGGAGAGACCACAGAGGTGCCTAACCAAGAGGATTACTGGCCTCAAACAGTTGCCCTATGCAGCACGATTGAAAAAGCTAAGACTGTTCTCTGTTGCATACCGCTTTCTCAGAGGCGATCTCTGTCTAACGTACAGAGCCATGTCCAACCCAGAATTGTTGAACATGCTCCATCTTAGCAAAATCAAATCTACTCGAGCTACATGCTCTAGGGATATAAACCTCAACACAACAATGAGTAGAACATGCTGGAGGGATAGATTCCCTTCGCAGAGACTTCCCTTACTATGGAACAGGGTCCCGATCTACATAAGACAGAGCCCCTCACTATCACTCTTCAAGAGGAACCTTGATGAGTGGATGGGTAACAGAAAGTTCACACCGGGGATCACACCAACTGCACTACTAGATAGGGACCAAGGGTACTAGCTGCTAGTACAAGGGTCTAGGGAACTACTAAAGGGGCGGTGAATACCGCACAACGTGGCTGGGCTAATATATGCCTTCGGGCAGATAGCCCAGTACCAACCTATGAACCTATTTGGGGATTCAGTAATGGCTCCCAGTTTGCAGTCATCTGCGAACTTTGTTAGCCAGAGTCCCTTAGTGTTGGCCTGTACTTCAGAGAAGCAGATGCTAAACAAGAGCGGTCTCAGGACTGAACCCTGAGGTACTCCACTTGCCTGTAGCTGGATCTGTAGTCAGCTACTTTTATAGTGTGGATTCTATCAGTAAGCCATTTGGCAACCCATCGAGTGATGTAGGGATTAATGCTTAGCTTATTACGTTTATCTATGATTCCAGAGTGGGGGATGGTGTTGAAGGTCTTGACAAGGTCCAGATAGGCTGTGTGGACCACCTTACCCTTGTCCACAGCTCTGGAGACTGATTCAAAGAATTCACTCAGGTTCAGGAGACAAGATTGGCCCTTCAGGAACCCAAACTGCATGGGATCCAGTGTTTGAAGGTTGCCAATGTCTTTGTTTATAAGTTCCATGATAATACATTCCATGGCCTTGCAGATCAGACTCGTCAGACTGATGGGGCGGTAGTTCCCAGGATCACTGTTGCTGTGCGCCACTCAGTGGGCACAAAGCCTGTGGTGAGGCTATGATTAAACATGACACTTAGGTGAGGTGCCAGTTCATTTTGTAGTTCATGTACTACACAGCCTGGGATGTCATCTGCTCCCATGGATGCTGTATTCTTAGCTTTGGAGAGTGAGTTTTTTACCTGTGTGGCCATTATTACCGGAATATGGCAATCTTTCTGTATTGAGATGGGCCCTTTAGGGGGTGAGCGGGGGGGTTTAGTTTGCACTGAATCGATCTGCCAGGATATTGGCAATATCCTTGGGATCAGTATATGTAATGCCATTCTGTTGAAGCTCAGAGCAAATCTGAGCAGTACCATTTAGATTCTTGACATAGCTATAGAATGTCTTGTGGTTGCCTTTGGAATCTTTGGCAATTTTATTTTTGTAACTAGCTTTGGAGGATTTTATGAGGGATCTCAGCTTCTTACCGAGGCTGGTAAGGGAGTTTTTTGCATCCTAAGATTTTCCTCTTTTCTGCAACAGTTTCTTTCTTTTGTTGTAGTTTGTTTATGGCAATGGACCACCAGATTGGCTTCCTTTTTTTGGTGGAGAGCATCTTGGTTCTATTGGGGATGGCACGATTCATGCACAAGTGGATGTGCTCGTATAGTGCCTTAGTGTAGGATTCAGCAGTCGAACTTTCAGTTCCCGTCTGCATGGGTGTCATGAGGTTTGTCACTTCTGATTTGAGTAGCATGAAGTTGGCTTTGGAGAAGTTTTTTACGGAGGTTTCCTTACTGGGGGGTGGGATGTGGATGTCAAGGGTGATTAGCTTATGGTCAGACCTGACTAACAAGGGGGGTGACCATAGATGTGGAGCATCGATTTCCCATGTTGGTAATGACCAGGTCTAGGATATTGGAGCCCCTTGTGGGACTAAAGATTAGTTGATCCAGGGTGTTGGAATTTATGAATTCTGAGAACTGTTGGGCAAAGTTGTTGGTACACGAGTAGTTTTCCCAGTTAATGACAGGGTAGTTGAAATCACACAGTATTAGGGTGTTTGGTTGTATCTTAATATTTTCCAGTATTTTTAGAATCTTGGCATGGTGGGGGATCTGTAACAAGGTACAATTTGTATTGCAGTCTTACCTAGTGTTAGTTGCACATGGAGAATTTCAGACGCATTGTATTGGGCATCTAGCGTGGTGTTGTGAATATCCTTGGTGAATATGGACACACTCCTCCACCTTTAGTGTTTCGGTCCTGGTTTGGTGGCCGAAAAATGTGTGGTAAGAGTTGTAGCCTGGTATTGCAGGGGTGCTGTCTGGAGCCTTGAACCAGGTCTCAGTTACTGCACAGATATCGATGTTGTCCATTTTTAGAAGTGCCTCAAGAGAGTGCATTTTGAGGTTTAGACTTCTAGTATTGAGTAGCATTACCTTCAGATTTTGCATGCTTGTGCCTGTTACCGTAGTGGTTTTGTCCTTTAAACTTTGCCTAAAAAAGGCACTGTAGGTGTGGCTGCATCTTGAGGACCCACACCATCCCCACCACCCTGGGATCTAAAATTGCAATTTAAGCCTGATAGCTGGTAGAACTGAAGTTTATTTCTTGAAGAATACTGGTACTGGTTGCACCCCATTATTTCACTGCTTCAGGTATGTGTATAGAAACTAATCCAACCTTTCACAACTAGAGGAAGTCCTTTAGGACGGAGTCTTGCTTCCTGCTGAAAGTGAATTTGGAGACATCCATAAACCTCTTTTATTTATTTATTTTTCTTTTTTTGTGTGTGAAGCAGTGAAATTGGGATGGGCTGAAGGCATTTCATATCCTGAATGTGCACTTGCAGCTCAAATGCTACCTGAGGAAGTAGTAAGAGTGTTGGAAAGATTAGTGGCTGGTTATCTTCCTTGCTGTTGCTCCAGAGGGGAAGGGCCATGGAGTTGCTAAGCAGGCATTTTTGAAGTGGACTGCCAGCTGCATTATCTTTTGCTATAGGTCAGTCAACTGCTTGTTGCCAAATGCTACAGTATAAGCCCGCTACATTAAAGGAATGGCTGCTTTCATTGCTAGTGACTGGGAGCATTGCAGCTATTGATGCCATTGCCTCTTTGTCCTTGGTGCACACTTTCCACAAGCATTATTGTCTCAGTTGTAGCTCAGGAGACTAGGACATTTGGGGAAGTCTTTCCTGCAAAACTAACTTTTTTTTTAATTACTTTTATTGAGTTTTTCAAAATGAATATATTTTTCCGTAACTTTAAATTGTATACATACTATTAATACATGTTAACAACAATATCATTTTAAAAATATAAAATATCAAAACTACTATTTGCATGGGTATCTACATTTACAAAAATGATTCACATTTTTACATTCAAAGTTCATCAGATATTACAGCCATTTTTCTCTATTTCACCACTTTTTGCCATGAGTTGTAATGAAAAAGATGTTTGCTTTGTGGAGAGAAGTATTAATATTTTATCATTGTCATTAGGGAATTTATTGTTGATTGTTTTATAATCTCAAAAGTTTGTTTATGATATAATTTTGTTTTCTTAATTATTTTATAAATAAGTGGGCTTTTCCATGAACACTTTATGTTAAGGGACCATATGCTCTATCAATTTAGATACAATTTGTCTAATTGTTAACTGCATTGTCTCTAATCTGTTTAAAATATATTGCCTTATACCTTGTATGGTTAGCCACAAATCGTTATCCAGTGTAAATTTGCTTCTTACTTGTTCCATTGTTAGAACTTTCCCAGAGTGTAACAATTGATGCCAATAAATCAGTTCATTTTTTTCTAAGAATCTTGATTGTGTCTATATCAAATGTTTTAATAGTATTCTGTGCACATACAGTAGAATATAAGAATGACCAAACTTGTATGTAAGGATTTCTGTTTGTAAAGCATTTGCATCCATTTAAAATGTATTTTATGAATTTTGAACTTAAATGCTTGTGTTTATATTGGGCAAAACATTCCCTCATCATCCAAAGAAAATTGTTTGATACCATTTCTTCATATTGCAGTGGTAATGTAAAACCTAATTTTAACCATATCCTTTCATGCATTTGCTTCCATCTGACAAAATAAGCAGTATTTACCAATAATGATATTGTTTTTATGACAAATGACAGTGCGTACATCTGTAGATCTGGAAGACTAATTCCTCCCTCTTCCCAATCATGTAAATGATAATTCCTAGCTATTCTAGGTTTATTAGGATGGCATAAGAATTTTAGCATTAATTTATTAAATTGTTTCATGTAAGATTTACAGGGAGGAAGAGAGAGGGCTTGTATAAAGTATAGTAATTTTGGAAAAAAAATCATTTTAATTACATCTAACCTGTCTTCCATTGAAAAATAATTTATTACATCTCTCTATGAGAGTTTTAATATTATTTAGGATATTAGTGTAGTTTATTGTAATTATTTTATCCAATTCATTTGTTAATGTAGCCCCCAGGTATTTAATTTCATTGTTAGCATCTATATTTAGAAAACCCTTATCTAAATATTTTACTAGAATTAATAAGTAAAATCTTTGTCTTATTTTCATTAATTTTAAGGTCTGAGAGCCTCTGAAAATGTTCATTTGAGTTTAATAAAGCTTTTAATGATATGTCATTAACTTTCAAGGTTAGCAGAATATCATCTCCAAACAATTGAACTTTTATTTCTAAAGTATTGTCAAGTTGTATGCCTTTGATATTTTTATTTATCCAAATATTGTTTGCCAACCAGCAGACCTGTTACCAGCAAGGTGCCACAGGGGTCAGTGCTGGGCCCCCTTCTGTTTGGCATATACTTCTCAGAAGTTCAGGTCAAAGCTAAAGGGTTGTGGCTGACCAAGTTTGCAGTTGACTGCAAACTAGGTGCAGTCTTTGAATGTCCAGATGATGTCAGTGTACTCCAGGAGGGTCTCACACAGACCAACAATTGGTGCATTAATCATGGTCTCAAAGTGAATGCAAAGAAATGCATCATCATTCCCTGTGTCACAAAAAATGTCCCTTCACACTATCAAGTCAATAAAAATGCCCTAGGTACCCATGAACTGGCAAGGGACCTGAGATTACAGGTTGACCACGACCTTAACTTCGACCACTATGTGTCTACTGTTGTAAGGAAAGCTTTCCACGTATCTCACTTGATTAGGAAAGGCACTGCCTCAAGAGCAAAAGAAGTTATAACCTTCCTATACTCTGCACTTATTTGGTCCATAATTGAGTATAATGCCCCATTTGGTATGTATTGTATTAAGCACCTACAGCAATTAAAGAGACCTCAGAGGTTTCTAATAAAGAAGATCAAGGGGCCTCCAGCATGTGCCTTACACAGACAGACTAAAATCCCTTTCAGTATACTCCGTATCATGTAGACGTCTTAGGGAAAACTTATGCTTGGCCTAAAGAGCAACCCAAGACCCAAATGTAATGAACTTACTGCATATCAGTAAGTCAAATGGGTCTAGGGCTACCCATTCCAGGGACTTAAATATGGCCTGCAACTTAAATAGTACATGCTGGAGAGACAGATTTATCTCCCAGTGACTGCCACATCTTTGGAACACGCTACCAATTCATGTGACACAGAGCACCTCTATGACACTGTTCAAGAGGAATCTGGATAAGTAGATGGGACACCATAAATTCTTACCTGGGATAGTGTCCACAACCCTCCTGGACATGGTCAGTCATCACTAAATGCAGTTTTGAGTATTGAGTAGTACTTCTACAGTATTACATTGGGTTGAAATGGCTAGACTTAAAATGTCCTCCGGGTCGATAGCCTAGTGATCTCCTATGAAAGATTCAGTAACAAACAGTAATGGAGACAAGGGCATCCCTGTTTTGTACTCCTAGTAGTTTTAGTAGATTTAGAAAAGCAGGATCCAATCTTTAAGTAAGCTAAGGATTTTTCATAAAGAGATTTAATTAACAGTGTAAATTTTTGTGAGAATCCATATTCTTCTAAAACTAACCACATATAATCCCAGTGGACAGAATCAAAGGCACTATTTATATCTAAACTGACCATGGTCATATTACTGTTTGTAAGGTTAATATAATCTATTAAGGATGTGATTCTTTTAGTAGTATGGTATGTATTTCTGTCCCTTATAAAGCCAGTTTGATCTTCATCTATTAACAATGGGAGTAGCTGTTTAATTCTAGCTGTAATCTATATTTAGTAAAGATATTGGTCTATAAGATGAACATTCACTTGCATTTTTATCTGGCTTCAAAATAGGTGATATTATTGTGCATTTCCAAGAAGGAAGAATATTTTTGCCATCTTTTACTAATGTAAACACTTTTAACAAAAATGTTAATGCTTCCTTAGTTAGTAGTTTAAATATTTCTGGGATCATATTGTCTATGTCATGGGGTTTGTTTAGCTTTAAATTTTTAATCTGGGATGTAAGTTCAGTCATTGTGATTTATCTATTAACTTTATATGCTCATCTGATAATTTAGTTTTTATATGTTTTATAAAGAAAGACTTTAACATGTTGAGATTTTGTTTTTTTTTTTCCTTTTGGGTATGGACTTTATGAAAATATAATTTAAAATCTTCTATACGCACAGTGGATATAAAAAGTTTACACACCTCTGTTAAAAAGCCAGGTTTTTGTAATATAGAAAAATGAGACCACAATACATCATTTCAAACATTTTCCCACCTTTAATGTGATTTATAACAATTCAATTGAAAAACAAATCCGTTGGGGGAAAATATAAAAAAATAAAAAACATACAATAAGTTGGTTGCATAAGTGTGTACACGTTTACAACATTCAGTCTTCTTGGGTGCACACCTGCCATCAATTAAAGAGACTCTGATTAACCCCAAATAAAGTTCAGCTGTCCTAGTAGGATTTTCCTGACATTTACTCAGTTGCCTGCTACAGCAAAAGCCATGGTTTGCAGCGATCTTACAAAGCATCAAAGGGATCTCATTGTTGAAAGGTATCAATCAGGAGAAGGGTACAAAAAATTTCCACAGCATTGGATATACCGTGGAACACAGTGAAGACAGTCATCTATATATATATATATATATATATATATATATATATATAGTCGATGAGAATAATGTGTGAAAAATAATGTATTTGGATCAGCATATTCATTATGTCAACAATGTTGAAAGTGGCAATAAAAATCTATCTTTGATATTGCTGTTTTCTTTTGTGTGCTTTTTGCATCAGTGTCACAATCATTCATTATAAAATTAAAGTCTGCTGCTAAGATTATATTCCCTTTAACGTGATGTGTAATGTCTTCTAAATATTGCTTGGCCACCTTGACACCTAGTCCAGGTATCCAGTAAATATTTACTAGTTGATATATCTTCAAATTTATGGATATCGTTACTAAACAAAACATCCCTGATTTTGTCATGATATGTTTTTATAATTTTGGGCACTAAGATTGAGTTTTTCCATAAAACTGCTACACCTGTCCACTTTTGTTTATAATGAGAACTTACTAAAATTGTATAGCTATTTGTTTTAATTTTATTTGTCTTCTTATACAAGATACATCTGTATAAAAAAAATAATCCATGCATTGAACATTTTCAGATATTTTAAAAGACTTTCCCTTTTACAGCCATCATTCAAGCCATTTCCATTGATAGAAATACATTTCATAATTAGATTATTACTACTCAAATTGCTAGTCGTGTATTTATAGTTACCAGGGAACAAGCATATTTAACTAAAGAGAATGACTTATTATCTGCTTTGGCAGTGTAATTATAACTCATAGACACCCAATAAAAAAAAGAGTTGAACAATAAAATATTAAAAATTGAGATAAAAACAATATTTTATTTATTTAACATTTGTTTACCTGGAAAGTCTGACTTGGAACAAAGCCAATTTTCAGCGAAGGCCCGGGGAGAAATGTTAAACCTCCTATGGGAAAACAAACTCCATCCTTGATTAGACTAGCCATTCAAGAGTACCCTGTAACACCCCTTCCAAGAGTCATTTCTAAGTTCAACGATCTAATCACTTTTTTAACAGAAAGTAGCTTACTATATCTTGTAGTCTTTCCATGTAATATACTTTCCTTAACAATGTATGTTTAAACCCAAGTGAATACTTTAAACACATTCATATAACTGTACTGTTCATATTATTTAGTATTAAGACAATGCAATTTACAATGACCTGCAATCTTTACCTGTAGTATTAATCAGTTGTCATTTAATAAAACTTATTCTAATAAGAATGAACTAATACTTTGTCATTCGGATTTATCTAGATAAACAGTATACAGGCATAGTCTTATGTAATTGCATGACAAAGTTCCTTTTCTGTAAATGAACCCAGTGAAGCTGTCAGTGTTACAGTGAGGAATATCTCTACTTGTTTCACATCATCATAATTTTTTTTTATTTTATCATATTGTATCCACTTAAAGCAAATATCAACTGTTTAAAGTTAAATCAAATGTTCTGTGTCTCTCATATATTTTTTATTTTAACAGATCTCTCATTATTTTTTAATTTGGTTCAAAAATGTCTTATTTTGTTAACAAATCTCTCATTACTTTTTAATCTGGTTCAGATAATACATTTTTTAGATAAATTAAGTAAATATCCCTTTAAGAAGCTGAAAAATTCAAACATCTCATGTTTTACCTTTAACCCTAGTACTTGCATCATGCCTGAGCCGTTTACTTTTGTTTTGAAGCACTTGAAAATTTGCAAAGGGATTTTAAGCTTCTGAATAGACTGACATTGTAAAATTTGATCTTGGGAACAAGAAAATAAGTGTTTCAGCTCACGACCTCTGTAGGAATAAATATGTCAACTTAACAGATTCTTCTAACTCCATAAACTCTATCCATAGCTCTGTTCATTGTATAACTTTAAAAATTAGTAAATGTAACTGTTAAGTGATACTTTGTACCTGTCTAGTCTGCAGTTATTGGAAGGTGCTCACATTCTTGGCCAATGTATTTTGCAAATGTAACTGCATTTTGATGCATCAGTTTTTTTTTGTATTATTATCCTATGTAATCATAAATGTATTCCTGTTGTGTTGTTACCTCTTTACACATTTTTTCTGTATGGTGATTTTTTCCCTGGGCCTCCACTGAAAATGGGCTTATGGCCCAGTTGGACACTACCAGTAAACAAATGTAAAATAAATTAACAATTTGAACACTTCTGAATGTGTCTCGAGCTCGTGGAGTGTTTTAACAGCTTTCCCTCCCTCTGTATGACTGTTTGTGTAGTCCAAACAAACTCTGTACTCTTAAAAAAAAAGTTTGCAGTCATAAAAATGAATGCCATTACTGTTATATTAAATCTTATTAACTCCACACAGACAAAACACCCCTTTTCATGTTACAAATGAAATGTACAGCAATTATTAATTCAATTCAAGCCATGAAACATTTAAAGAGAAACATTGGTAACATAAGCACACATCTTTTATATAGAGCTTGGAACGTCTTGAGATTTCTGTAATAATTCTGTATGTAAAAAATGAACTTGCTTTTTATAAGCTGTTAAAACACTCTATATCTATACTGTGTAGAAGAATATACTTTATGGTATGTTACTTAGAAAATGTGTCATTCTCTTTTAGTCTCTCTTTTTAAAAGTTAGTCTGAGAATTTAGCATTAAAACAAACTATAAGCAGATATTGTTTTGTTGTCTTGAGTATTATATTTTTGCCATTTGCTTTTTTTGACAGGTGCTAGTTATATGCAGAGCACTACTTCAAACATTATCAGACTGTCATGTAACAATGAAAGTAAAGGAACAAAAATAAATAGTCTACATGTTTCCTTTTTCTGTTAGTCTTTCGGTTGAAAGGCGTACATACTAGGTAGATTTGTAAAATTATCATTTGACTAAGGTGTAGTTCTTTTTGAATGAGATGAGTGTGATATAAAAGGAGAAACTACATAAAACAGTTATTTAAAAGTTATTGATAATTTGGTCTCTTTTTCTTCTTTTCTGCTTTTTTCCAGTCATTCTTCTCTGATTGATGCTTTAGGGAAAATCCAGTCCAGTCCACTTGTTCTCTTTAGTCTAAAGTTTTATTAAATGTTAAAAAAGACACAGCTGCATCCAATGTATCAAAAGTTTTGGCACCTTCAGGGAAAGAAGATTTTAAGTCTTGCGGGAAACAGTAGATGAACTTTAAAATTTCTCCTCTTCAATTCTATTATTAATGGTAAAAAATATTTTCTTTTAGAGATTACTTCTGATAAGTAATCATTGTCAAATCTTATTTTATTGTCTTTAAATTTAACAGGTGAATTTGACCACGCAGTTTTCAGTAATAATTCTTTATCTTGAGAAGAGAGGAATCGTACTGTTATTAATCTTAGACTTTTATTTACTTTGTTAGAAAATGATAGCGCTGCCAACAACCTACAGGCACTTTCAATTCCATAAGAAAGTGAGTCAGGAAAATTCAAAGTGCTTGGAAGCCAAGATGTGAGACAATTTACCATATTGTCCCCTTCGGTCTTTTCTGGTAATCCATAAATGCGCAGGTTGTTTCCTCTGGACCTATTTTATAGGTCATCTAGTTTGTTTAATAGCAAAGTATTTTGTTTTGAGAGAAAATCAAGCTGAAGTTCTTGTTTAGTAAGTCTGCCTTCCATACCATTAAATGTCTCTTCCATGCCAGCAATCTGTGTTTTATGTTGCATTATCAATTCCTGTAACTGCTCCATTTGTTTTGTACATTTTTCTTTAAAGGAATCAAGTTTATTGTCCATTTTGTCAAACTTCAAGGATAGGTCTTGAATAATAGACAATAATGATTGCAGTTCTTTCTTCATTGACTGGTCTTATGAAGTGCTCTTTGAATAACTCATTTTGAGGAGAAGTTGGAGTCATTTCTAACTGAATTTTGAATGAAAATCGAGGAATTAAGACAAAGTAATCCAATGCAGACTTCCAGAAACTGTAGTAGAGAGAACTCAATGAATATAAAAAGTCTACTAATCCAGATTTTTGATATTTTCTATCAGAAATATAACTTGGCAGAGCTAAGAAACTGTGCTGTCAACCTGTCAGCATCCTGGTCACGCCCCAGAGCATAACCATTTGAACTCTGCTCTTGCATAGTCGTCTGGCTTCTTTCATCCTAGTGGTAGCTCTTTGGATTCTACTTAACCTAAGACTCATGAAGGAGAATTCTCATATTAGATAAAAGAAGTGCTGGCTTCCTGTATCAGTTGATTTATCAGTTGATGTATAAGAGACTCCCTCTTCATGGATCAGGAAGTAGCCTTCCACCATGTTACATATGAGGAGACCTTTCATCAGCTGCTGCTGTTAGATGTATGTTTAAGCTGGTTAAGTGTATAATCATTTATTACTTGTTTTATTAATGTGGTACCAACCAAATCTGCATTGCTGTTTCTTGCTGGTTAAGTGTTCACTAGCATCTGGGATTGAGCTGTTAACCCCCAAGGATAAGTATGCTTTTGTATTTGGTGCTTGATGCCATTGCTTGTCTTTCATGTGCCAAGACGTTCTTGTATGTGCTGTTTTTCTGAAAAAAAAGTAATTTCAATGGCTGAGGTATAATCCAATTTAGAAGGTATGATGAAGGGACATCTTTTAGATCAACTGCTAAGATAAGACTGTATCTTTTGTTGCTTAACCAAATATGAACACTAATTATATTAGTTCTGCCATTGAATCTTTACTGTGGTGTAAATTGTTGTTCATCATTTTCTCCCTCCTCTTAAATTCTTTGATACTTTCTGAACTACAGAATAACACTATAGAAAATAGAATTTATGTGTTTACATTTTTTCTTTGACAGATATTATCGGCATTGGCTCACTGGTCTGCACTTTTTGGAGAAACACCATACCTCCCTCTGCTGGCATTCCCATTTGTAAAGCTGTTTCAAAACAATCAGCTCATCTGCTTTGAGGTTGTTGCCACTGTTATATGTAAGTAATTATGGAATTGCACCACGGATTTTGTGTTCATTATGTCTAAAAAAATGCATTTGCTCAATTTATGAAAGATTTTGCATTTAAAAATGCAGCCTGTTGGAAATTAGAGTTTTTTACTGTGGTATTAGGATAGATACATAGCCAGTGAATTCAGTTTGTATGTAATACATGTAGATGAAGAATACTGCTGTATTATTTCTTTACCTTGCCATCCACTCCAGGTTAAAACAGTCTGCGATGGATTGTGATGCAAAGCATAAATACTGTGCTAGTATCACTTTAATATAAATATTTCCTCTTCTTGTGCAGTAGCAAGTAATAGGATTATGTTTTCTGTGTACTTTTTATGATCCCATGGCGGCTTATTTTTTGGCATAGGGTGAAAGATCCATTGTTCATTTCTTCCCCTCAGGGAGGAAGGTCACTGGAGCCGATCCATTCTCCATTCAGTTGAGAATAGTCTGTGACATGACCATCAGCAATACAACCCTGAGGGCATTTTTGTTCTGAGTCCATAATCCTGTCCCTGATGGTGGTATATGCACCTGTATTACTGCAGCAGCTACCACCTCACCCCAAGCAGCAGGAGCATGTCCATGTGAGTGCTTCTGGGATCTTGGCTTGGGTATCCATACCCCCCCCCCCCCCAGCTGTGGCCTAGGCAGAGGTAACAGTTGGAGAGCCTTCAAGTCCCCCCCCCCCCAGTCAGGTGTACAGGAAAAAGCCATGTCTTTCCCATTTCTACAGCCAGGCTTTTTCAGTGCCCAAGAGACAGATCTCAAATTCAGATCACCTGGCCTGCAGCCAGAGTGTTACTGTCTGTACTACAGAAATAGGGGTGGGCTATGTTATTTCACTTGCAAATTTTACTGCTTAAGCTTTTTGGCCTTGTGTCATCTTGAAGTATGTCATTATTGGCAATCCTATATTATTGTTGCTGCTTTTGATTACTGAGGTTATTGTACTTTTGGTCTAATATGCTGTTTTCCATTTTGATTTATTGTATAGTTATGTACTGTACTGTTATCTGTTGTTTTTGGGTCATGGCTGAAGCCGGGCTGTTAAATTACAGTCCCAGCTACCATTCAGAAGCAAAATAAAAATCAGTGCAACTATATTTAGTCAAACATCCTTGGTGTCCATTACTAGCCTCATGTTTTTAGTTTGGTCTCCCATGTGTTCATCTCATTTTTTTTCAAAAAAAATTTTTTTTTTTTGGCCACCAGTTGCCCCAGTCTGATCATTTAATTTGTACTCGGATCATGCTATTCATTGTTTTCTCCTTCAGGATTTACATAACACAACAAGGCAAGAGTCAAGAGCCTAGGACTTGGGTCGTCATCCAGCAGGGTTATATTTTTAAATCTGTTAATATTCATCACTCTCTTTGCTAGCAGGCACATTTGCAGTGCTGAGTTGAAACCATTGTTTTACCCACAGTACTCTGCTGGAATGCAAGCACTCTTTGGCATGGCTCATGGTTCTAAGTCACTCTGCAGTACAGTGCAGTACTTGATCTTTCCCATGTGATGCTCTTAGAGTAAGATGTTGCTGGGTTCTTCTTCACAGGACAGCTGAGGTGACCTTGACAGATGCAGCGTCCAAGCCAGTAGTCAAATGGGAGCCATGGTCAAAACTCCTGTACCAAAGTCTGATTTCTTTTTAAAATATGATTTGTTGTTGTTCTGAGAGCTTGTCCTTCAGTACAAAGACAGGGTATGTCTATTACTAGAATTGACTAAGAGGGGTCGAATGAAGCAGCCATAAGTTTGTTCTTCTGTCCCCAGAACCTTACAAGAACAGTGGTAATAATAAAATGGGAGTATGGGAGGTGACTTCTGCTTCATTTGTGATTGTGTGTTTTGAGTATGAGAAATATCATCCATGCTGCACTTCTCAGTAATGATTGTGATTCTTCCACCAAAGGGGATGGTGACTTTGTCTCTTGGCCTACTCCCTCCTCGGCCCTTAATGATAGTTGGCCAAAAGACTACCTCTCCCACAACTATTGGAAGCCACTTTTGCTTATAGTTATGTGTGAAACTACCAGAAAGAAGTGACAGACTATCTGTGATGCAGAGTCACGAGAATGGAGATTTTTGATGATCTGTAATGATGCAGTGGAGTACAGGAGGCACATCAGAATATGTTTCGAGGAAGAGTTCCTTGGATTTATCACTCTGTCAGGAAATCACTATGCCATCATCCTTCCTTTGCACACAGTAACGTTTAACGTGTTTTTATCCTGGCTGTTATTGTTTGTCACTTTATCTCCATGCATTCTGCTAAGCAACAGTCTTTAACACCCACTGTGTACCTAGATACTCCCAAATTTTTGTTGGCTGTAACAAAGACAGTTGCAAATTCAGTATTTGGGCACTCTCTTTGCAAGGATAATCACACTACCCACTTAGGCTTCCAGGTAATCTTAGAATTTGTCTTCTTTCTTAAATTTCTGACTTGTGCCTTGTGAAGACCAGTTTGCTACATTTACTTCTCACCAGTGCTGTATGTAGCTGTCCTTTAGACAAGACTATGAGAAGAACTGCAGTAACCTTGAAAATGGTTGCATGCAATGTATTTAATAACATTCTTGTTTTGTAAAAAAAATAAACCTTTAAAGCACACTTAACAGCTCGTCTCTTGCTTTGGACATTTAGTGCATTTTGGTTTATAATACACAGTAATGTCTGTTAGTGGCATTCCTTTAATTGTCCCTGCACCATTTGATTACTTCTGCACTTGCTTCATTGTAACCCTGCTGTCTTTTGGTTGCGGAGGCGACTACCTCTTTATTTTTTATTTTATTTTATTTTATTTATTTATTTTGCTTGTGTCTGGTGCATTTTTGGTGTGTTTCTCAATCTGTTTTACTTTGTGGTTTTAAACATGACATTCTTAGTGGTTTGTTGCTACTGCACATGCCCAGACTCATTGTCTTGTGCTGCTATTGACAGGCTGGAATATATGGTCTTTGGCACCCCAGACTTTGACATTATGGTTTCTTTTTTCTTTGATTTAAATTCCTGTCACAGTGCAAATTGGTGGTTACTCTGCCTATTAATTTCTCATGGCATTTTACATTCCACCATACTCCTACTAACATACTCTCAGACTTTTATAGGAATAGGTAGTTGCTCTGCAAGAACCTTTAATGTTTGTTTTTGATGTGATTTGCTTTTGCACTGTATCCTGTAATGCATGCTTCTTAATTTTGGATTTTACTTGGTCAAGTGTATGATCAGCAGATCTATTATTTCTTTATTGCTTGCAAGAAGTCGTATATCTGATTTCTTGATTTACCTTCAGAATACCAGTGAATTGCATATGTATTGTATCTGCTTCGAATGTATTGTATATTTTTACTTACTGCTACTTTAGCATATTGTAGCATCATAATTCTTAATATGCCGTACATCAAGTTATTATCAATGTTTTATGTTTATATGTTGGTGATGATTTTTTAAAATAATTACTGTGGTTAATAGCTCTGTCCAGTCAGCCCGTACAATTTTGACCAGTAGTTTGTTTTCACTGCGTGTTTAATCTTAAAACAGTTATATTAGTACATTTGTTACCCTGAATGAGAAAGTCAGAAACCCTGTACATGAGCTGCAGATTCTCCAGTGTTCACAAAATAAAGGAGCAGTTACATATTACCAAAGGAAATATGCCAAATAGTTAAAAACAAAGTAACCGATCACATGACTTATTTGATCATATAGTTAGGGTTAATATGAGAAATAAGTTGGAGAAAATGCATGAGAGAAAAAGCACGATTGCAGACAAGTGAAAAGATGATTGATGGTTGGCAAAAACTATTTCAGACAGGCTGAAACGTGACTGTGAGAATGTTCATGGGAGCTGAGCAGTTCTCTTGATGTATATAAGTATCCATTCAATGATACATTAACTGCCTGTGTTGCCTTTTGTGTTGAGTAAGATAACTGGCTGATACAAAAGAGCTGAGTTTAGAGGTAGGATATTAGGCATCAGTCAATGTTTAACTCTTCTAAGAGGATATTTTCCTATAAAATGTCAGGGATAAGCCAGGATAGAATGCACCCAGTAGTTTCATTTGAGGTACTAGATTGACTGTAGATGAGGGGTGGGTTTGGGATAATGCTTAAGGTCGCCACCCCGCATACACAAGTTACAGGGATTGATTCTAACCTTGGTTTATTGTCTAGGCTTAAAGTGGCCCTTTAGGCAGTTAGCCCAGTAAGAACCAGCACTATGAACCAGTTAATGATAGTATGTTTTGTGACATCCCTCCTCTGAGTCCGTAATAAAGGAGCCTGAATCTTTACCACTGACACTGGTGGGGACGTTGTCTTGAAACAAAAATAGATACAAACAGTATTTCTAGATGCAGCTCTCTGTATCAAGCACAATTTCCTTAAGAGCACATAAGGAACACAGGTAGGCATGTAGATAATTTATCCTGCCATAGAACAGCCTGTTGCCTATTGGACAGGTAGGATTGGAACCATTTCAGCGTGGAATTGCTGAGTGATAGTTTATTTAATGTATGGAGGAGTTGAATGTGGTTCACCATCTCAAAGGCCTTGGAGAGGTCTAAGAAAAGAGCAGATGATAGTTTATTATTGTTTCTGAAGTTATTGATGGTATTAGAAAAGGATAGTAGGGCTGATGTGGTACTGTGATTTGGCCTGAAGCCATGTTGGGAGTTAGCTAGAATTTTATTTTTGGTGAGGTGTTCCATCAGTTGTTTGTGGACACACTTTTCCATAATTTTGGCCAGGGTGAGAGTATAGCTATAGGTCTGTGGTTGGTTAGCTCTAGTGAGCTACCACCTTTATGGAGAGGAATAATGTGGGACATTTTCCATATGGAGGGGATGAAGGCTTCTGACAAGGTACGGTTTATGATTATGGAGATGGGATAGGAAATGGCCTCAGCTGCTTTTGCAGAAACTCAGCTGGGAGAAGGTCAGCTGCTAGCTTAGTGGTTTTAGTTTTTTTAGAAGAGATGTTATAAAGGATATGGGTACTGGATCAAAGGTAAATAGATGATCTGATGTAGTTGTAGTATTCTGCTGGCATGGGTAGTGGAGTGGGCTGGTTGTTTGTTTGAATTGTGTGGCCAGGGATTGTATAGTTTCTGTGAAGAAACTATTGAATGTGTTAGCAATGTTTACAGGGCACTGTTGTTTGCAAGTTGTTGGAGTGGGGGTGGTTGCCTGGCCTGGGTGCAGGAGCTTGTTTAAGCCTGCCCAGAATTTTTGTGGATTATTAAGGTGTTTGTGTTGGAGGTGGAGGAAGAAGTTTTTTTATCATTTAAGATCATTCTTTTAGTTTAATTTCTAAGTTGCCAGAAGGTTTGGTGGGAGTGTGGGTCTTTAGAGGGCCATGTGACCCACATCTTGTTTCTAGATAGGATTTTGGATTTTGTTTCCTTAGAGAGCCATGGTGCGGTTTTGGTTTAGTTCTAATGGACCGTGTTGGAGCATGGGAATCTAGAATCTTGAGGAAGGTGGTGTTGAAGTAGATAACTGCCTCTTCAAGAGGAAGAGACTTGAGTATTGTCCAGTTGTGGGCTTTAAGTTCAGTTTGAAAAATGGAGGCGTTGAATTTATTATTGTTCTTGATTTTTATGGTTGTAAGAAGGGGTGATTTTCTTGAATTTGATAACATAGGTGAGTAAGTGATCACTCATGACCTCTGGGTGAGTACCTGCTGAGTACTGGTCAGGATCTTTATTAGTAAGGATCCAGTCCAGGATGCTGTCTTTGTTTTGGGGTTTATCTAGTCTGGTAGGAGTGGATATGAGCTGAGAAAAGCCATGTAGATTTATGCTGCTAGATGGGAGCTAGATGAAGGAATTCCAATCGATGTTGAAGTCACCTAACACTATGGATTCCTGGGGTGAGTTTGAGTTAACCAGTGGAGAAAGTCCTCTAAGGTTTTATATTATTGTTGCCTGGGGATGTAAATACATGCTATATTTATGCTTTTATGTTTGTTTGGTTGAAGTTTTACAAGTAGAATTTCGGCATTGTTTGTTAGGAGGGTTGTGGAGAGGCAAAGGGAGATTTGTAATGTATTTTGTAGAGTATGGCTACACCGCCACCTTTACGAGTTATTCGGTCTGCTCTTAGTATATCATACCCTGGTGGGATTATCTGTGTGTCTTCGTACTTGGTTTAAGCCAGGTTTCTGTGATACATAGTAGGTCTGGGGAACAAGTAGCTAAAAGGGCATGTAGGTTGTGAATCTTATTGTTTACACTTCTGATGTTTAGATGACAGGTCAGAAGAGAGTTAAAGGTCTAGAGTTTAGATTGAGAAGTGGAGGGAGGATAGGGTGGAATTACAATTGAGTGGAGGGAAGGGCCAGGGTTGGGGTGGATATCACCATCTGTGGCTAGTCTGTGATTCAGAGTGGTAATGAATTTGAGGGCTTTGAGTAGAAGTTTGTAGTAATGTTTATCATTTGGCCTAATATTGGTAGGTTTGATAATTACATAGCATTGAGTTCTAACAAGGTGGGTGAGTAGGAGTTGAGTCATGGCCTCTGTTGTTAATTATGGGTGAGGGTTGGTTTGGTAGCCTGGGTGGTGGAAGCCTCGTAAGACCAGGTTTCATATAGGGTAGCTAGGTAAGGGACAAGTAGGAGGGGAAAAAGAGTTAGTATGATAAGCTTCCTGGGTGGTGTCATATTCCGTTTGATCTTAGAGGGCGGTAGTGAGGTACAGGAAGTTAGTGGACAGTAGGGGGAGTGGTTTGAGGTTATAAAAGTATGAGTACTGGGAGCGGGTGGGAATAGAGGGCAGGGCGGGGGAGCGGAGTGTATGATCAGCAGATCTATTATTTCTTTATTGCTTGCAAGAAGTCATATATCTGATTTCTTGATTTACCTTCAAAATACCGGTGAATTGCATATGTATTGTATCTGCTTCGAATGTATTGTATATTTTTACTTGCTGCTACTTTAGCATATTGTAGCATCATAATTCTTAATATGCCGTACATCAAGTTATTAGCAATGTTTTATGTTTATATGTTGGTGATGATTTTGTAAAATAATTACTGTGGTTAATAGCTCTGTCCAGTGCCCGTACATTTTTGACCAGTAGTTTGTTTTCAATGCGTGTTTAATCTTAAAACAGTTATATTAGTACATTTGTTACCCTGAATGAGAAAGTCAGAAACCCTGTACATGACCTGCAGATTCTCCAGTGTTCAAAAAATAAAGGAGCAGTTACATATTACCAAAGGAAATATGCCAAATAGTTAAAAACAAAGTAACCGATCACATGACTTATTTGGTCATATAGTTAGGGTTAATATGAGAAATAAGTTGGAGAAAATGCATGAGAGAAAAAGCACGATTGCAGACAAGTGAAAAGATGATTGATGGTTGGCAAAAACTATTTCAGACAGGCTGAAACGTGACTGTGAGAATGTTAATGGGAGCTGAGCAGTTCTCTTGATGTATATAAGTATCCATTCAATGATACATGAACTGCCTGTGTTGCCTTTTGTGTTGAGTAAGATAACTGGCTGATACAAAAGAGCTGAGTTTAGAGGTAGGATATTAGACATCAGTCAATGTTTAACTCTTCTAAGAGGATATTTTCCTATAAAATGTCGGGGATAAGCCAGGGTAGAATGCACCCAGTAGTTTCATTTGGGGTACTAGATTGACTGTAGATGAGGGGTGGGTTTGGGATAATGCTTAAGGTCTTCACCTCGCACACACAAGTTACAGGGATTGATTCTAACCTTGGTTTATTGTCTAGGCTTAAAGTGGCCCTTTAGGGCAGTTAGCCCAGTAAGAACCAGCACTATGAACCAGTTAATGATAGTATGTTTTGTGACATCCCCTCCTCTGAGTCCGTAATAAAGGAGCCTGAATCTTTACCACTGACACTGGTGGGGGACGTTGTCTTGAAACAAAAATAGATACAAACAGTATTTCTAGATGCAGCTCTCTGTATCGAGCACAATTTCCCTTAAGAGCACATAAGGAACACACTCAGTCCGGGGTCTGGGTTTCCCTTTCTCTCTCTTCAGGCCTCATTAAGGCTACCCACTGGCACAGCTGTAGATTTGAGTCCTCAGCTAAGTGTCCATGCCAAGTCCTCCAACCCCCTGTTTGTGAAACCAGTACTTGGTGTCCCTGCTCCAAGTAGCTGGCACACGCACACTGTTTGAGATTTGATTTTCACACACACATGCACACACACACACACACACACACACACACACACACACACACACACACACCTGGGAAAGGGTGGCACAGATTTATAGCTGTGCCCCTCTGCCCAGACTTAAGGTGGTTACTGTACCATACACTCCAAAGCCAGCTACGCTAAGGCTGTTAGAAGGGTACCCAATTATACTGACTGAAATTAATATTAATACAAATGATAGCATTTTGACCAATGCAATAAGGCTTTCAGGAGTGGGCACAATATCACCAAATAAGTATAAGTGCTCTCAAATGTTAAAATATTCTGTAAAGGACCAGCCCCAATGAAAAGTTTAAATATATTTGATAGTAAATAATAAAGGAACATGAAAATACTAAATATCTATTTACAATAAGCACCAGAGTTTCAGTTATAGGAAATACTAAAATAACACAGATGAATAGATTTACACAGATACAGAAAAAAACAGTACTTGACTAATCTCACTATATTTTTCTGACTGATCTAAAGAATTACTGTTCATTGGTAACTTACTAGAGTAAAGCAAGATAAAGTAGCCTGACTGTGTATAACTGCATGCACACAAGGTGCTGGATTGTCAAAGTCATTCCCTATCAAGACATCTGCAAGAATATCCTTAAACACAGCTATTTGATTGCTTCCTTTTCCAACCTCCCAGTCAAGGTGTGAACCCTGGTCTAAGAAATTTGGAATGGGGTCCCTCCTAAAGCTCTGAATGGAGTGGACTGCCCAAGCAAGTACTGCTCCTCTTTAACCACTGCAGGCTTCACAATGGATATGTCAGAGGATGTGTCTCTGTCAGCAGTGGCCTGTTTTCCATCCACTAAGATGTGATATAAACTTTGGCGGTAGTTTGGTACCCCTGTTGTCTCAGGACAACTCACCACTGGCATACTGTTATTCCCATTTGCTGGCTTCCACAAGTTTTGTTCCCCACCTTTCTTCCCTGCACACCTCTGTGATACATGGCCCCATGGGTTACATTTGAAACATTTAACCCTTGATCCTGGCCGTCTGCCTGAACTAGTGGCTTCCCCTGTTACTGATGGACTCTGTTGGGGTAGTTTAGGCTGCCCACCGTGAGTTCCCTTATATCCATGTGCAGCACTGGATATCACCTTCCTGTGCAGTGATGCCATGGTTGCTAAGTAGAGATTTTTCCATAGCTCATCTGCAGAGTTACACTCTCCAGTTTGCCATCCAGATTCTCATGTCCACAGACAAAGTGCTAAGGACTTATTCCCTCACCAAAGGGTCTGCCAGCCCTTCAAAAAGTGGTGACTTGACACCCACTGTGTTATTTTAATATTTCTTGTGATGGAAACTGTGGTGTTTACTGTAAATAGATGTTTAGCATTTTCATGTTCTTTTATTATTTATTATTAAATATATTTAAACTTTTCATTGTGGCTGGACCTTTAGAGAAAAATTTAACATTTGAGAGCACTTATATTTATTTGGTGATAGTGTGGCCACTCCTGAAAGCCATACTGCATTGGTCAAAATGCTACCATTTGTATTGATATTAATTTCAGTCAGTATAATTGGATACCCTTGTAAAATCCTTAGAGTATCTGGCGTTGGAATGTCTGGTGGCAGTAACTACCTTATAGTCTAGGCAAAGAGGCATAGCTAGTAAATCTGTACCAGCCTTTCCCAGCTGTGTTTGTGCGAAAATCAAATCTCTCAGCCTATCTTGACCTCACCAAGGCTTTCAATACCATCCCCCACTCTGGAATTATAGATAAACTCACTAAACTGGGCATAAATCACTGTGTCACAAGATGGGTGGCCAACTGGCTCACTGACAGAACCCACACAGTAAAAGTAGCCGACTCCAAGTCTGACTTCATACCAGTGATGAGTGGAGTACCACAGGGATCGGTCATGGGTCCTCTCCTGTTCGGCATCTACTTCTCTGAAGGGCAGGCCAACACAGAAGGTATTTGGCTAACCAAGTTTCCAGATGACTGCAAGCTGGGAGCCATAATAGAATCACCTAATGATGTAGACATTCTACAAAAGGGCCTCACAGAAACAGATGCTTAGTGTTAAAGTCATGGCCTCAAGCTCAATGCCAAGAAGTGCATTGTCATTCCCTTTGGAAAAAACTCTGTACCCATGAACTACCACATAGGCGGTAGCTCACTAAACACCGAAAGTGTGATGAGACCTCGGGACACAGATGGACAGTAGTCTCTTCTTTGATAAACTCATGACCAAAATAGTCAGGAAATCCTTCTACATGGCACACCTCATCACGAAAGGGTTCTCCTCAAGAAAAAAAAGGGGGTCATTGTTACTCTCTACTCATCCCTCATCAGACCCATTATAAAAGTACACTGCCCCGTTTGGCATGCATCTCACAAGGCACCTACAACAACTGGAAAGGCCACAGAAAATGCCTCACTAAGAGGATTACCGGCCTCAAAAAATTGCCATACGCAGACCATCTCAAAAAAAACTCCAGCTCTACTCCATCGCATATCGCCTACTCAGAGGCAATTTCTGCCTAACATACAAAGCTGTGTCAAACCCAGAGTGGTTGGACATGCTACACTTAAAAAAATCCCAGTCTCTCCTTATCACACGCTCTAGGGACTTAAACCTTGTCACCACAATAAACCGAACATGCTGGAGGGATAGATTCCTGTCCCAGAGACTTCCCATACTCTGGAACAAACTACCCATTCATGTCAAGCAAAGCTCCTTATTGGCCCTCTTTAAGAAAAATCTTGACGACTGGATGGGAAATCGAAAATTCACCCCGGGGATCACTTCTGCGGCACTACTAGACAGGGGCACAGGGAAATAATTTTCTTGGGTGGCGAAAGCCAGGCTTATATAGGCCCCAGGGCTCATAGCCTAGTCCCTACCTTTGAACAGATTCACACAGGTACAGAAAAGCAATACTTAACTAATCTCACTATATTTTCTTGGCTAATCTAAAGAATTACTATTCCCTGGTCACTTGCTAGAGCAAAGGAAGATGAAGTAAGTAAGGGGTACTTCTTTGTCCGGTTCCAAAAACAGACTTTTCTGAGACTTCAGTCTCATCTTGTAATAAAACATAATATTTTGTGCTGGATTACAGAATGACATCACATATATCTGGTTATCTGACTTTGGTTCCCATAATACCCCCTTTACTAGAAGCTGCCAGGATTTAGCACATATGTGTCAGTAATACACACACACACACACACACACACAGGGCTTTGCTAAGATCTGTTGCAGCTTCTGGAAATCATAAAAGCATTTTAACACTTCCACCCTTCCATGGTAGCAATTAGTTCCCTGCTTAGAGCTATTATACTTAGATTCCTAGTCCTTGTTTTCCCAGACATTTTGTCTCTGACTGCAATCAGAACTGTAAGATACAGTCTTTATGGCCTAAATTAAGTAATTTAATTTCAAACAATTTTTTTCAAAGTTAGCTTGAGCTGAGCTTAACCTCTTTTCTTCAAGTATCCTCTGTTACAGCAGTAATTTCAGCAGTTATAATACTGTCTAACATATAAATGCATTTGTTTGCTGTCCAGCAGGACACATTGTTGGTACGTTTTAACACAAGCAGCTTTACAAATATATTTTTCAACAAAAGCATCTTTATCAATCAGTTTGATATACAAATGATATATAATTCTTTATAAAACTCCAGCTAGCTGTTCTGGCATATGTTGCACATCCACTGCCCTACTTCTTCTAGCATAGCTGGCAGTACCTCACATCATCAAATGCTTAATTATTTTAAAGTAAGGGACAGAAGTAATGAACCCAGTAAGATGAATGCAGGGATCTGAGTGGAAACTTGTGCATAGAAAAGGGTTACTGTGGTAATGAGTGCAACATCCCGGAGCTCTTTATGAATGTTGTCTATACTGAAGATATTATATGTCTCTGGGATGATTTCAGAGTTCTTCATTTGTGGTTTTACCAGGTTTTAGGGAAGATAAGAACAGTGGGAATGTAATGGAGTATCAAAGTCATGGAGCTGGGATATCTTGTTGCAAATACTTCTTGAGTTGATATGTGCCAGTTTGTGGGTTTGTGGAGCATTCCAGCAACTATCAGAAGGGTTTCTATTTGGGACAGAGTTGTTGTGGATGTCAAACTGGAACAAATGATATACTAGTAAAAATTGAGGCATCTTACAGCATACAGTTACAGAATTGGTTGTAGTAGGGTATGAGTATGTTGTGCTAAGATGAAGATGGAGTGTGGATATGCAGCATAACTGAAAAAAGGGGCTGTTTCTTACTTGGCAAGATTATAGCCAGGAAGCTTTTTGCAGGGTACATGTTTTTTTTTAACATTTGCAATGCAGAGAGGCTTTAAGTTGGGTTCTGTGGGAATGTATAAGGTTGCTTGGTTTACATCATAGAACACAAAGGAGTACAGTAGTATAAGGTACGTATATGTAACCCTATTTTGTTTTGGTAGTATCCTAAGAGAGTAATCAGTAATGGAGAAGTATTTTTAGTATCCTATGAAAATGATCATTAATGGGGAGGACAGGATAGAAATTTAAGGGCATTTTAATGGAACTCTGTGTCCAGCATGGCCATATGCAGGATGTTAATCCTAAGAAAGTAGTGCTGATTTACACTTCTGGTATAGTTTTAATTGTTTTATGAAATTAACCTACAGCACTTCCAACATAATTGAAGAAGTTGAGAGGCAGTTAATCACCTTCAGGGTATGCTACAAGAAGAAGCTGGAGCAATAGTCTCCAACAGGGACAGAAATAATGGCATGAGGAGCTACAGATAGACTACCATACATGACTATAAATGAGCCAAACGAGCAAATAAGTAGTGGGATAATGCAAAACATTATCACCAAGATGAAAGATACTGCAGTGCCTGCAGGAGTGAAGTGTATAGACACACACAGGTAACGAGTGATGTTTATTAAAGCAGATTTCAGAAGTGGAGAAACTTGTTTAACTCGTGTCTGTAGGCACTCACAAGTTTGGGTTTGTAACTGTGTGCCTGTAGAAGAAATAATGTCCAGGTACACACACTGTTTGGTAATGAGTTGCAGGATTTCTATTTGAAGTTCTTTGTGCACCAAAAGAGAAGCAGTCCATGCTTAGCATTATTAGGTATAAGTATCTTACAGAGTAGCAAAGCCAAAAAATAGCGTGCAGTAGAGCAGTGTTTGAGTAAAGGAAGAAGCAAGCAGTGGATGTGTGTCAGTGCACTTAGATTTCTGACTTACATTTCAAAGGTTGGAATTTTAGTCCTGACCTCGGGTTACTAATTTGCATATTTACCCCAAAGCCATCTTTAGGCACTAGCGAACCCTGCAGTCACTGGGGCTACAGCAAGTTTTCTTATTTTGATATTTTGTAATATGTTTGTCAAACCAACAAAAGCTAGTACAGCAATCTTTTGCACTTTCTATACCAGGTGGGTAAATAACTCTTATTTATATCTTCTTTGAATTTCAAAGATATCTCTAGTTATAGCAACAGTGTTTTAAGTTTTAAGCTTCATTGTTTCATTAAATGTTTTACCACTGAAATAATGCCCTTGACTTAGTTAAATCATCTCTACTAGAATTAACATAGTCAGCTTTGGGTACCTGCAATACCTATCACTACAGGAGCCCTGTAATTATCCTTGACTGTGTGGGAACCCCACAAAAGCAGCTGCTACTTAAGGAGGGAAAAAAGATTATTAATTTTCCAATTACACACCTTATCCAAAACAAGGTTGTGCTATGGCCCTGTTAAGATAAAGCCAGTAATCAGTGAATGAACATGAACAAGGTAAATGCTAGATATCTACAGCCTAGAGTCACTGATCTTAGTGCTTACCTTGGATTTTAAGATATGATACGTCCAATCTTCAGACCCTAAAAGCAGACAGAATGCATATTAGCATTATTAGGGCTGCATACTCCTACAGTTTAGTCTACATCTCTGTTTGCCTGCTGTTGCAGTTCAAAAGATGCAAGTGCTGTTATCTCTTTACTATGTGCTTTATTATTGTGTACTGGTTTATAAGTTGCCTCTACTTACTGCCTATTTTATCACTGTACTGGATGTATTACTGTATTTTATTTATTACTGTATTTGTTATTATTGTTGTTAATAGTATGTTATTACTGTATGGAGCTTTTCTCCCCGGGCCTCTGCTGAAAACGGGCAGTCCTGCCCAGTCGGACTTTTTCCCAGACAAGAATTGTAAAATAAATTTTTTTTTTTTTCCTTCAGGGAGTTTTATGATTACTGAGATAATGCCAGATACTATAACTCTACATTTCTTTGCTCAGGAATTCTGAGCAAAGCCAAAATTAATAGCTCAGTAAAGGTTCAAAATTAGGAACACATTTTAAATATTACTTTAATTCACAAATAAAGCTACATCAACATGCATTTTTTGGACAGTTAAGTATAAAACTGTGATATCTGGATTTATTAAGTGTAATCCTGAATAATTTACCAGCAAATCAAACATTTTACAAAGCAAAATTATGAGGCAAAATCAGGGACATTCTTCAAAATGAAGGACAGTGACAGGTATGTTTTACTCCTCAATAAGGTAAATAAAAGTGACTTGACCCTGATGTTCATAGGCAAATATTAAGCTAGTTGCCCTTGTGGACCACTTTAAGCCTAACTTGTTCCTCTTTTATATTCAAAATAATGTAGCCCATTTAATTGTAGCTTGACCTTTACCCATCCCATGATGGATAATTATACATTGCCCCAAATGATAACAAGGAGGATCATGCCACAGATAATTTGAGGGAACCTATGCATGGGGTAAATCATCAAGGAACTGCCACTGTCCATTAGTAGTACCATGGGCAGCCCTGGGGTACATTTTGTTTTCCATCCATACATATAAGTTGTGCTTGAATATGAACAAGGATGAACTTTGTTTTATGTAAATGGGAAGTCTGCTCAACAGTAGCAGTAACCTCTGTGAGATGTACCTTGTCCCTCCAAACCTTTTTGTTGATGTTGCAGAAGAGGTTTAGATTCCTAGACCAAATATTTCTGATGTCATTTGACTTGCTGATGTGCAGTAAATCCATCATTAATGAGTATGATGATGCCTTGTATGCCAGGCACAGGTCACCTCTTAGCAGATAGTGTGTACAGGGCTTTTAATCAGTCCATGTATGACATTGTTTAGATCTTGCATCCTTTTAGTAAGGTATCTCTGTGGGCATTCCAGTTTTGCATGTGTCTGGACAGGTACATTATGGCAAAGGGGGCTTTATGTTCAATGAATTGCATTATCATACGGGGTACAGTTGCATCTGTGCAACTGTTTATGTGCTGGTATAGTGTGGAGATGTACATTTCTGAATATTCAGTGGAGTTAACTGGGTTTGGTGAGGATTTGAATATTTATTTATTTTATTTATAGACGTGTTGAGTGGGAAAGTCCACTGGGTCAGGAACCCATTTTCAGTGGAGGCCTGAAGAGAAAAGCTCCATAGTTAATACACTCAAATAAAAATATAGACACTTGACAGTTTTTTTTAAAGCAGAAATATGCAAAGATTTTTAAAAAATTATAAAAGTAGAATACATAGACAATTTAAAACTTATCAGTAAGTATCAGAACTTATATAAACTTAGATAACAGTTGGTAGTGTAGTACAAAGCTTGAGTGGTTTCTTTTTGGCATTGCATGAAGAAAACATGGCAGTTCTTGCCGAACAGTTATAGCAGTAATAGAGCTGTGTTGCTGTCAGGGTAAAAGATATTTTGAACTGTGGACCTGGGTTAGAAATAAGTAGTGAATGTTTTATGGTGGTTTATTTCATTTGCATTGGCATTTGAGGTTATGTCGGAAGTAAGTTTTTAATGCTACTTTATTTGTCTTATACAGTCTGTTTGGGTAATATGGGAGGGTAAGGAGTTCCATTTTTTAGTAATACTATGGGAGAACAAGCATTGTCCAGCACTTTTGTTGAACTTGGTTACATTTAGTAGCAATTTGTTGGAGGATCTTAGGATGCATGAAGGAATGCAAGTTTGTAGTATTGATGAGAGTGCTGGGCAGGTATTTGGTTTATAAATTGTTTATGGGCTAGCATTAGTTGGGTATAGCAAAGATAGTTTGGGAAATCCAACCAGTTCATTTCCGAGATTGCTTGGCAGTAGTGGGAGCGATTAGGCTTTCTTGAGGTGAATTTAGCAATACAAGACTGTAGTTTATTGCTGAGGGATGAGTGAAGGTTAGTAAAAATTGCACTATCATAAAGTAGAGCAGGGATGAGGTTTTGTTTTGGTGTTTTTGTTCATGTAGTCTATGATAAAGTTTGCCAAGTTTAAAGTGTGTTTTTTTTTTTTTTTATTGCTGTGAGAATGTGTGTTTCAAAGGTGAGTTTGTTGTCATTTGTAATGCCTAGTAGTTTGGCAGATTTTGCTATTTCTGTTTCAGTTCTGTCTTTAGATAAGATTTTGAAGTCTATATCTGGTGATTTTGAAGAGACTAATAGCAGTTTTGGCATTTAGTAACAGTTGTGAATTGTTTAGCCATGATTCAAGCTCTGTAAAAGCATTTTGAGTAACTGTGAGGAGGTCAGAGAAATTGTTTGAAGTAGAGATTATTGTCGAATCGTCAGCGTATTGAATAATCTTACCTAGTTGAGAAACTTTGTGGAGGTCATTAATAAAGATGTTGAAGAGTAATGGTCCTAGAATGGAATCCTGTGGGATTCCTATGTTGTTTGACAGATAATCAGACTGGACGTTATGCCACTTTACAGATTGTTGTCTATTGTTTAGGTATGATGTAAACCATTGAGGGATTTGGGGGCGCAGACAAATTTTGTTAATTGGATCAGAGGTTTAGTATGTGATACTGTGTCAGAAGCCTTCGATAAATCCAGTAGGATTACTGAAGTGGGGTGATTTGTATCTAAGGCTTTGTTGACAGTATCAGTGAATGAGAGCAGGGCTGTAATAGTGTTGTGGGCGGAAGCCATGTTGAGTGGGAAACAGAAGATTATCAATGAGTTACTTGAGTAATTGTGTGTGTACACACTTCTCAAGGATTTTGGATAGTGTGGAAAGTATAGAGATGGGGCGATAGTTTGAGAGGTCGTGAGAGTTTCCATTTTTATGTAGTGGAGTAATAAATAGATTGTTTCCATAGGTGTGGAACGTATCCTTCTGCGAGAGAGCATTTTTGAGAGAGAATATTGCCAGTGTATCACTTAAGATTAAGTAGTTAGTCTTAAAGAAATTTCTAAAGGTACCTAGGGTAGAAGGTTTCAGTTTTATTTTGAAAGAGCTTGCTTTATAGTCAGACCTAACAAGTGATGAAGATACACAAAGGATGGTGCTAGATGTGCCCAAATTAGTACAAGGACAAGATCCAAGATGTTATTCTCCCTAGTAGGTACTCTAATTGTTATCGAACATTTGTATTGACAAAGTCCAGGAATCTGTGTGCTTATGCACTAGTGGTGGTGTACAGCTTGTGTGTGTATCTCTGTTAGTGTGTGTGTATTGCAGTATAAAAGTAAGAAGCTGGCTATGATTTATTTCACTTTCTAGCACAAACATCAGCATTGCCATTACTCTTGTGTATGGGGGCGAAGGGCATGGTTGCAGTTTATGTAACAAGCTGGCCCTATTTTCGTTCACTTACCATCACAAACATAAACCTGGCATGTGATAAGGGGCTATCTGTGGTGGTGTGGCAGGAAAAGGATGTGTGTGAAAGCAACTGTTTATTGTCACTGTGGTGCAGTGAGAAACATTATCTGTGGTGGTGTGGCAGGAAGAGGATGTGTGTGAAAGCACTTTCCTCAGAATCACACATCAGGCATATATCCATGTGGCTACATTTAGGAAGTAGGGTTGAGGAGTGAGTTGGCATGCTGCATTCAAATGACTGTAGACTGGACATCTGACCTGCTGTCATCCCAATCTAATACTGTGGTGATATACAGGCAGTGACTATCTTTTTTTGGGGGGGAGGGGGCAGGCAGTATTCTCAAACAGGATCTGTGTATCATCACAACAATTAACTTGTTAGTTTTTTGTGAGCTACAATTTTGTCTGTTTTGAACATTACAGCTTGGGCACAACTTATGACTTCTTTGAACGAAAAAAAAATGACTGAAATTCTTTTCTTACTCGTGATTTTTGTTCAGACTACCACTGGATTAAAAGGTTGGAAAAATATTCTAAAATGCATCCCAGCGAATCTATAACCCTATGGCTTCTGGAGTCCCTGTCTTAATTTATTTAGTTTCTTAATGGTTATTACTGTGCTCTCTTGTTCAGGAAAGGTGTGTTGAAAGGATGCAAGAAAAAGTTAAAATTGAACAGCAACGCTGATTTTCTTTTAAGTAATCATAATTTCGGTTCAGGCCGTCAATGATGAAAAGGTTGTGTAAAGACCAAAAAAGAAAACTGTAAACTGCACTGCATATAGAAGGCCTTGGCTGCTTGAAAAGGTGACGAGTAAGGCAAAATGTGAGAAAAGGAAGAAGAAAGTAATGTGCATGGTGTGGAGAGCCCAGGTTGGAGGAGAAAACAGCAGGAGCACTGGAGTGTGTGTGTGTGTGTGTGTGTGTCAGTTCCATATTCTAGTCCTGTACACACATGTATCATTCTTGCCACTAAATAGCAGTAACTATCCATTATCGGAAGTATCCTCGACATCCTAGCTCACTTGCACGTGATTAGAATTTTATGTTTGCAAAATTAACTTTGCTTCCATTTAAACCTATTTATATGATGAACTGAAATTATTTTGGAAAACTTTTTTTGGTAGCAGTTATGGTATGTAAAAGAATCAGGGGTTGTAGCCTTGTTTTTTTAAAGAACTTTACAGTCTTTCACAGAGACACTCTTCTCAAAGGAAGTATTTATTTTATGCTGGAAGTAATTTTGGCAAGTTCCATTCACCAGTCTATACATTTGCATAACTTCCCAAATCAGAGGAGTAAAGTGGAAATACTTTTCTTTTATGTTAGGTGTTTACATTGCCCTCAGTTACTGTATTGAGAGAAATGAACTGAGGCAAACTGACCAACTGATTGTATCTTTATGAAAGGAACACATGGTCTTGCACTTACAAAGTAGACCCTTTCCAAGTGGCTTGCCATCTGCATCGTGTTTTGATCTGGCAAATAAATATTTGAATGGAGAAGTTTATTTATTTATTTGTTTGTTTTTGTTGACCGGAAAAGTCCGACTGGGCAGACCCCATTTTCAGCAGAAGACCAAGGTGGAAAGCTCCATCACAGTACATTTATATTAACAGGTGAATTTCTGACAGTTCTGAGAAAAGCCACAGTTACATTTCTCACAAAAAAAAACAAACATAATTACAATGTAGGTATATACTGTAAAGTATTTACATCAACAATTTTAAGTTTAAACAGTTGTTGCAGCTGTAAAATCTTGCAGGAAGTAAATGGATTGATCCTGCAGAAGGGGGAGCATTTTTGTAAAGAAATTTAGTGTTCTTACATTTCAGTAGAAAAAAGTTTAAGACCAGTTAGAGACCATTCCAGAGTATTAGGTGACAATACAAGTCCTTTTCAGAAATATTTCTGTTCAGAATATGTAAGGATGCTGCTTGGACTTCTGTTTACACTTTCACCAGATATTGTAAAGTGGATGCTCTGTTCAAAGTCAGTACAAGATTTGCAGCAGCTATTTTACAGTGGATGTTTCCAGACTTTCACTCACTGCGAGAGCTAAGGGCACACTGCTTGGCTGTGTCCTGCATGTATGGAAATTCCTGCAGCAGTGTTACTTGTGATGAACAGTACATCTGTGAGATTACTCACTGTAATATAAAGCAGTACTACAGGCTGGGCTTCCACTCTCCTTCCCCTCCAGTCCTGCATAGTTTATGAGTTTGATGTTGATAGTTTGCTTTACCATAGTACAGACATGATTGTGTTTGCTTTGCTTTTAATTCATTTTATGTGCATTTCTGAGCCTGTCTTTCTGCTGAGTATTCTGTATTTTGGCCTGTCTCGGGAACGTTTTTTGTTGCACTACTCTGCCTCATCTTGGGGCTTTAAAAAAAAAAGAAGCAAACTATGGCATGTGGAGTGCCGTAATGTATAACCAGGCTTGCCACAAAGGCCACAGCTCAGCACTGCATCACCCCATATCAATAGAGGCTTCAACTGCTAAAGAGGTCAAGCTAGGATCTGAAGAGACTTCTGGTATCGTAGAAAGAAGAATAAACAGCCAGTAGTGTTCCCAGTTGAAAGATTAATAAAATAGTTGACAGCCAATAGTGTTCTCATTTGAAAGATTAATAAAATAGTTGAAAAGCCTGTAGTTAAATATAATATGGACTCAGCTAATATCAAACAGTTGCGTATGACTTCCTCTAAGCCAAACAGAAGAAAATTACTGAAGGGAAGGAAAATGTGTTATAAATACCTCTGCTGACTGAAGGCAATATGAAGAAACTGTGGGAAAAGCTGTAAAAGATAATTGCAGAAGGAAAGAATGGATGTATTATGTTGGAAAAAATATATTGGATGTGTGCAGAAAAATTCAAGATACCTGGGATACTGCTGCATTGTGAAAATAAAAAAAAATGCAGAAAAATCAAAGAAACCTTAGCCAAATAATGTGGTGATTTCATTTTGATTCAGACATGTGAAATAACTGAAAGTAAACATTTTGTAACAAGAGATGAAGTATGAAGAGCTCAGCCAGAAATTAATTAAATTGGAGATAGATTCTGGCAGGAAATCTTAAGGTCTGTGCCTAATACTAGAGATGACAGAGGGAAGGGATTGCAAAGAATTTATGAAAAGCTGCAAAAATAAAAGAACGGGGCTCAATTTGCAAGACATAAAAATTGAAGTAGTGTGTAGACTGACTTTACTGAGGTTATTGTCAAGAAAGCAGATGATACCTGTTCTAATTAAGTTGCAGTCGCCTGCCATCTAAAATTGGAATTTGGTCCAAACTATGGAAAAAAGGGATCAGTATGGAAATTAGATGAAACAAGTTTTTTTGTGGGCAATGACGTCTCTGGGCAAACATGTTAGAAAAAGTTATTACACCTCATCTTGTATCACCCTGTAACAGCTCAGGCTTGTCCTTTTCCTCCCTGTATATTAAACGATATAAAAAGTAAAGCAAACGCAGAAATGAAGCTGAGATGTAGGCTTCTGTATCCTGTTTTTGTGTAAGTTTTCAATCCTATGGAGTTAAATCATACACTAATGTAAAGCAAGGATATGCAGATCTGCAAAAAAAGAAGCAAAGCAAAAGAATGAAGTGCAGTGAATGGGAAGAGGATTAATGTAGTTAGAAAAAGCATGAAGTAGGACACAGCATGCAAACATTAGCAGAGATTTAAAAAAAAAAAAAAAAAAAAAAAACCCTTTCCATTTTCCAGAGACAGCTCTGAGAAAGGAAGAGAAAAATCCCAGGACACTCAAGGAAAGTAAAGGACAAAACAAAAGTGAATGGTTTTGAAATTCTGAATGAAGATCGTGAGCAAGACAGTTAAGGAAATGGACTAACACTTGTTAAGGCACAAGGACAAAATGAAACTTAAAGTAAAAGCATATTAATGAAAACCATTAAGTACTGTAAAGAGAGGTTAGATATGTAAATGATGTTTCTCATTTGCTTGCTAGCTAAATACTGGAAATACTAAGGTAAATATATAAATGATTTTTGGAAATTGGAGGGGACATAATGTGTTCTACATGTCATAAAAATATTGATCTGAAATGTTAACTGGAAGCCTAGTGGAACAGGTTTACACCTATATTTTATAAAGAAATATTAATTTATATTTATGTAAGCCAGTACAGTTAGTACAAAAGTCATAGAACAATTTTAGCTGTGTTTAACGTACTATAAAACAGTTATAATTACTTTAGTTTTCAGAGGTAGCTAAGGGAGGAGTTTTGCAGGTGGAGGACGGGTTTAACAGGAACAAGTGGCTCAGATTGGTCGACATGAGGGCTTCCAGAGTTAAGTCAGCTCTAACTGACAGGAAGGGAAGAAGAATAGTATAATTAGTAGTCTAGACTGTTAGCAAAGCTGGCCTTACTATAAACTGATAAAGGTATTATTTAAGCAGTAACCATGACTGGGTGTGGGTAAATCCAGCATTACCCACACCAGAAGTGGGTTATTGCTGTTATACAATGACATTATTTAAGAAAAAAATACTTACTTTTCTTAACTATTGTCCTTGTATAATGGCACCGTGCTGTCCTTCCGTCTCTGGCTATCTCCTCCTTGCCCTATCTGATGTGCTGCGCAGACATTTGGAACTTGTGTTCCCATGCATAGCCAGTACATCAGTGCTCAGGAAAGTAAGCAACGGAGAAAAGAAGATCTCCATTGCTCCGCTTTTTTTTTCTTTTGAAAAAAACCTTAAAATTAAAGAATATATCAACAGAAAAAAGTCCAGGCGACCAGACCTTTTTCCATTGTATATTTCAACGGGTATGCTGTTTGGGCTGGCCAAGTCAGCGTGCTCGTTTTACGGTGTTAATGGCCAGTCATTGTATAATCAAAATTCTTAAACTGGTAATAGTAGAAAGACTTGAAAGACAATTTGAGGTGTAAAAACAAGTTATATTCCATTAGAAGTAAAAACAAGTTATATTATATTAGAGGTAAAAATAGATTCAAAAAGGATTATGCTTCCGGTAGGTATGGTGCATTGCTCTGAGTCAGTTTAAAACAAAGAAAGATTTTTAGAATTTATGGTTTAAAAGATAGAAGCACAAGTACAAAATAGACACTGATCTCTTGACATGGGAGGAAATAGAACCTGTCTGAACTGTTATAGGAGAGCACAAGCTGAGGTCAGATCTGCTTCAAATTATGTGCACAAACTCCAGAAACAGACCAAGAAAGAAAAAATATAGTGTATATTGTGTATAGTTAGAATGTTGTTGAGTGAAGGGAAGCAGAGGTTTGTTTGCAAGTTTTGCATAACAGACTGAATGATTTCTCAGAACTGGGTTCAGCCACAACTAAGAAGCATTGAGAGACAGAGAATACTGTTCAGAGGAAATTGCAAGGAAGTACATCAGATGAAAGGGAGAAATGTGAGGTACTAAAAAAGGTGATATTGTTAACATAAAAATAAATGGCTGAGATGAATTCACTCAAGTCTAAAACAAATTGTATATTCCCAGTTCATACCCCCCTCCCTCCTTGTGGTGTCCAGAAATGTTTTGGGTGTGGCTTCTCTAACTAAGTGACTTACCAGATAATAATAGGCAGTATTAGGAAGAGCAAGGAGTTATTAACAAAATGACACAAAGATTATTAGTCTAGGATATCCTATAATGGAGAAATTAATCTTTCTTTGCCACTTCTTATTCATATTTATGTTCATATTCTCATAGCTGAGAGACCTTCACTTTATTGAGGTTTATGATGTGAAACACCACTGTGGGAGACAGAACAGTTCCCTAAAAATGCTGGTTTATATCCCACTGTACTGGAAATATTACTAACTGTTCATGATTATGAAAATAAGCAGTATTTCCATGTGTAGTTCATAGGTAGGTACTAGGCTATCAGCCCAAGGACCTAAGTAAGCCTAGCCAACAAGGTTCCCTGGCTTCGCTACACAAGAAAGTTATTTTCCTGTGCCCCTGTCGAGCAGAGCCACAGAAGTGATCCTCGGGGTGTATTTTCTATTTCCCATTCACTCATCAAGATTTTTTTTGAAGAGTGCTAATGAGGAACTTTGCTTGACATAGATGGGTAGCTTACTCCAGAGTATGGAAAGTCTCTGGGACAGGAATCTATCCCTCCAGCATGTCTTGTTTATTGTGGTGACAAGGTTTAGGTCCCTAGAGCGTGTTGCTTGGAAGGATTGGGATTTCTTTAGGTGTAGCATGTCCAACAGCTCTGGGTTGTAACATAGCTTTAGGCAGAGATCACCTCAGAGTAGGAGATATGCTACAGAGTAATGCTGGAGTTTTTGAGATGGTTAGTGTAAGGCATCTGTTTGAGTCCTGTAATCCTCTTTGTGAGGTACTTCTGTGGCCTTTCCAGCTGCTGCAGATGTCATGTGAGGTACATTCCAAAAGGGTCTATATCAGTATTTCGAAAATGTAATAGGTTGAATCACTAAATGTCGAACTGAAATGATCGACCTATTACATTTTCGAATGCCAATAAACCCCCCCCCCAAAAAAAATACTAAAGGGTGTAGGCAGGGGGGCAAGCCACCCTGCACCCCCACACCCCCCATTACTTAAATATACCAACTCCGAGACCGCACTACATTGAGGTAAATGGAAATCTCCCCTTACGGAGATTTCCATTTACCCGTTCGTTCTGCCTTTTTGGCATTCTCGATGCGACAGTATCAAATTCGATATTGTCAGCATTCAAGATGCTGATAGGGACCCTTCCAAAAGGGGTGTTGTACTCTATAACTGGTCTAATGAGTGTCTAGGAGAGGAGAACAATGGCCTCTTTTTTTTCCTGGATGAGAACACTTTTGTGATGAGGTTTGCCTCATAGAAGGATTTCCTGACTACTGTGACGATGTGATTATCAAAGGAGAGACTACTGTCCACCTGGGTCCCAAGGTGTCTTATCGCACATTCGGCGTTAAGTAAACTGCCACCTATGTGGTAGTTCATGGGTACAGAGTTTTTACCAAAGGGGATGACAATGCACTTTTTGGCATTGAGCTTGAGGCCATGGCTCTGACCTCAGGCATCTGTCTGTGAGGCCCTTCTGTAGGATGTCCACATCATTTGGGGACTCTACTATGGCTCCTAGTTTGTAGTAATCTGAGAACTTTGTTAGCCAAAGGCCTTCTGTGTTGGCCTGTACTTCAGAGAAGTAGATACTAAACAGGAGTGGTCCCAGGACTAAACCCTGTAGTATTCCACTTGTCACTGGTTTGAAGTCAGATTTGGACTCTGCAACTTTTACAGTGTGGGTTCTGTCAGTGAGCCAGTTGGCAACCTATCTTGTGACATAGGGATATATACTTAGTTTAGTTAGTTTAGCTATAATTCCAGAATGTGGGATGGTGTTGAAAGCCTTGGTGAGTCAAGATAGGTTGTATGAACCAACTTATCTTCGTCTGCGGCTTTGGTGACTGCCTCAAAGAGGTCGATCAGGTTCAGGAGGCATGATATGCCTTTCACAACTCGAACTGGGTGGGGTCCAGAGTTTGGAGGTTACCAATGTCTTTGTTTATGAGTTCCATGATGATACGTTTCATGGCCTTACAGACCAGGCTCATCAGGCTAATAGGGCAATCGTTCCCAGGCTCAGTGGTGGCTCCCCTTTGTGGAGTGGGATAACTGTTGATGTGTACCATTCAGTGGGCACAAAGCCTGACTTGAGGCTATAATTGAACATGGTGCTTAGGTGGGGAGCCAGTTCGTTTTGAAGTTTGTGTAAAACACAGTCTGGGATGTTGTCCAGTCCCATGGATGCTGTGTTTTTGGCTTTAGAGAGTGCAGCTTTTACCTGCGTAGTTATGATTACAGGGACTCTGCATTCTTCCTGTATAGATATGGGCCCTTTAGGGGGTGAGAGGGGGGTAAAGTTAGCACTGAACCTATCTGCCAGGATGTTGGCAATATCAGTTGGTTCTGTAATTTTTGTGCCATTGTGCTGTAAGTCAGAGTAGATCTGGGTGTTGCCATTGAGATTCTTGACATAGCTATATAATGCTTTGTGGTTGTCCCTAGAATCAGTGACGATTTTGTTTTCATAGCTAGCTTTGGAGGATCTTATAAGGGATCTCAGCTTCTTACTGAGGCTGACCAGGGAGCTCCTCCACTCATGGGATTTTACTCTCTTATGCAACAGTTTCTTTCTTCTGTTGTAGAGTTTGTTTATGGCAGGGGACCACCAGATTGGCTTCCGTTTTTTGGAGGATAGGGTCTTGGTTCTGTTTGGGATAGCACAATCCATGCACTTGTGTAAGTGCTTATAGAGTGCATTTGTGTAGGATTCAGCAGTCGTAACTGTATTGTCCATCTGCATGGGTGTCATGAATTTTGCCACTTCTGTCTTAAGAAGCATGAAGTTAGCTTTGGAGAAATTTTTTACCATGGTTTCTTTAATGGGGTGGGGGAGGGATGTGGATATCTAGGGTGATTAGCTTATGGTCAGATCTGACCAACGAGGAGATGACTTCAGGTGTGGAACACCGGTCACTCATGTTGGTAATGACTAGGTCTAGGATATTGTTGCCTCTGGTGGGGGTGTGGATAAGTTGATCCAGGGCATTGGAATATATGAATTCCAGGAGGCGTTGAGCGAAAGAGTTGGTACATGAGTAATTTTCCCAGTTAATGGTGGGGTCGTTGAAATCGCCCATTATTGAGGTGTTTAGTTGAACCCTAATATTTTCCAGTATATCAAGAAAAGAGGCGTGGGAATCCTGGGGCATGGTGGGGGATTTATAGCAGACTACAATTTGGATTGCGGTTTTGCCCAATGTTAGTTGCACTTGGATAACCTCAGATGCATTATGCTGAGCAACTAGCCTGGAGGTGTGGATATCCTTAATGAATATGGACACATCTCCGCCTTTGGTGTTCCGGTCCAGGTTAGATGGCCGAAAAGTGTGGTATGAGTTGTAGCCTGGTAATGCAGGGGTGCTCTCTGGAGCGCTGAACCAGGTCTCGGTCACTGCACAGATATCGATGTTCTCCATTTTAAGGAGTGCCTCGAGGGAGCGCATTTTGAGATTTAGACTGCTAGCATTGAGTAGCATTACCCTCAGTTTTTGCTTGCCTGTTCCTGTTACGGTGGTGAATTTGTCATTTGAACCTTGCCTAAAAAAGGCACTGTAGGGGGCTGCAAGAGCCTTAGCCAGTATCCGGAATCCCAGGGGTGACAAGTGCAGGCCATCTCTGGAAAAACATCATGGTCTGTCGACCATGTCGTCCCAAGCAGACAGATGCTGGATCCCCTTAGAATGACACCAGAAGCTTAGCCAGTTGTTGAAGTTGGTCATTTTGTCCTTGTACTGTGGTATCATCTCTGGGCTTAATACTTCAAAAATCTAAGTGACTTAACAAAAACTGTTGCATGACATTAGGTGAAACCTTAGATGTTGTGGAAGAAAACTGTCTTTAATATTTGCACTGTAGGTTGCACATCTTGAGAGATATCTAGTATTATTTGTATTGATAGTTATACAATTAAACATTTTCTCATATTTATGTAAATATCTCAATAAACACACCCCTTTAGAGGAATATGTTCTTGTCACTTGAAAGCTCATGTCTTGATTAGCAACAGTGTTCTAACAATAGATGTCTAGGTTATATGGTTTTCAAGATATGAAAATAGGTTTGTGAAAGTTCAGAAAAATATAATTTGGATTTGTGTGCATTATAATATATCACAGCATTTATGGAAAAGACTGTGCACTGACTATTATCACTTAAAAGTATGCTTACTGGTAGCATTGCATATTTTAGTAGGCACTGGTAGTTCCCAACATATTACTTAAAGAAGAGAGTCTTCAGTGAGTGGTTTCTGGAAAGTTATAGGCAGAGACACTAAGTACCGTGATGCACAACACTGTGTATGAACGACTGCAAATTAGTTACTGAATCAAATAGATGTAAGGAAGCAGATATTTGTAGTAATGCCAATAGGCAATACACTATTAAAAAATAAAAATACTTAACTATCAATTTGGTAAAAAAAAATAAAGACCATTGATTCTGGGAATGGATGCTTAGAGAGGAAAGAGTGAGAGATTGGGAGATACTAAGCATGCCCCTGGACTACAAGAGAGATTGTCTAGTTTATATATGATTAACCATAGAATTAAGCACTTTATAGTACCGCAGGCTGTACCATGCGTCTTAGCATGGATAACCTTTCTTTTGGGTCAGCTCAAGTTTGTGTGTGTCACTGTCAATTTGGAACTTTTTTTCCTATTAGGAGGCTAAAACTTCAATATTTGAACACATACAAAGTTTTGTGCATTAGGTTAGTGGGTTTTAGGGGGTTGTGTGTGTGTGTGTGTGTGTGTGTGTGTGTGTGTGTGTGTGTGTGTGTGTGTGTGTGTGTGTTTGTTTGATGGTTTTCAGTAAAACAAAAAGTTCTGTAAGATATGACATGGGCTCAAAAAGAAATGACAAGAAACAGCTGTGTAAATGAGTAACCTGCCAAACAGTACATGCATGTAACACAAAAACTGGAACTAGACATTTAAAAAAATGCTGTTATACACAAAAGGTGGGAATAATTTCTGAAGAATGTGATGCTTTCTATGCCTTTAAATATTAATGGTCTCACAGATGAGTACAAAAAAGAAATAGTAGTAAACTGTATTAAAAATGTAGAGTACAAATAGCAATGCTACAGAAAACACAGTTGGAAATAACTGCACATGTGAAATTGATAAAGAAAGTCTTTCAGGATGGTTATTCAGCGGAATACCTGGGGCAAAGGAAGAGAAGGAGTACTTACATTAATTGCAAGAGGAGCTCCATTAGTAATAGAAGAGGATAAAACAGACAATAATAATAGATTTGTAGTACTAAGGGGGTTCTGGCAAGGGAGGAGGATTACACTGACATGCATTTATATTCCACCTAAAACTGCTGTAATGGAGTTTAAGAAAATTCTGGGAGAAATAATTTGCTTTCAGCAAGGAATATTACTCATAAGTGGGGATTGGAATTGATTTGCAACAGTGAAGATATGTCGGGGGGGGGGGGGTCCAGCAGGGAAAATATAACAAAGGATGGTAGATTTTTGAAGAAATTTATGAAAATATTTGGCATGGAAGACGTGAATTCAGTACTAGGAGTTCAGAGTGAATTTACATATTATTCCCCAAGATACAAAAAGTGGGATAGGTTAGACAGAATTCACATTTCACAGGATCGTGTATTTAATTGAAACTCTTTGTATGCATACAGTAACTCTTTCAGGTCATGTGCCAATAGTAACTGAAATAAAAACACAGGGTAATGAAATAAAAATGAGACACTGGCACTTTCCAACATATCTGTTGAAAAGACAGGAATTTAAGATATGGGTAGTGGATATTATTCAGGAGTTGTTAGAGCAGATAGAAACTTCTGAAAATATAATTAAGGAGAGGGATAAAATTAAATTGGAGTTTAAAAATAGGGTGGAAATAGAAAGGGAGATATGGTTAAGAAATTACAATAATTATTTAGAGGGCCTGATAAATGTTAAAATCTACAAAACGGGAATGTCACAGATCAAGAAGAGGAGCAACTGCATAATGCTAAACAGAAAATAAGGGATTATCTGGATAATATGTATGAGTTTAGAAAGATTGCTATTAAGCAACCATTTTTTGATAATACTAGAGCACAAAAACTTCTAGCACAATGACTCAGGCAACAGAAAGTAGAAAAGGGCCATCACCAAGCTTAGGAAGCCTATAACAAGGAAGGTAATGAGATCCTGTAGAGGTATTAGAAATAATTCAGAAATTCTGTGAAAGTTATAAAGCAGAGAAATATGGAAATTAAGAAGAAATACAAATGGAAATGTTTAAGGATGAATTAAATATGCCAAGGGTAGAGGTAGAGGAGGCTCAATTACTAACTTAGGATAGGAGGAGATGAGATAAAAATGGGTATGTATAACCAATCTACAGGAAAGTCCCTAGGAATAGATGGTATTCCTGTGGAAGTTTGAAAGGTAGGAGGGAAAAACTAATAAAGATCTGGAAGGTTTTATTTAACAGTATTTTAAGAGGCGAAGCAGTACCAACATCCTGGAAGAAAATGGTGGTAACTGTAATACATAAACAGGGTAAAGATCCATCAGATCCAGCTTCGCACAGGCTCATTTCAATACTAAACCATGATTATAAAGGGTTTATGTCTATAATGGCTAAAAGAATTGCAGGCGTGATGCCAAAATTGATAGATATGAATCAGTCTGGTTTTGTAGAGAGGAGGCAAACATTTGACAACATTAACAGAACACTGATGATCCAGAGGAAAGCAGAATGTAAGAAAATACCACTGTTGTTGGTGGGTCTGGATGCAGAGAAAGTATTTGAGTCTTTGACAGAGTAAGCTGGGACTTTATGAGCAGAGCAGTGGAAGCATTTCTTGATAAAATTGTAAGGTTGATTAGGGAGCTATATGACAGAATGGAGGCACAAATTAAAGTTGGGGTGCTCTCTGATAATCTCTGCTTGCTTGAGCAGAGGAACCAGGCAGGGGTGTCCTCTCTCTTCTTTGTTATTTGCATTATATTTAGAATCATTGGCAAAGAAAATAAGGGCCTCAGAAATTCAGGGATATAATTGGTATGGTAGCCAAAAAATGCTAGCGCAATTTGCAGAGGGCATTATTTTTTACCTGATAAAACCAGAAAGGAACATTACAGTGTTCCGGAACTTATTGAGACAGTTTCAGATCTTTTTGGAATACAAAATTAATGAAGCTAAACAAAGGCAGTAGCGGTAAATTCTGTACCCACATATCCATACTTACAGGGGGCATACCCAATATCCATACTTACAGGGAGCATGATAAAATGAAGTATTTAAGAGTATGGATTAAAAATTATTCTAATGTGGCAGCTAAGGATATATCCGGGAAAAAGACTAAAAAGATAATACAAAAACTAGGAAAATGGAAGCTCTTTTTATGGATATGGATAGTAAGATACAAGAAGTTAAAATGTTTTTAATCTCTTTAGTCTTCTACACAGGTCAGGCATATTTTTTATCAACCAGAGGAGAAGTTGTGGATATCAATTAATAAAGAGGTGAAGGATTTTATCTGAGAGGGAAGATGGGAAGAGTCAAGTGGGATAAGCTTATTCTTCCAATAGAACAGGGTGAATTAGGATTACCTGATTTGAAGAGGTATTTCAGAGCAACCCACTGAAGGCTCATGTACATAGCACAAGCAGAAAACTATAATTCAGAGTGGAAAGAGTTGGTAATGAAACAGGGGAAGTTCAAGAATCAAGGAGAGAGTGGGATTTTGGATGCAGACCTTTAAGGAGAATAACAGTAATCATGCAAAGTTTTATATTCATAAAGTAGCAGAAAGTATTCTAGGAACTAAGCCAGCATGGAAATGGAGAAAGGAGATTTTGCCACTAGGGATGACTTTAACTAGGGATACAGACAATAGGCAATAGGGAGGTGGAATTTATTGGAAAAAACTGGCAAAGGAACCAAGGTATTGGGAGCAAATAACTAGAGAGGAAAGGGTAACAGAATGGGAAGACAGAAATAACTTATTTGGATTGCAGGTTAGCTATTGCCTTCCGTATCAAGGACTGATATCAGAGTATAGGCAAAGAGAAAGAAATAGGGGGTGTCCTAAATGAAAGACCATCACTGGTGGAGTTTTTAGTAGAATCTAGAATAGAAGTTGCCATTAAGAAAGAAATAATTAGTAGAGCATATAAAATATTGCATGTTTACTGTAAAGAATAAATCAGAGGAGGTTAGGAAGGATTGGGACGAGAGATTGGATAATTAATTTACAAAGAAACAGTGGGCGATATATGTATGTATGTCTCCCAAATATGCAACAAAGCCCAGAAGATTTAACTTAGAAGTGTTTACATAGGTATTTGTATACCCCAAGTCGACTCCAAAGAATTTTTCCTAAGGTAGACAGCAAATGTTGGAGGTGTGATGGGGAAGAAAGAGGTAACTGGGAACATATTTTTGGGAGTGTAGTGAGTTTGGCAGACTTTAAAGATTCCCTGCAGACTGCTCTGTTGAAGATGCCGGGGTAGTGAATTGGTGTAACTAAGGAAATTATTTTCTTGAGCTATGATACAGAATCGGAATTGCCTAGACATAGTAAGGCCTTGTTGAGTCTAATTATGATGGTTGCCAAAATATCAATTACTAGAAAATGGCAACCAAAGTCTAAACCAACTTCACTAGAAGTAGAGAAGATAGTAACAGAGAGATAAAACAACTGGAATTGTGATCTTTATAAAAGGTTAGGAGGAAATTACATAGGAAGATATAATAAGTAGAGTTTATAAGGTTTATTAAAATCAAAGGCTGAACATGGTACTGTACTCTGCTTAGATTGGAGTAGAAGGCTACCAAAGCAGTTTTCTATTGGAGATTGGAAAGAAATGTGTTTAGTTCATATTTATATAAATATACATATATGCCACAAAATCCAGAAAATTTAATATAGTTGCCTTGAAATACTTTTATATGTACTAGAATATGTTCCCATTGGCAGATGATCTGTGCTGAAAAGAGCAGAAAGGAGGTTGTTGGAACATATTTTTAGGAATATCTGAACTAGAGAATTATAAATGGTAGTTGCAACTGTTTATAAGTACTGGAGGGGAAGCATTAATTCTTACTAAAGAGATGCTACTGCTGATGGAGTTGGAATAGCTGAAGTGGAAATGATTATTAATCAAATTAAAGGGATTGAGCTGAAAGAAGTTGGCAGGAAAAGATAAAGATTTTTTATTAATAAAGAGAATAGATGGAATCAATGTCACGTGACTGACACCCTGGAAACTATCAGATGTGAGTTGATTTAGTTTAATCAGAATAGCAAATGTATAAAGAGTACTACTGGCTGGTCTTTGATTGGGAAAGAAAATAACTGCAATGCAGTCCCTATATGATTTGGTCTAAATGTAAATACCTTTCTCTTGTTGTTTGAATGCATTTTTTGTTTGTTTTTGTGTTTTTGCTACAAGTAAACAAAGGGCAATAGATAAATGACTAATCTGAGAAGAAGCCGATAGGGTTTTTTTAATTGCCAAGTGTTTATATAGAAGAAATGTAATAATTGTAATGTAAACACTGGTTAGAGGAGTATCTCATTTGTTAAATATATATATTAGTATACAAAGCTTGCTGTAACAGCAGGCATTGCACTTACTAATGCTGCACCTTACATAAGAATTGAACAGTATTTATTAAAGTGATTGCTTGGTAAGGAACTAAACATTGCTTTGAGAACAGAGAAAAAAGCCAAGGGCATATTTCCATGTTTGGCTATTTCACAGTTATTGTATTTCTAGCAACAATAATCCAGTATTAAAATCAGCTGTTATGGTAAGTGTGCTGTACTTTCATCAGCTATCTTCAAATTTTGCTTTCTCTGATACATGGGCTATGAAAAAAGTAATTTGTAAGTAATATCTCCCAATAAGTTGGAAATGCATTTACTGGTCTGCAGCTTATAACAAGTTGAGTGTTGATCATATTGTATCTCTGAAAAACTGAGGGGCTACCAGCCCAGACAGATAGAATTTTATAAAAAATTCTCTGTCGTTATTAATATTAATATGATCCACAGGCTTGTGTAACAAATGTAAGAATACTGTGTTATGTTCTGAAGCTTCCAAAAATGTAACCATAGTGTACCCTGCTGGAAGAAAGCTGATAAGTAAAGCATTTTACTACTGTGTTTGATCCCAAACTCAGAGACAGGATGTCTGAGCTAGAAACTCTTTCTATTGTGCTAAGACAAAGATAATTACTAGGTTTCACATGTAAAGTGTCTTTTATTGCTGTGGCTTCCTGGCAGGTGCAGATAAAAGAAATGTTGAATTTTGAGTTCTGTTAGCCTGGGAACTAAATCAGAGAAGAGCCTGAGTGACTTCTTTGAAGCAGTCACCAAAGCCATAGATGAGGGTAAAATGGTTCACACAGCTTATTTAGATCTCGCCAAGGCTTTCAACACCATCCCCCACTCTGGAATTATAGATAAGCTCAGTAAACTAGGTATAAATCCCTATGTCACAAGATGGGTTGCCAACTGGCTTACGGACAGAACCCACACTGTGAAAGTAGCGGATTCCAAATCTGACGTCAGACCAGTGACAAGTGGAGTACCACAGGGTTCAGTCCTGGGTCCTCTCCTGTTTGGTATCTACTTCTCTGAAGTGCAGGCTAACACAGAAGGTCTTTGGCTAACAACGTTTGCAGATAACTGCAAACTAGGAGCCATAATCAAAACCCCTAACGAATGTGGACAAACTACAAAAGGGCCTCACTGAGACAGATACCTGGAGTCAAAGCCATGGCCTGAAGCTCAATGCCAAAAAGTGTATTGTCATCCCCTTTGGTAAAAACTCTGTACCCATGAACTACCACATAGCTGGTAGTCTACTTAATGCCAAAAATGTGATGAGACCTTGGGACACAGGTGGACAGTAGTCTCTCCTTTGATAATCACCTCGCCACAGTGGTCAGGAAATCCTTCTACATGGCTCATCTCATCACAAAAGGATTCTCATCCAGAAAAAAAGAGGTCATTGTTCCCCTCTACTCATCACTCATTAGACCCATTATAGAGTACAACACCCCTTTTGGTATGTACCTCACAAGACATGTACAACAACTGGAAAGACCACAGAAATACCTCACAAAGAGAATTACTGACCTCGAACAGATGCCCTACGCAGACCATCTCAAAAAACTACAGCTTTACTCCATCGCATATCGCCTACTCAGGGGCGATCTCTGCCTAACATACAAAGCTATGTCAAACCCAGAGCTGCTGGACATGCTCCACTTAAAGAAATCCCAATCCCTCCAAGCTACACGCTCTAGGGACCTAAACCTTGTCACTACAATAAACAGAACATGCTGGAGGGATAGATTCCTGTCCCAGAGACTTCACATACTCTGGAACAGACTACCTATCTATGTCAAACAGAGCTCCTCATTAGCACTCTATAAGAAAATTCTTGATGATTGGATGGGAAATGGGAAATTCACCCCAGGGATCACTTCTGTGGCTCTGCCCGACAGGGGCACAGGAAAATAATTTTCTTGGGTGGCGAAAGCCAGGGTACATTTTTTGGCTAGGCTTATATAGGCCCTAGGGCCAATAGCCTAGTACCTACCTATGAATGATGTAATCTGAAATGCCTCAGCAGTACTGTGTATTATCAATTTAAGGACAGAAAGAAAGAATAGCATTTTGTATTTTGTTCTGAAGCTGACAACAACTCACCAGCACTTTGCCTTATTAGAATTTAGAACATAGTTTCTCTTAGAGACAGATATGAATATAGCCAGATTAGTCTAGCTGTTTCCTATATTTAAGTCAGACTATCCTACAATATTGTTTTAAAGTATTTTCCTGTGATTTCTAAACTCTCTATTAGCACTGTGTTGAACTGATGAGTATTGTCTTGTGTTTTTATTATGTATTATTAAATATTTTTAAACCTTTCAACTGTGGTTGTTTTGTGTAGAGATAATTTAAGCTCTCAGAGTACTTGCATGTATGTACTGATACTGTATAAGCCACTCCAATAGCCTTAGCCCTGGGTTATACTTGCTATTTGGATAACAGTAATAGCACACAGTGGAATTAGTCAACCTTTGGTATGGACCTTATAGTAGCAGATAAGTAGTGGTTGGTAGCAGTGATTTCTACCTTATAGTCTGGGTAGGGGGGGCATAGCTGTAGATCCTGTGCCAGCCTCCCCCAGAAGTGTCTGCGTGTTTGTTTATAATTCATATCTCACAGTGTGTGTATGTCAGCTACTTGGGCAGGGACACGAGACATTGGTTGGACAGAGAGGTTGATGGAGGCTTTGGCTTGACCACTCAGCTGAAATCTGAACCTTATAGCTGTGCCAGTGGGGAGTCTTATTTGAGATCTGGAGAGAAAAGGGAGGAACCAGCCCCAGACTGACTGTGATCCCTGTGTGCTCTTAAGGGAAATTGTACTTTACTGTGTGTGTACTTGTTATCTTTCCCACTGTACACACCCCTCACTGGTGCTAGTGGTGAGGATTGAGGCTCCTTGATTACTGGGCCAGTGCACGGGTGTGACAATATCGGCTTGTATTCTGTACTCTCCTGGGTATTCCTAAGTGAAGTGCACAGTCCCTTAAACGAATTTTGTGCAGTGGGCGCAGTGTATGCCTCAGACTTGAGCTTGATTCATGAAAAGAAAGTGATGTTGTCGGTCTGCCTTGTATAGATCTGTGATTATATAATTACACACAGCACCGTGCTGTGCTCATCACTTGCCTAGGACTTGTTCTAATGAAAGGGACATAGTCTGTACCTCACTGGAAAGCATAGAGATTTGCTGGAACAACCTCACGTTGTTATAAGTTTCACATACGAATGACTAAGGAGACGTAAATTCATACCAAAAGTCAAAAACTAACGGTGATATCTCAAGATAGAAGACTGTATATACATTGCTTCACAACATCTGTGCAGGGAGTGAAAGATACAGACAAATGTGGGCTTTGTAGCACAGGCACATTTTGTTGTTGAAAGGCATGATGAGATTTTACGTAGGTGATTGTAAAACATTACTGTATACAAGTAACTAAGAAGCATTGCAAGAAATCTTGTAAAATGTGTCATAGATTCCATTGTTTATAATAAGAAAAACTGTATGAAGGATCAACCTGCCAAACATTAGTGGGTGCATGTGTGACAAAATCTGGAAATAGATACTTAAAAAAAGCCATTGTACATATAATAGGCGGGAATAATGACTTCCTATCATAATGGCAGCACTTTGATGTCATCGTGGAGTGAGAATGATCTCACAGGTATAGACAAAAAGGAAAGACTAATTATATAAAGAAATGCAGAGTGGAAACAGCAGTGCTACAGGAGACGCATTTGAAAAAGAGCAGGCATTTGAATTGGATAAAGAAAGGTTTTTGGAATGGATACTCAGCAGAATATCAGATACAAAGGAAATGAGGAATATTTGTATTAATTGCTAGAGGAGCTTCAGTAGTGATAGAAGAGGAAAAAAGATAATGGCAGATTTGTGGTAGTAAGGGGCTACTAGCAAGGGATGAGGATTATGCTGGTATGTTTTTATATTCCACCTAAAACTAGATCTGAAGTAGTTAACTTCATTTTATCTGCAACCTGTGGGTATTCGGATCTGTATCGGATCCGAGCCGGCAACTTTTTTTCTAGCATCTATTCGAAGCTCCGAGCTCCTTCCCTACCCATAATGCACTATCATCTCCTACCTTCCCTCAGATCTCGTTTGCCGCGCCAGTAGTGTTCATCATGGTCGCCTTCGCTCTGAGCTCAGGGATAGTAAGTTTATTAATACTTAGTCTCTTTGTGTGTCTGAGTGGAGTATTTCCCTTCCTCCCCCTTTAGTTATCACTTGCTCGTCGGTTAGTCAAAAAAAAAAAAAGTTTTTTGTTGTAAAACTCAGTAGAGTAGTTGTTAGGCCTGCCTGTCCCCTACCTGTGTTTGTGTGTGGTGTTTTTTTAGTAGGTAGTAGTTTTTTGGTGCAGGACCATGGCTGATCATCCAAAATCTGTGCTCAAGAAATGCACAGAGTGTGGCCATAAGCTCTCCTCGGCTGATGGTCACACTGTGTGTTATTTGCTTGGGAGTGGCACATTTGTCTACACAATGTGCTATCTGCACCGGGTTCAATCCTAGAGCCCTCAGGGATCGGAAGGCCAAATTAGTAGCTAAAGGCCTTCTCCCTGCATCCATGCTGGAATCTGCCATGGCCTCGGTGCCTAGTACTCAACCTCCAACCCAAACAGGGACTCAGACTCCTTCTTCTTCTGGTGCTGGTTCAAGTAAAGAAAAATCTTCAGTCAGTGTTGCTGACAAGGAAAAGGACAGAGAAAGGCACAAAGAGGATAGGGACAAGAAAAGGGACAGACCTCGTAAGAAGTCCCCGGACAGGGAGCTCTTCCTTAGCCCCCTTCTAAGTCCATGAGGCCAGTTTCTCCACGGCTCCGGTCTCCTCGTTTTTCACCGGAGCCATTGGAACCTTCGGATCCGAGGCCTTCCTCCCCTTCATTGTGCAGACCAGCCAGATCCGAGTCGGTGGCTTCTTCGCGATCACCTCGGAGCTTATCAGACTTGGATATGGACAGGATGATGCGGAGATTCACTCAGACCCAAATACAGATGGGAGTCTTGCCAGGCCCCTCTCCCTCTGGAGGGGGGATCTCCATGCCCTTTTTCCTCCCCATCTCTCCTTCCTGATCCGTGCTTCGGGGCTCCTGGATCCAAGGTTTTTCGGAGCTGGTGGCTCGGTGCCGACGGTTCCCCCAACCTCGACTCTGGCTGCTACCTTGAGTTCCTCGGATCCGACTAGTTCGGACCGCGTGTCTCTCAGAGCCGCGGACTGGGAGTCAGACCCGAGGGAATGGATTCTTCGGCTCCGTCCTTTTCGGATCCAACCCATTTCCTCGGACCTTAGGCTACTCTTGGTTCGACTCCGGTCCCCCGCTTCAGAGCTGGGGAGAGCATCTTCCTTGCTGGGTGCCAAGGAGGTGCGCTCTCCTTCGGCCTTCGAAGTGGTGGAGAGGGTTCTCTCCCAAGGATTGAGACCCCAGCCCATCCCCTCGCATTGCACCCAGACACCCCTGGATTTGGTGTCTACTCTCTTCATTCTGTCTCAGGGACAGCCCGTGCTGGAGGATCCCCAGGTTATTTTAACTGAGGTACCCCTTGCGGCTCACAAGTCCTCTTCTGAGAGTCCCACTGAAGAGGGTCACCATAAGTGCAAGTGCAAAAGGAGGCACTTGGACTCCCCCGAATCCCTCACTACGGACACTGACTTAGATGAAGGAGAAGGTTCCCTCAGGTCACCTCTCAAAGATATCTCCTTTCGAGAAATCATGGCGATCCTCCACCAGAGGGGAGGCTGGTCAGCCCCAAAACCTTCTGGGGATGAGTCAGTGTTCCTGGAGGCCTTTGGCACAGGTCCATCTACTTCACCTTGGTGGACCTTATCACCACGTGGGCATGGAAGGAGCCTGACATCATAGAGCCCATTCCCAAACGCCCCAACAAAATTTTATCTCCATCTTCCGACAGACAACCTTAGTCAAAAGGAGCCCCAGTTGACATTATGTTGGTCGCAGCAGCCACCAAGAAGGAACTAGCACAGGAGAGTTCCTCAGTCCACCCTCCAGACATGGAGTCCAGGTCGGTGGATAGGTTTGGGAAGCACGTTTATTCCTCAGTGACCTTTTCAATCCGTGTGCCAAACTATTTGGCACTCGTGATCCAGCTTCAGCGAGACCCTGCATCGGAATTCGCTTAGTCACCCCCCAGAGTCTTTATCGCCGCAGGACAAACAATTGTTCTCCGCAAAAATGTCTACTCTGAAGTCAGTCTCAAACACGTTTATGCGGCTCCTTTCCCATGCCATGGAAGGAGCAGCTAGGGCGGCTGGGACAGGCATAGCCATGAGGCGTCATGCCTGGCTCAGGTTGTGTCAGTTCGCGGACCCTTTCAAGGCATCACTTATTAACGCTCCCTACGATGGTTCTTCCCTTTTTAGGAAGGCAGTACGTGACACACTTGTCCAGAGCAAAAAGGACGGGAAGACTTTGTCTGCTGTCGGGATCCACTTCTCGAACCCTCAGCGGTCCTTCTCTAGGAATCAGAGGGGGCAAAAAAGAAGATGTGGTTCCAAAAATCTCAGTTTTCCTGGGATTCTCAGGACAACTATACCCCCAGAGGCAGATGGGGACAGGATCGACGCCGACCCAGAGGTAAAGGGGGTCCCAGGAATTTTGGGTCTAGGGAACCTATTTCTGATAGACCCGGTCAGCAGTCCTGAGGGGTTGACCGGCTGTCCTACTCTGGAGGCAGTCGGGGGAAGATTGTTCTTACACCCAGCGGCATGGAAGTCCATTACGACAGCTCGCTGGGTGTTGCAGATTATATCCAGAGGGTATACTATCCCTTTGGTTGCCCCTCCAAATATTCCAAAACACCTCCCGGATGTTCCCACCCACTCACAGGGAGGCCGCAGCTCTAGAAATTTCAAAGCTGCTTCTCAAACGAGCCATCAAACAGGTTCCCCCCGACCAGTCCAGATCAGGTGTCTACTCAAGGTTCTTTTTAGTGCCAAAAGTCTGTAGCCAAACAGAAATTCCAGATGGTCACCCACTCCGAGAGTGCGACTGGATGTGCTCGTTAGACCTCCAGGATGCTTACTACCACATCAAAATCCACAGAAGATCCAGGAGGTTTCTGCGCTTCCAGCTGGGAGCCAGTCATTTTCAGTTCAGAGCCCTACCCTTCGGTCTCAACACAGCCCCCAGGATATTCACCAAGGTAATGGCAGTTGTAGCGGCTTACCTGAGGCTTCAGGATATTCAGGTATTTCCTTACCTGGACGACTGGCTCTTCGCTGTGCCCAACAAGCATCACCTTTGTCTGGCCCGAGATTACTTCATTCGGCTGGCATATCTATTGGGAATTATAGTTAATGTTCAGAAATCCCAATTGCAACTAGTACAGGTCCTAGACTTCATTGGGGCATGTCTAGACACCTTTGCAGATTAAGGTATTCTTAACTTCAGACAGGATCTTACACCTCAGGTGCCACATAGCTCAGATAGCGAACTTCAAGTCTCCAAAGGCGAGCGAGGTTCTCCGGGCACTGGGCTCCATGGCTGCCTCCATATTGATTCTCCCTTGTGCGCGCCTTCATATGCGGGTTCTTCAATGGACTCTGGCTGTTCAATGGTCTTGGCTAGACCTGCCCATGGATTTTCCGATTAGGATCAGTCACGTCTGCAGGACGTCCCTTCTTTGGTGGTTAAATTCACCGGAGATATTAGAAGGATGCCCCTTCGCGTCATCTCCAGTCCAAGCCACAGTGACCACAGACGCCTCCTAACTCGGGTGGGTGGACACTGGGAAGGACAGTCCAAGGCACGTGGTCCCAGTCAGAGACCAAGTTGCTCATAAATGTTCTAGAGATGAGGGCAGTGCTTTTAGTGTTGGAAGCCTTTCACACTGTCCTTCCTCTCAGATTGATTGCAATTCAGTCAGACAACATGTTGGTTGTCTGGTATATCAACAAGCAGGGGGGAACCAGATCCTACCCCCTATGTCACGAGGCCATGAGAGTGTGGGAATGGGCGTTCTCCACCGGCTGGTTTCTGATAGCAACGCACATCCCGGAGCACTACATCATTTTAGTGGACAGATTGAGTCGGGCTATTCTGATGCCATATGAGTGGTCTCTGAAACAGTCTGTAGCGGAGGAGATCTTCCTTGCATGGCGTTAGCCTTGCTGCAATCTCTTTGCATCTCCTTCCAATGCGAAGTGCAGCAAGTTCTTCGCTCTGATTCCCTCACCAGGCGAAGTCCCCAGAGATGCTCTAGTCCATGCTTGGTCCCCCGGGCTTCTGTATGCTTATCCACCATTGCCACTCATTCCGAAGTTTCTTCAGAAAGCTCGCTGACTGCGGAGCAAAGTTATCCTCATTGTCCCATTCTGGCCTCATCAGATTTGGTTCCCATTCCTTTGGTCTCATCTCTTAGCTCCTCCGTGGGTTCTGGATCCCTGCCCGGATCTAATCTTCCATCCTTCGGGTGCCCGTCCGCCCGACCTGGGCAGCCTCAAGCTGACAGCTTGGTTGCTCCAGTTCAGTTGATTGCCAGGACTCCCAGTCTTTCATCCCCGGTAAAATCCATTCTGGTGGCTTCTCATAAAGATTCCACTAGGAAACTTTATCGCAGTAAATGGAAGAGTTTTTCCATTTGAGCCTCACAGAGAAAACTAGGTCCCTTTACAGCTCCTGTTCCAGCGGTGTTGGATTTCTTGTCTGGCATTTTTCATCAAGGAGCTAGCTCCTCCACAGTGAAAGTACAACTGGCAGCCATTTCTATTTTTCATGTTGGTGAAGACAACATTGCCTTGGCCTCCTCTAGGCTGTGTAAAGCCTTTCTTAAAGGCACTTTTCTGTTGCGTCCTCTTGTCAAGAACTCGGTGCCTCCTTGAGACCTTACCTTTGTCCTACAGGCATTGGTGGCTCCTCCATTCAAACCTGCAGCTTCGGTGGATTTGAAATTTTTATCCTGGAAGACAGCTTTCCTAGTCGCCATTACATTTGCTAGGAGGGTTTCTAAGCTTCAAGCTCTGTCTGCCATGCCTCTTTATTTGGTCTTCCATAAGGATAGGGTCTCTCTCCGTACTAATCCTTCCTTCTTACCCAAAGTGGCATCTGAAGCAAACGTAAACCAGTCCATTAATCTGACCGTTTTTTTTTCCTAACATCCAAAATAAAGGTGAATGCAAACTTCATTTGTTAGATGTTCATAGATAACTTTGCTTTAATCTTCATAGAACAAAATCATTTTGCAAGACTGACCAGTTGTTTGTTTCTTTTTCCAAAGCTTTTCTGGGAAAAGCTATTTCTAAAGTTTCTTTGGACAGATGGATCACTCTTTGCATTTTGCATGCCTACAAAGAAAAAGGTTTATCTCCTCCTGGTATTGTTAAAGCTCACTCTACCAGGTCCATGGCGACGTCTGCTGCTTTTTGTTGTAGGGTTTATTTGGATGACATTTTTGCAGCAGCGACCTGGGCCAATTCACATACCTTCATTTCCCATTACAAATTAGCTCTGATTTCTAGGGGTAGAGCATCCTTTGGCTCCGGGGTGCTCAGGAATATCCTTCCATAAGGGCCTCCCAGGATTGGAGTAGCTGGGGACTCTGTCCCACAGGTTGCAGATAAAATGAAGATGTTATGTGATCCTATCTCGCCTACATTCTGTACTGATGGGGCTCGGAGCCGATCCCTCGGCTCCGACTCGGCACGCTATGCTATAGAGCGAGGCCTCTTATTGGCTGAGCTATTTCTTATCCCAGGATGCACCACCACTAATCCCCCAGATCTCGTTTGCCGCTTACAAGCTAAGACGTGGTCTCAACTTGGCTGGGCTAAGTACTAATTTATTTAGACTTTTCCTGTCAGGAATTTGCTCGTTTTCAACCCAAAAGCTGTTTTAACAGCTATTGTTGTGATACGTGTGTGTATTTGGTGATTTTGTTGAGAAAGTTGTTCTTTTTGTTAAGGGAAGGTTTCCCGTTTTAGTTAGAGGGGCCTTCCCCTTTTGCTATTCTAGCGTTTATTTGTGGGTCAAGTACCCGTTTTAGTTAGAGGGTCTTGACCCTCTCTTTCTGTGTTTTTTCTTGTGCACTGTGTTATTGTGTAAAAAAAAAAAAAAAAAAAAAAAACTTTATAATTTAAGCTTATCTAGCTAGTTTTTCGTGTTATCTTAGATAACTGTGTATCTGAAGTAGGAGATTCATTTGTCTGCAACCTGTGGGTTATGGATCCGATATCGGATCCCGACCGCATGGTTATTTTATATTGACTGTTTTAGTTTAATTTAATTTTCAGTAGTAATTTTATTCCCTCCCTCGCTGGTTCAGTAGAGTGTGTGAGGCCTGTGTGGTGGCCATAAGCTCTCTCCGGTTAGCCACACTACTCACAGTAAAATGTCTTGGGGTGAACCTCACATCTGGTTGTTCCAGACCTCTGTTTCGGCCCCCCGCCAGCCTTCTCCCCGGCTTCCGGCCGCTTTAGGTCTACCTCGGTAGCCTCGTCGAATCTACCCTTGGATGTGGGAGTGCTTACCTCCCCCCCGGAGGAGCTCAACCTTTTTAAGCCTGTGCTCCTTCGCGCCGTCTGTGTCGCAGCCGCACTGTCCCGCCGGAAAGCACTTTGGGCGCCTCCGCGCCGGCTCAGTTTTCTCAGTGCGAGGAGGGGGGTGTGAGCCTGTGTCGGTCGGCTGCCCGCCCGCTTTTTGATGTCTGTGGAGAGGGAGCTCTGGAGGGTCTCGGACACTTCTTCGATCGCTCCCTCTGCACTCCAAAGACCTGATAGAATCCTTAGCCCGCCCTCCGACAGGACCCATTGATGGCGGCGGGCCAAAAGGGAAGAACTATTTGGCACATAATTATCGGATGCAGCGAGACCACAAATACTTCTATGCGGCTACTCTCCCATGCTACGGGGCGCCGAGCCGCGCTGGGACAGGACTGGTCACTGAAGAAGATGTGGTTCCGAAGTGCAGAGGAGGACAGGGGAGGGCGCCCTCCCTAGAGGCAGAGGGGCTCTCCCAGAAAGAGACCTTTCTCTTGACCTGCAGCGCCCCTCGCAAGTACCAGGCCCGCCCTGCCGTTGCTACTCTGGAGGCAGTCTCTCTTGAATCTGGCAGTCCCCAAAGAAAAATTCAGTCACTACCAGTTCGGGTCCTTCCCTTTGGTCTCACCACAGAGTACTAGCAGTGGTAGCGCCCACCTGAGGCTTCAGGGGTGCAGGTCTTTCCCTACCTGGACGACTGGCTCCTTACCCCAACAAGGCATCTACAATACAAACAAGTCCAACCTGGCACCCACTCAGCTCTTAGATTTCATAGGGGCCAGACTAGACACAAGGAGTTGAGCCTTCCTTCCTCACGCGACAGAGTTCTAAATCTGCAGCCATTCTCCATTCATGTTCTGTTCCAGCTTCCTCTTGCCAGACTCAATATGCGCATTCTACAGTGGGACCTCTACAGTACAGGTCATACCTCTCCCATGCATCATGTGGTGGCTCCACTCTCGGGATCTCCGAGTCGCCCATTTTTTTTGCTCCCCCCCCCCTCACGCCCGGTGACCCCCGGGCCTCCGCCTGGGGGGTGGGGGCACTTGGCGGACAGTCAGTCAAAAGACAAGTGGAGCGACCTTAGCACGACTGCATATCAATGTTCTAGGACTTTCTTCCCTTGGAACTATTGCGATTCAACAACAAGCAAGGGGAACAAGGTCTTACTCTTGTCGGAGGAGGCAACATCCTAGCGGACAAGCTCAGGTCGCACCATTCCTGACCCCTACTGGTGGTCTCTCAAGTGCCTCTGATGCTGCAAGTTCTTCAGAGCTTCTCGGGTGGGTTGATCTGGTTCCCCTTCCTAAGGTCTCACTCGGTGAATCCTCCATCCATCCCGCATTCCTCCTCCGAACCTGGACAAAGGACTCGGTATTTTCTCACGGGGTAAAGGCTTTTGGTGGCGGCTCAAACAATCCACTAGAAAGAAAGAAAGGAAGCAAATGGTCCACAGTCAAGTTCAACTGGCGGCAATTCTCACTATCACATTGGTCCCCTATAAAACAAGCAGTTCCTCTCCTGGGACCTCTCTTGGTCCCTCAGGACCAACCCGTCCTTTCCTTCCTAAAAATCTTCTTGAAGCAAACATCAATCAGTCCATTAACCTCCCTGTTTTTCTTCCTAAGTATGAAAACAAAGGTGAATATAAGCTACACTCACTAGATGTTCACAGGCAACTTAGATTTTATCTCAACAGACAGCTGGTCATAGGCAAATCGACCAGCTGTTTATTTCCTTTTGCAATTTCAATTTGGGGCAAGCCAAGTCTTCAGTTTCTTCCCGATTGCTGGACAGTGCATTTTATTATATCCTTCCATGATGGCCGCCAAAGATTCATAGCTGGGGACTGTATTCATTTGTCTGCAACTCATCCGCCCTCCTATCCCCTGCTGGCCTTTCCTCCTCCTGCATATTCCTTGTTACCCTTTTATTATTGTGGCAAACAAACTCTGATCTGAGGTCTGAGAGCAGGGCAGGGGGCAGGGGAGGAGCTGGGAGCTGAGAGCTTGGATCCATAGAGATGGAACGTTATGGTGAGTACATAACTTCTAATTTTCTCTAGTCATGTCCAAAGAGCATAAACCCTCCGGGTTTAGAAAATGCACGAGGTGTGGTTTTAAGATGTCCATAACGGACGACCACTCCTTGTGCGTTTACTGTTTAGGCGCCAAGCACCTACAAGAATCATGTAGCGTGTGTCACGCCTTCTCATCAAGGGTCCTCCAGGAGAGGAAAAACAAATTAATCCTTAAGGGCTTAATCAAGCCATCCTTCGAGGAGGCTTTATCTTCGTCTCCCTCTCCTTCGAAAAAGAAGAAAGCGTCGGCTCCAACCAGTCAGTCGGAACAGACTGCCAAAAAACCTAGGCAGACTTCTCCATCGGCTCCACGGACTTCAGAGCCGAGGGCAGAACGGTCTGCCTCGATGCCTCCAGTCTCGACCCCTCTGGTTTCGGAGCCGAGGACTGGGGCATCGAGAGGCGGGTCACCTTCATCGGCTCCACTGATATTGGAGCCGATGAGGGTTACCGGCTCAGACTCTTCCCCTTCGGAGCTGAAGTCCTTATCGGCACCGAGGGAAATTGCCTTGAGATCTCCCTCGGAGCCGATAGTGGTAGAATCCATTCGGAGCCGGTCCCCTAGTCCTTTGGAGCTGATGGAGAAATCAGTTCGGGCCCGATCGGTATCGTCCAGATCATCCAAGATGTCTGATTCGGACATCGACAGGGTGCTCCTAAGACTCTTCCAGTCTCCGGTGTTCCAAAAGCTAGTTTCGGCTCCAGCCCATTCGGCTTCGGAGACGATGGTCCACCTTCCTACTATGGTTCCTCCTCCAACAGCCTCGGCACCATTGGAGCTGGTGGAACCGGTGGAGGTTTTAGGGTCGGGCCCGACCCTTACTCCAACTCCGGCTCTTGGGTCGGAGTTCAGTACGCGGACTTCTTCCGTCGGCCCCGGGGGGGATGCTTCGGGATTGATGTTTTTGGTCCCAAGTCTCACTCTTGGTGCGTCGGCGGCGGGAGTGCCATCTACTGTCGTGGCCACGGAGGTGGGACCCTCCCAGGATTCTGGTGGTCCCGCCTTCAGGGCTATTAGGAGTGCGTTAGCCAAATCATCTTTGGCTACCTCCACAGTCTCCCCAGCTCCTTCCCTGCATACCGAGACTGGGTCTTTGGCAGTCCCCCTGTCCTTAGACAGCGGAGCCCCGGGGCCTGAGGTTACCCCCACTGGGGTTTCCCCCCCTCCTGGAGGTCCTTCTGAAGCCTCTTCGGAAGAACCCCCCAGGAAAAGATTGTGCAAGAGGAAGCACGTTGACTCCCCTGATGAGTCTCTTACATCAGACACTGATCTCGATGATGCAGAGGGGTCCCCTAAGTCGTCCTCGGATGATGTCTCCTTTGCAGACATCCTGGAAGCCCTTAAACAATGAGGCGGTTGGCAGTCCAAACCCCCTTCTGCTGATGAGTCGGTGTTCCTTAAGGCCTTCGGGGCTCAGCCCTTCGCCTCCTGGGTGTCTCCGCCCTTCGACGAGCTCTTGGATTTGATCTGTCGAAGGGCGTGGGAACACCCAGACTCTGTGGAACCGGTGCCTGCTCGTCCGAATAAGTTCCTCTCGGCACCCCCTGAAAAAGAGTTTCTAACTAAAGGTGTGGCTGTAGATGCTTTGGTAGTGGCATCTGCTACCCAGCAAGATGTAGCAGAGGCTTCGATGTCCGTCCATCCTCCTAATAAGGAGTCTAGGAGCATGGATCGGATGAAAGCGCACCCTAAGTTCAGCGGCCTTTACATTAAGGTCCTTGAACTACCTTACGCACTTTACTAGATTTCAGAGGGATCTGATTAAAGAACTATCCGATACCCTCTTGGGTAACCTGCCTGAGGAGCTGGCCCAGACGGTTGGCTCTCAGCTGGCTACATTGTCGTCCATTTCAAACTCGTCCATGAGGCTCATTTCTTATGCAGCCGAAGGGGCAAGTAGAGCGGCAGGTACAGGCATTGCTCTACGGAGACAAGCCTGGCTCCACCTGTGTCATTTCGCGGAGGCCTTTAAGTCTTCCTTTGCCGACGCCCCCTTTGATGGGTCCTCCCTGTTTGGACCCAAGGTAAAGGACACACTGACCCGCTGCAAACAGGAGGGTAAGACTCTGACTGCCGTAGGGGCATGATTTTCCACTCCCTTTCGGCCTTATCCCAAGGCTAAAAGAGGAGGGAAAATGTGGTTCCGTAGATCTCAGAAGCCTTACCCCTCTCAGCAGGAGGATCCCCCTTCCAGAGGCAGGGGAGGGGGAAATTCTTCTGAAAGATGCCGTCCCAGAGGCGGCAGAGGCCCTCGCAACACTGGAGACCGCGAGTTCTTTCGTGGCTCTTCGGCCTTTCACAGTCCCTGAGGGATTGCCCGACTGTGCAGCTCTGGAGCCAGTCGGGGGTCGTTTTTCGAAGCACCTAAAAGCCTGGGAAGGTATCACTCAGGACCGATGGGTGCTTCGAATTATCGCCGGAGGTTACACCATCCCTTTCTCTCACCCTCCACCTCAGTCCAAAAAAATCCCGGACCCGCCACCCAGTCAATGGGATACTGCAGCCTCAGAAGTTTCAAAGCTGCTGCAAAAAGGAGCCATCCAACCGGTCCCCGCAGACCAGATCGGATTAGGGACTTACTCAAGATTCTTTTTGGTGCCAAAAAAGACCGGGGACTTGAGGCCCATTTTGGACCTCAGCATTCTAAACCGTTCAGTCAGAAAGTCCAAGTTCCGAATGGTTACCCTACAAACCATTCTCCCATTGCTGGAGAAAGGTGCTTGGATGTGCTCCATAGATCTCAAGGACGCTTATTACCATATCATGGTACATCAAGCGTCCAGGAGACATCTGCGCTTCAGCCTAGGAGGCAGTCATTTTCAGTTCCGTGCGCTGCCCTTTGGTCTCACCACAGCCCCCAGGGTGTTCACCAAGTGCTTGGCAGTCGTGACTGCTCACCTGAGAAGTCTAGGATGCCAGGTGTTTCCGTATCTAGACGACTGGCTCCTAACTGCCACCTCCAAGCATCTACTACTGCGGAGCCTACAAGCCACTATATCACTGGGCAATTCCCTTGGAATCACCTTCAGTTGGCCAAAGTCTGTGTTGCTGCCATCTCAACGAATAAGATTTATAGGGGTAGAGATAGACTCAAACCGAATGCGGGTCTATCTACCTTACAGACAGAATACAAACCATACAGACTCAAGTTCGAGCCTTACTTCCCATGTCCAAAGCCCCAGCCAGAATGGTCCTGCAGCTATTGGGATCCATGTCCGCCATGGTGGTTCTAGTCCCCTTGGCAAGGTTGCACATGAGAATTCTCCAGTGGCTTCTTTCAGCTCAGTGGTCCTTTCAGGAACTCCCTCTCAGTCACCTCATATGGATCACGGAAACATGCAAACGGGACCTTCGCTGGTGGCTAGTGCCCTCCAATTTGGATCAGGGACGACCCTTTGTTCCACCTCCTCCTGCGGCCACTTTGACCACGGACGCCTCCCAGATGGGGTGGGGGCATTCCCTGGGCAGGTCAGTCCAAGGCAAATGGCACCCAGAAGAGACCCTACTTCATATCAACATCCTAGAAATGAGGGCAGTGCTTCTGTCCCTTCAAGCCCTTCACGATTACCTCCCTCAGGGCGTAATTGCCGTTCACTCAGACAACATGTCAGTTGTCTGGTACCTGAACAAACAGGGAGGGACCAGATCCTATCCTCTTTGCAGAGAGGCCATGAGAATCTGGGAATGGGCAGGCTCGACCAAACGCTTTCTAGTGGCTACTCATATCCCGGGCAAGTGCAATGTGATAGCCGCAGACTGAGCAGAACCATCCTCTCTCCTCACGAATGGTCTCTGAACATGACAGTTGCAAGTCAGATTTTCAGCAAATGGGGAGTTCCGTGTTGTGACCTCTTCGCGACTCCACTAAATGCGAAGTGCAAAGAATTCTTCTCCCTAACCCCGGCTCCGGGGAAAAGCCCCATGGACGCACTAGCCCGTCCTTGGCCCACCGGCTTGCTTTATGCCTTCCCCCCAGTTCCTCTCCTTCCCAGGGTGATCCAAAAGGCATCTCTCTTGGGGAGCAAAATGATTTTAGTTGCTCCTTACTGGCCTCGTCAAGTATGGTTTCCCTATCTTCGGAAATATGCTCTGGAAGGTCCATGGTTCCTGGATCAGATCCCAGACCTTTTGGTTCATCAGTCGGGACTATTCCACCAGTCCCTGCACACCTTAAAATTGACGGCTTGGCTCCTCCTCTTCCGACTATAGTCAGGAGTCATACATTGGATCCAGAGGTTGTACACATATTATCTTCGGCCCATAAGTCTGCTACAAAGAAACTGTATTCTAGCAAATGGAAAAGATTTGCTATTTGGGCTCAACTCCGGGGCCTGGATCCCATCTCTATTTCCGTGGCAGAAGTACTAAAATTTTTAACTTCTCTTTTCAATCAAGGCTCTTCAGTCTCTACCATCAAGGTTCAATTGGCAGCGATTTCCAATTTTCACGAATCTATAAACCCACCTTTAATGAGCAACAGATTGTGTAAGACCTTCTTGAAAGGTGCTGCGCTGTTAAGACCTCCGATTTCTCATCCTGCTCCTCCATGGGATCTCGATGTGGTGTTACGCGCCTTAACTTCCTTCCCCTTTGAACCGGCAGCTACATGTGATCTAAAATTTCTATCGTGGAAGACTGCTTTTCTGGTGGCGATTACTTCTGCCGGAAGAGTTTCAGAGCTTCAAGCTTTGTCTGTAAAACCCCCGTACTTGGTTTTTCACAAAGACAGAGTATCTCTCAGGCCAAATCCTTCCTTTGTCCCTAAAGTTTGTTCCAGTTTCTACTTACAACAATCGTTAGACCTTCCAGTTTTTTTTCCAAAATATTCTAACAAAGCGGAATTCATATTCCACACACTAGATGTCCACAGGCAGTTGCGTTTTTATTTAGACAGGACCAAACAAACAAGGGAAACAGATCAGTTGTTTGTATCCTTTGCAGACAATAAATTGGGCAAAGCTGTCACAAAGGTCACTATTGCCAAATGGATCAGGGACTGTATTACTCAAGCTTATTCTTATTCTAACAAAGAGCTTACCACCTCTGTCAAAGCTCATTCTACAAGGGCTATGGCTACTTCGATAGCATTTCATTCTAAGCTTGCCATTAGTGACATTTGTGCTGCGGCTACATGGTCTTCCCCGCACACTTTCATTTCCCACTACAAATTGGATGTGGCATCTAGAGGACGAGCTTCATTTGGTTCCACAGTGCTCAGGAGTGTTTTCCAATGAGCCACCCGGGATTTAGGTGCTAGGGACGCTTTCCCATCAGTACAGAATGTAGGCGAGATAGGATTACATAACATCTTTTAGTTATGTACTTACCATAACTTTAGATGTTTGGGATCCATCTCGCCTACATTCTAATAACCACCCTCCTTCCCCTTCCTTGGAGATCAGAGGATATCAGAAGGTCCGAATCCTGTTGTTTCATCTTGAAACATCTAACAATGTTATATAAACAAGTTGTGCATGTGTGCATGAATGCGGACAAACAAGATCTGGGGGATTAGTGGTGGTGCATCCTGGGATAAGAAATAGCTCAGCCAATAAGAGGCCTCGCTGTATAGCATAGCGTGCCGAGTCGGAGCCGAGGGATCGGCTCCGAGCCCCATCAGTACAGAATGTAGGCGAGATGGATCCCAAACATCTAAAGTTATGGTAAGTACATAACTAAAAGTTAACTACTTCAGATAAAGAAGTTATGTACACACCATAATGTTCCATCTGAGTAGTTATATTTCATTTTTCTGCAACCTTCCCTCCTTCCATTCCCCGGACCTTGCCCTGTCTTTACAGGTTTTGGTTCTTTGGGCTGAGTTGCTTATGTAATTAGTTGCAGCAAACTCGATCTGAGGGAAGGTAGGAGATGTTAGTGCATTATGGGTGGGGGGAGGAGCTTGGAGCAGATGCTAGAAAAAAAGTTGCCGGCTTGTATCCGATACAGATCCGAATACCCACAGGTTGCAGAAAATGAAGTATAACTACTCAGATGGAACGTTACGGTGAGTACATAACTTCTTTTTATGGAGCTTAAAAAATGTGAGAAATAGCTTTCAGCAGGGAGTATTCTTAAAGGTGTGGACTGGAATTTGATATGCAGCAATGAGGATGTATATTGGGGTCCTCAAAGGGAAAATATAACAAAAGAGGATAGATTTCTGAAGAAATTTATGAGAATACTTTGTATGAAAGATGTGAATTCAGTAGTAAGAACTCTAAGAGACCTTGCATATTATTCGCCAAGGTACAATAACTAGGCTTGACGACTTTAATACACATCCAATAACTGTTTCAGATCATGCACCAATAATTATGAAGATAAAAATGCAGGTTGATGAAGTAAAGATAGAGACACTGGTGCTTCTCCACCTGCCTGTTAGGAAGAGAGAATTGTAAGGCGTTATTTGAGAGGTTAAAAAGTACTCCAGAATTTGCAACTAGTGAGTGGGATAAAATGAAAGTGGAGTTCAAAAATATGTTAGAAATAAAAGAAAATGTGATGTGGTTAAGATGTAGCAAGAATTATTTAGAGAGGCTGACAAAGGTTAAAGTATTACAGAATAAGGGAAACCTCACCGAACAAGAAGAGGTGCAACTGCAGAGTGCTAAAGAGAAAGTAAGGGAGTTTATGGATAATATGTATGAGTTTAGAAAGATTGCTGTTAAAAATATTAATGAAATGTTATCATTATTCTTGATAATAACTCCAGAGCACAAAAACATTTAGCACAGTGACTTAGGCAACATAAAGTGATTGCCAAACTTAGGGAGCCTATAACAAGAAAAATAACTGGAGACCCTGTAGAGGTATTATAAATATATGAACATTTGTATAAAACAAAGGAGTGGAGAAACTGAGAAAAAAACACAAATGGAAATATTTATGGAGCACTTAAATATGCCAAGGTAAGTGGTAGACGAGGTTCAACAATTAACCTTTACGATGGGAGGATGAGATACGAGATAAAAATGATGATTTATAGCCAATCTGCAGGAACGCTTCCAGGTATAGATGGTATTACAGTGGAAGTTTGGTTGCTAGTTGGGAAGAAATTGGTAACGATCTGGAAAGTTTTGTTTTACAGTGTGTTAAAAGGAGGGGAATCACCAACATCCTGGAAAAATGCTGTGGTGTCTGTAATACCTAAATAAGGAAAAGACCAATCAGATCTAGCTTTGAGGTTATCTGTTTTGAGGTTGTAGTTCAAAAGTGACACAAGTGATCCTGATAGGTTATGTTTCAAGCTATTCAGGAGGCATCCTGGGATATTGTTGGGACCCATTAATACTGTATTTTTGGTCTTAGAGAGCACTACCAGGACCTGCTGCTTGTTAATAGTTTTGGTGGGAGGTTATGGTAGTACATAATTCATTGGTGGTGGGGGGGGGGGGGTGAAGTTTCAACCAAATTTGTCAGACAGCAAATTCACTACATCAGTCTTCTCAATGAAGGTGACATCAGTGACCACCAGTTCGGCACACTAGTGTATGCTGCCTTTGAGGTTTCAGACGTAGCTTTAGAAGGCTTTGCGGTTTTCCTTAGCCTGTGAGGTTATCTTGACCTTGTAATTGGCCTTGGACTTAATTAGTCCTCTTAATTTCCTATTTAGTTTAATTAGAGAGTTCCTGTCATTATGGGAGGTGCTGTAACTGATTTTAGCCATTATGTTTTCCTTTTGTTATATACCCTGTTAAGAGTAAGATTCCACCAGAGTGTTTTGTTTTTAGAGTTTGTTTTGGGCTTACTTCTAGTAGGTACAGCAGCCTCTATACAGCCATTTACATGGTTGTACAGTGCCTCTGTGAACATTTCCACATTGGTTGCTGTGAACTTGGGATTAGTATGGGCATTGAATTTTGACCAACTATGGCTTACCAGGATGTGGTTTACTTTAGAATAGTTCCTGTTACATGTTTTTATGGGGTTACTGAATTGATTTTTATTTTGAAGGAGACAGCTTTGTGGTCTGACTTCACCAGTGAGGACATGACACTGGTGGGTGGGCACTGCTCTCCCATATTAGTGAGTACCATGTCCAGTATGTTTGAGCCTCTGTTGGCTGTGAGCACTATCTGGTAAAGAGCATTTTATCTGCCAGTAGGTATCTGTAGTTTATGTTTTTTTAATTTTGGTTTGTTGTAACCTAATTGTTAGTGAATGTTTTGTTGTATGTTCAGTGTACATATATACTTCAAACCTTGATTGTTTCAGGTGCATGCTGGAATACTGTGCCTAGTCTGTGTCATGTAACATGGAGGGCACAAGGTCATGGTAATATAGTTATAGTGTGGAGAACTACTTTTTCATAAGAACATACTAGGGAAACAACCATGGGGGGGGACCATAAGATACCTGGCCATATGCATCTATATGTAAACAAATGTAAAAATTCTTGCCACCATTTTCAAGCACTTAATAGTGCTTATCTCCCAAATTGAGCAGGGCTGTACATGTCAAACCCTGGTGTAAATTTGTGTCTCCACATCCAGTCATCAAGACTAGCCTTAAAGGTAGTCAAACTAGTACTTTGTTTGACCTGTAGTGGTACCGTATTCCATGAGTTAGGAACCTATCCATCTAGCAGGTCTTGTTTATTTGTTGGTGTAAATTTAGGTCCTTGGTGTGGGTATTTGTAGAGCCACTGATTTTGTGAAGAAATAAGTCAGATAAGACTGGGACCTTCATGATTCTAAAAGTGAGACACGGGTCATCTTTCAGCAGTAGTAGGTTACTGAGTATTAGAGAGTCGCGCTGATCTGTCCGGGGTACTTTGTTTCCACTTTAAAAAGTTTGACTGCAGGAAACCTATTTCCTTAGGAGGGTAGTAGTTTGAAAGAGTTGAGGAGTGACAAACAATGTAGTGAACAGGCAATTATATTCTTACTAGGTAAGGAACTGGACAAGCTTGATGAAATATGTGGTCCTTTTGTGCTGTCAAAAAAATGGTATGTTTCTCATGTTCACCATTCAGTACTTTAAATCATCATAATATGAAGTATTTTCATTGTAACCTGCAGTTCCATATACTGTCAAACACTTTTTCTTCATTTTTAATATTATGCTCATTTGTTACTTTACCATTGTATTCAGTATAATGAAAGTTTTAATTGTATATAATTATTTATACATTTATTTGTGGTAAGTACAGTGTCAGTCTTGGAAGCTATGTAGGTAGGTTCTGCATTTGACTTTAAATAGACTTTCATTGTAGTAGTCTGCTGAAACTACAACGCAAAGTTAATTTTTTGATTTACATTCTAAACAGGCACACTATTTCTTATCTGTTTTTTCTCTAGTAAATTGGTGCCAGCACTGGTTTGAATACTTCCCCAATCCTCCAATCAATGTGCTTAGTATGATTGAGAATCTCTTAGCCCATCATGATAAAGAGGTGCTCCAGCATTTTGTGAAATTTGATATAACCACACAGGTAACCAGCTTTGTGAGCAAAAGCTTTTGTAACATTTTTGTTATATTGCAGAGTCAGATGTACCCCCTTCCAATTGCTTTCCAAAAATGCTTCACTGTCACTAGTTCTGATCCGTTCTTGAATTACTTACTTCTACTTTTCCTCCTTCTTTCACTGGAGTATCCGTTACTCTGTGTTATCTTCTCTTTCTCATTTGAATCCTTTACTAAATGTGTGGCTGTGGTTTAGGTTATCTCTTAGCAATACTGATGTATTGTCTTGTTATTGTGCATGTAGGATGTGTACTTCACTAGTATGATTCCTGCTTTCTTGGCTCTTAACTTGAATATACTGCTATATGTTTACTTGTAAGGAAAACTGCCATTTATGTAAATATTTAATATTTTTAAAAAGTAATGTTTCAAAACATGAATCTGTTAACTTTATATTTTAATATTTTGCTGTCTAGTGATAAAAACACTGCATATCATATGTTAAACATCATAGTAATGCATACAGTGTTGTACATTTGTATAAAGCACTCAGTGATATATATTACAGGGCACTCATTTTCTTTCTTTTCTCATGAATTAATTGCCAAACATGAACCCCCATCCCAGAAACGGAAGCAGAGCAGGATCGAACTTCAGATCTGTAGGAATGGTAGCAAAACATTGAAACTGACATCCTGATCACTTATGTTTTGAAGATAATTTGAAATTATAATTGAAATAGTTGGTCAAAATAATAAATTGTGATTGATAAAAAAGCAGTTCAGTGCAGAAGAGAGTGGATTGTCCAGATGTCACGTAGAAATCTTGAGGACACATGGAAGGTATATCTGCTTTCTACATCTCCTGCTTCTAAGCAGGGAATTACTTTAAAAAGCAGCATACTGAGCAGAATGTTAATGTATATTGAGATGTGCATGTGATTTTATAAAAATAGGTAGGCCCAAGGCAGCAAGCAATCAAAGGGTCCAAACTATGTCAAGAATCTAAATGGCAATGCTCAGATCTGCTCTGAGCTAAAACAGAATGGCAATAAATATACTGATCCAAAGGATATTGCCAATATCCTGGCAGATCGATTCAGTGTCAACTTCACCCCCCTCTCACCCCCTAAATGGCCCATCTCAATACCAGAAGATTGCCAAATTCCAGTAATAATGGCCACACAGGTACAAAACGCACTCTCTAAAGCCAAGAATACAGCATCCATGGGACCAGATGACATCCCGGGCTGTGTACTACATGAACTACAATATGAACTGGCACCTCACCTAAGTGTCATGTTTAATCATAGCCTCACCTCAGGTTTCGTGCCCACTGAGTGGCGCAGAGCTACAGTTATCCCAATCCACAAGGGGATCCACCTTGGATCCCGGAAACTACCGTCCCATCAGTCTGACAAGCCTTATCTGCAAGGCCATGGAGCGTATTATCATGGAACTTATAAACAAAGACATTGGCAACCTTCAAACACTGGACCCCACCCAGTTTGGGTTTGTGAAGGTCCGATCTTGTCTCCTGAACCTGATTGACTTCTTTGAATCAGTCTCCAGAGCCATGGACAAGGGTAAGGTGGTCCACACAGCCTATCTAGACCTTGCCAAGGCCTTTGACACCATCCCCCACTCTGGAATCATAGATAAACTTACTAAGTTGGGTATTAATCCCTATGTCACCCAATGGGTTGCTAAATGGCTTACTGATAGAAGCCACACTGTAAAAGTAGCCGACTCCAAATCCAGCTCCAGACAAGTGACAAGTGGAGTACCTCAGGGTTCAGTCCTGGGGCCGCTCTTGTTTGGCATCTACTTCTCTGAAGTACAGGTCAACACTAAGGGACTCTGGCTAACAAAGTTTGCAGATGACTGCAAACTGGGACCCATTATTGAATCCCCAAATGATGTGGATACTCTACAAAAGGGCCTTACAGAAACAGATGCTTGGTGCCAGAGCCATGGGCTCAAGCTCAATGCCAAGAAATGTATTGTTATCCCCTTTGGGAAAAACATGTATCCATGAATTACCATATAGGTGGCAGTACACTAAACACAGAAAGTGTGATAAGAGACTTAGGGACACAGGTGGACAGTGGTCTCACCTTCGATAACCACATTGCCACAACAGTCAGGAAATCCTTCTATGTGGCACACCTCATCACAAAGGGCTTTTCATCCAGAAAAAAGGAGGCCATTGTCCCACTGTACTCATCCCTCATTAGACCCATTATAGAATACAACGCCCCATTTGGTATGTACCTCTCAAGACATCTGCAACAACTGGAAAGGCCTCAGAAATACCTCACTAAAAGAATCACAGGCCTAAAGCAGATGCCCTACGCTGACTGCCTTAAAACTCCAGCTATACTCTGTCGCATATCGTCTACTCAGAGGCGATCTCTGCTTAACATACAAGGCCATGTCAAACCCAGAGCTGTTGGACATGCTACACTTAAAGAAATCCCAATCCCTCAGAGCTACACGCTCCAGGGATCTAAACCTTGTCATCACAATAAACAAAACATGCTGGAGGGATAGGTTCCTGACCCAGAGACTCCCCAGACTCTGGAATAGATTGCCCATACATGTCAAGCAGAGTGCCTCTTTGGACCTCTTCAAGAGGAACCTTGACGTTTGGATGGGAGAAAGGAAATTCACCCCAGGGATCACGTCAGTCGCCCTGCTAGACAGGGGTCCAGGAAAGTAAATAATGTGGGAATAAATAGCCAGGGAATTGTTATGGCTAGGCTTGTATAGGCCCTAGGGCTGATAGCCTAGTACCAACCTATGAACCTATGTAGCTCTCAGTGAAGTGGCTGCTTAGTGAGATGGCCCAATGTAGTAGTGATGATTTATAAAGCTCTCTGAAAGGGTGCTTCCAATTTAATGAAGAGTTTTAGGACTTGGAAGTGAGAGTGAACTTCCAGTAAAATGATGCTGACAGATTTATTTATTTAGTTTGTTTACCAGGAAAGTCTGACTTGGAATGAAGCCAATTTTCAGCGGAGGCCCTGGGAAAAATGCTCCAGACACATGTTTTTGTAATATAGGAGGAAATCAGAGTACCCGGAGGAAACCCACATGAGTGCATGGGGGACATGCAGACTCTGCACAGAAAGCACCCCAGCCGAGAGTCAAACCAGCGAACCTCTTGCTGTGCAACACAACTGCTGCACCACTCTGCCATCAGATTTGCAGATAATTTATGGTAGTGGCAAAACAAAGTAAAGTAGTCAGAGTTGATTGCAGGGAATGTCAAGAAAAAGTAATCTCCTGCTGTTCAGAATTGTGTGTGTGTGTGTGTGTGTGTGTATGTGTGTGTGTGTGTGTGTGTGTGTGTGTGTGTGTACCCTTTATTGTCTCACTGATACGTTCTTGGAAAGGATGTTGGCCTTTTGCCCTAAGCTCTACCTTGCTTCATAGAATGGACATTTCATTCTTGTAAGACCAGGCTGGTAGGCCTGGACCTCACAAGACCTCTAGCAGGCAAATTGCAGAGTAATTTGGATAAGCAAGGGACTCCATCTAAAGTTCAGAGGTTAAGTAGGGAAAATTCATAGGATCATAGGAGGTTACTAGGCTAATGGCCCTGGGGCCCTTACAAGTTTAGCCAAGAGTTTATCCCCAAAAAAGAAACCTTAGTCAGCACCTGTTGTCCCAGTCAGTGGGGGACACAGGTGGAACCCCTGGGACAAATTTGTGGTTTCCAATCCACTCATCAAGGTTGCGCTTGAAGAGGGTCAATGACATACTTTGTTTGACGTGTATGGGGAGTCTATTCCAGCGACAGGGTAGCCTCCGGGAGACAAATCTGTCTCTACAGCAGGTTTTGTTACTGTCGCATATTAGATTTAGGCCTTTTGATCGGGTAATGCATGAGGAGTTAGATTGTCTTGTATGTGAGACACAAATCACCTCTGAGCAGTCTGTAGGATACAGAGTAGTGATAGTGATTTGAGCCTGTCACATAGTACATGTGTTGTAGGCCATGGATTCTCTTTGTGAGGTATTTCCTGTGGCCTTTCCAGCTGGTGCAGGTGTTTGGAGAGGTATATATCAAATGGGGCATTGTACTCGATTATTGGCCTAATGAGAGAGGAGTGCAGAGCGGTAATAACCTCCTTTTTTCTGGATGCAGTCCCTTTACTTGTGAGATGAACAAAGTAAAAGGCTTTTCTGATGACTGCCACTACATGATGGTTGAACTGCAGCAAAAGGAGCTTTCAGGATTGTGACAGACTGTACTTGGGTTCTGGTTAACAGCAGTGTATTTGAACAGTGTGTTGAAGCTGCTTTATTACTGCACAATGAATATGAGTGACCTAATGGACTAATGTACTGTGCTGTAGTTGACAGGGTGTTGGGTTCAGTGTTGCAGTGCACATTCTTAGGAAAATAAGGTTGAAGGTTGATCTTTACAGGCTTAATTGAAGGCCTTTGACCATCTCAGAGAATGTTGGCTTTCCCAGGAGGTGTGGATGTACTGGGGCCATCAGGCCAAGGTTATCACTCAGCATATTTCTACAGTTCTTTGACTTTCTCTGAAGTGATAGCCCACTCCTTTGAAACCGCTTAACGATCCACAAGGTGTTGTGACTTTGGATTTGATTATGTTGCACTAGGGAGTGCGCTGTGCAAAGCCTTGAGGTGGGGTGTAAGGGGCTTCCTACTCACAGAACTAGACTCTGTATTTTTGCCTCATTTCTTTTGGTATTTTACATGAAATGGGTCACCACTGAACTAGAACTCAAAAAATGTCATATCTTGGGTGATGATATAGAGGCATTTTTCACTCTGGCTGATAAATTGCCATACAACATTACCAATAATGAATGAGATTTGTTTGGTTATGGACTGTGCAAGACTAGACGAAATCTACAGACTGAGCGGAAGACTGAGTGGTTCTGTTTACCTACTTGGGACAGTGATGGGGTATGCATTTGCACCATCATTCTTTTGCTGATTTGCTAATGAAGTATCAGAAACAACAATCAATGAAAGAACAAGTTCCCTTGCAGTGAGGCACTGATAGAGTCCTAGGTTGAGAGGTAATCCCTCCTGTGCCCCATCATTTCTTGAGGGTTGTTGAGCTGTGGCAAGCCATTCACTGGGATGAATGATTCAGTGTTTTAATGTGAATACTGTGCAGTAGCTTATGTATATAACTGTTTATATCCTGTTTATGGTATAACAGCCAGCTATCTTCCAAAGCTTCAGGGCTACTTCCACATACCCAAACCATTATTCAGCTCGAGGTGAGCAGACTAAAAATCACATTTGAGTGCAAAGTCCTTCAGAGCTTTTCTGCCACTGAATAGAGCAGTCTTATGTGGGCTTTCAAGGATCAACAGTCTGCTAATGCTTTTGCATTGCTGGGCAGAGAAGTTCCCTTCAAGGAAATAACCTTCCACCTTATTTTTTTATGACAGAATTTGTACTTTTTCTGTAAAATATTAATTTTAAAGCTGAGAAAAAAAGTGTTTTTAATGACTGTCATTTCACTTTTAATTTGTTTTAAAGGGGAACCTCACTTTTACTTGTGTAGTAAAAGGTGTTAAACGTTATTTTAAGCTACTGTGTCTTCTGGGAAATTTTATTTATTTGATTTTTTTTTGGTGCTGGGATAAGTGTTTAAAGTAAATGTAATTTTAACTGTAATTCCAGGTTTGTTGTGTACTTGGCCAGGTGCCAATTCTGCCCTGCGTTTTACATTGGTAAAATGGAGCGTAGACTTCGTGAAAGAATATATGAATACCAATACACAATTAACAAGGGCAGACTTCAAAATGCCCTGGCCAAGCACACTTCTATGAATAATGAACACAAATTTAGGTTTTTGGCCATTGACCATGTTATACAGGATCTTAGGGGGTGATCCTACACCTTTACAATTAGAAGAACTTGAACTATTCTGGCAGGTCAGGCTAAACGCCTATAACTTTCCGGGTTTGAATGAAACCTGTTCCATTTCTAGTATTTTAAAATTAAGAAGTTTACAGCGATGAAGTGTATCAACTGTGCAGTTGTACCTTTAATATGAGATTCATTATAATAGTTAGTTTTAAATAGTGTTTTGTACACGATTAGTTTTTATCTTAAATGCTGAGAAATTTTAGTAAAGTATGGATGTTTATATGATTGATTGGAGTGCAAATCTACCATATAATAGTGTGGTCTCTTTAAGAAGTGAAGATGAATGTAACAAAGTATTGTAATTGGTTACTTAGGACCACCTGGTAGTATAAAATGTGAATTTTAATGTTATAATTTATTTCTGATGAAGTTTGCCAGTTGGGCAAACGAAAAGCACTTTAAACTTCTTGAACCAATAAATTTGGGTATACTTTGATAGTAAGCCGTGTCAGCGTATACATTTTTTTGGTTCATAAGTGTTTAAAATGCTTTTTACTAGGGGAAAATTTTACTTTTTTCACAAAGTACCCACTTTACTAGGTAAACATTTGAAATGTCAGTGTAGAGGCTGAATACCAAAGATCAGACTTATGTATACCAAGTTTGAGATGCCATTTCTTGGAATATTCCCTTCTCTCCAAGTTATGGAAATCTCAGAGTTGGTGTGTATAAGCTCAGGGGGTATGGGTCGCAGGTAAGTGTAATTGCAAAAAGGTGTTTTCAGGAGAAGAACGATTTTTGAGATTCAATTGTCTCTGTTTTTTTTTCCCCCGACTTTTCTGTAGTCAGCATTTTGAGTGCCAAAATTTCAATAGAGAGCTATTTTAATGACTGTGCTGCTAGGCTTCCCTGTAAATCGGACACCTTTTTCATCTTAACCATGGGACAACCTGACAGTTCCTTGGTTATTCCTTCTTCCAGCCACAAAAAATAAGTATGTTGTTAGTCAGCTTTTGCCATCACAGCAGGCTGAAGGTTGACTCTGCTGTGGCTAAACTGGTTCCATGGACCACTCAATTTTTCCTTGGGTGCCACTGGTGTAATTCCCATAGCCACCATGGACCAGAGGTTTCAATATGTCCTCTTTGGCTGTTGGAGTGCCCTTAGCAGACAAGAGGTTATCCCTCTTGTTGGTCCTATGAGAAGGGGCAGAGAAAGCCATTCTGGCTTGCAAGAAAGTTTTGCCTCTCTGTAGGGAAGTTTTTGCTGGTAAAACTAGTCCTATTCTTCAGAATTTCTTATATAAAAAAGTAACATGTATCGAATGCTATCCATGCCATTATTCATCTTGGATAGGTCTTGGATCCAACCTCAGATCAGAGCCGGCAATTGAAGGACACATCCAGAGCTCAAGCTCTTCCCCTTCCCATGATCCCCTGCTGACCTGTAACTGTCAGATCTCATTTGACACGGAAATGCTAGGATGTGATATCCTGTAGCTCAAGCGACTGTCAGGTAAGTGTTTATAAGTTTTTCTTTTTATCCTGTAGTCTTAATATGTTCTTTTCCCCCTGTTATCTGTTAGAGTAGTTTAGTTAGGTTTCCTCCCTTCCCTGTAGGAGTTTTTTGTTCCACGGGGTCCTGCCTTTTTTCCAAGGTCCTTACAGTAGCTTTTGGGTTAAGAGTAAACCTTAACTGTTCTTTCCTTAACTAACTTTCCTTCGATTAAGGTAGTTTATATTTCTTGGGCTTCTTCACCTGACGTTTCTTCCCGTAGTGTGTGCTGGTGTTCTTGTGTGTGTGTGTGTGTGTGTGTGTGTGTGTGTGTGTGTGTGTGTGTGTGTGTGTGTATGCGTGTGTGTGCGCGCATGCGTGTGTGTGATTGTCAGATTGACTGGTAAAGATGTCTGAAAAGCCTACTGGCTTTAAGAGATGCTCCTCATGCAGTTGGAACATGCCCCATTCCAACTCGCAAAAGGGGAGTATGCCTGTTGTTTAGGAGAGAGTCACTTGGAGGTTGAATGCAACATTTGTGCCGCATTCAACTCCAGGGCTCTCATGGATCACAGGAACAAGCTGCTTCTGAAGGGGCTAGCGAAAGGGGATCCTTTAGCTTCCAGCTTCTTCTCCAAGACATCTGTTGATCCAAAAAGGAAGACTTCATCCTTTTCCTCCAAAGATTCTCCATCAGAAAAGCCAAGGCTATCGGATCGCAGATCCCCAGATCCGAGCCCAGCCTCTTTGGCTTCAGATATGGGCTGCTCCACTCTGAGAGTCTTGGATCATCCTGTCTGATCCAAGGCCTCGAAGGACCTCAGATATGACTCTGTGCCAACTGTCTTCGGATCTGACCCGTCTGTCGGATCCATCTTCAGTGCCGACTAAAGCATCGTATCCATCCAGGACTTCGGATCTGATGATTTTGTCGGATCTGATAGTCATTGACAGTTCTCCCCCTCAGGGTCTAGGAGCTCAGATCTGAGATATAAGAGTCGATCATCTCCCCTCTGAGTATAAGCTCAGAGCATTAATAAGTTTTCCGGCAAGGTAGAGACATTCTTCTGCATCTTCCAGAAGTTTGCTTCCCACAAATATGGATAGGATGATGAGGAGTTTCCTCAAGGCCCAAATCCAGTTGGGCTTGTTACCATCCCCAGTTCAGTTGCCTAGGGGTCCTTCTCCATCCATGTTTGAATTGCCAGGATCAGAGCTTTCCCTGTGAGAGGCCAGCGGTGTCAGGTATCCATCCCTTCCTGACATCATTAGGGTCCCTGGCAGGCTCTGTTCCGCCACCCTTGGAACTTACTGCACCTTGGCCCCATGAGGTCTGTGCTGGTTCCTGTAGGGTGGGGTTGGGCGCAGAGTTTTTGAACCATTCCTTCCCCTTGGGGGCCTCCACACTGGACAGCTCGGAGCCGATATCATCTGGAGATGTTGTTGCTGCTTCTGGGTCCTTCCTTCCTTCCCGGGCAGCTGCTGCCATGGGAGAATAGAAGGAGGCCTCGTCCAATCTGTCAGCCTTCTGGGTAGTAGAGTGGACTTTCTCCGGCTGGCCAGTTACCTCTCTTTCATCTTTAGGTCCTCCCTAGCCCCTCTCGACTTTGGGCAGCAAGGCCTTATTATCCTACCAGGGTCAGCCCTCCTGTGAGCGCTTACAGAGTGGGGTCCCTGACTCCTCCAAGTCCTCCCCAGAGCCCACCATGGAGGACCCTCCTCAGATGTTGATGAGCAAGAGGGAGGCATTTGGATGTCCCTAGAGAGTCTCTCACCGAGGATATGGATCTTGAGGAGGGAGACAGGTCCTCCAGACTTCCATCAGAGGAAGTATCCTTTGAGGACATCCTCGAAATTATCAAATAAAGAGGTGGTTGGTCTTCTCCCACCTTTTCTTCAGAGGAATCCATGTTCCTGAATGCCTACAGGATGGGCCCATCTTCTGCCTGGGTGCCCCCCCCCCACCACCAACAAGCTTGTAGAACGCATTGCCAACAGGATGTGGAAGGAACTAGACAAAGTGGAGCCTGTCCCCAAAACGGCTGAAAAATTTCTTAGTTCCCCCCAAGGATAAGACCTTTTGGAGTAATGGATTTATGACATTGTGGTGGCCACAGCTACTGAGTAGGAGCTGGCCAAGCTGACCTCTGCAGTCCATCCCCCGAACAGGTAGTCTTAGGCGATTGGTCACTTTGGAAAGTGCATATTTGCCTCAGCTACATTCGGACTGAGAGCAACCAACTACATGGCACACTTTACCTGGCTTCAAAGGGATTTGGTGTCGGAATTCACCACTTCCCTTTCAGAGTTGCTGCCTCTGGAGAGTCTCAAACTGGTCTCCTCCGAAGCTATCCACTCTAACTTCTCTTTCTAATGCTTTGTTGAGGTTGATCTCCAGTGCAGCAGAGGTCACTTCTCGAGTGGCGGGCACAGGCATTGACATTAGATGGCATGCTTGGCTTCACCCTTAAGGTTTGCATAACCCTTTAAGGCATCTTACACTAATGCCCCCTTTAAAAGGTCGACCTTGTTTGGTCCCTCTGTCAAAGAGACATTGACCTGTAGTGAGCAGGAGGGGAAGACTCTGTCCGAGGTGGGGATTGAGTTCTCTACTCCCTAATGATACTTTTCCAAGAATCAGAGGGGTAGTAAGAAACTTTGGTTATACTGGGCTCAGTCCTTCTGGGACGCTCCACAGTAATCCTCTTCTACCAGCCGGAGAAGGGAATTCAATGTCAGAAGTACCCCCCAGAGGCAGAGTGGGTCCACAGAACCAGGGCTCCCAGGAAACCTTTTTCAGAGAAGCCCACTCAGCACTCTTGAAGCGCTGCCTGGCCCTCCTGCCCTGGAGGCAGTCAGGGGATGACTCTCCATTCACCCTCTATCCTGAGGAAGTATCATCTCAGATCAGTGGGTGTTAAAGATTATTTCCAGGGGTTACTTCATTCCCTTTCTTCAGTCCCCTCCAACTCCAGTTTAAAAATCTCTCACAGACATTCCACTCCACCAAAGGGAATTGGCCCATCTAGAGGTCCAATCCAAGACATTCTTCTAAAACTTACTCTTGCTTCTTTTGGTGTCGATAAAGACCGGGGACCTGTGTCCCATTTTGGACCTCAGTGAACTGAACCTGTTGGTCAAGAAGTCCAAGTTCCAGATGATCACTGTAAAGTCCATTCTGCTTCTACTGTGTAAGGAAGACTGGATGTGCTCAGTGGATCTTAAGGACACATACTATCGTATCAAAATTGACAGGTATTCCAGGAGGTACCTGTGCTTTTGGTTAGGGGCCAGGCATGATCAGTTCAGAGCCTTTTCTTTGGACTTATCACAGCCCCCCAGGTGTTTACCAAGTGTATGGCAGTGATGGCAGCTCATCTCCAGCTGCAAGGATTCCAGGTCTTACTGTACCTGGATGATTGGCTCCTCATGGCCCCCACGAGGCATCAGCTTTCAGTGGCCACCAAATATACCCTCAATCTCTTTTCAAGATCTTGGCATCACAGTAAATCTGTCCATGTCCACTATTTCTCCATGTCAGAACCTAGAGTTCATCGGGGTTCTTCTGGACATGGTGTCAGAGACTGCAGCACTTCCACTTCACAGAGTGCAAATCATTTGGGACCAAGTCCATCAGTTGATGACCCTCGATCGTCCCACAGCTCACTTAATATTGCAGGCGCTAGGCTCAATGGTGGCTGCCATCCAGTTACTGCTTCTTGACAGATATCCTGCAGTGGACCCTCGCAGTTCAGTGGTCTGCTCTGGTTCACCGTATATCCATGACCATCAGGATTTCTCAGGTGTGCAGAAACCAGCTTCTGTCTCATCTGAGATATCGTCCCTGGATATTGGATCCTACACTGGACCTTATTTCCCACCCGTGGGGGCTTCCTCTTCCCGACCTCCAGTCTCTTTGTCTAACCACATGGTTCCTCCAATTCCACTGATCCTTTCGCAGTCCAGCCTTCCCTCTCCAGTGAAGAATATTATCTTAGCCTCTCAGAAACCGTCTACCAAGAAGGTATATTGTAGTAAATAGAAAATATTTTCGATTTGGGCCAGACAAAGAAATCTATAGATTCACACCACGAGGCAGAAACCACAGTTTGCAACAGAGTGAAAAATATACATGGTTTGAAGATCAATGAGAAATTATATTTTGCAAAAGAGAACTTTGATTGCAATTCATGTGGGGTTATCTATATTATTGGATGTGACTGCACCAATACTTGTTGGTATATAGGACAGACAACTAGAAAAGTTAAAAGTTCGTATTTTGGTACATTTGGAATACATCAGGAGAAATAATGTAGATAGTCCAGTGGCAGCTCACTTTATATCCAAACATAATGGATTAGTTGGGGGGGGGGGTAATTTTTAGTGTTTTGTCATGACCTAGTATTACTAAAGGAAACTTTAAAAGGGAATTGAACAGACTTGAGTGTAGAATGATTCTAAATTAACATACATTATATCCTAGGGATATGAATTTGGATACTAACATTATTTTATAATAATAAACACAGCAAGTTTATATATAGTAATTAATACAACATAATATTTGCATGTAGTAATTTTGTATATAACATCTGATAGGACTTTGATAAAGTTTGTGCTTTTAGTATTGTATATATTTTCACACACACACACACACATATATATATATATATATATATATATATATATATATATATATATATATATATATATATATACATTATAAATGATGGAATAATATGTTTTTAAGATAGTATTCCTGTTGAAGTATGATTGATGTCTTTGAGATTGTATATATAGATGTGTATTTATGTATTATATTTTTTTACTATATGTAATACAAGTTCCCTTAAAGTAATGAAATAGGTACTGAAAATTAACATGCATATATATTTATGTAATTTTAATGCAGCAGCACTTTAAAGTTTATTTAGAGGGTTTGCACATGGTTAATTGTTTTGATTGATGCAATTAATCAATTATTGTGGCATTTGGTTTGTATATAAGGAGGCTTTTTTTTTTACTGTGAATTTTTCATTGAAGGCGAAAGGCCGAGGTACCAGAAGGTGAATAAAAGAAAAATGGTGATTTATACCTCCTGATGTCTATGTGGTTTCTGCCTCGTGGTGTGAATTTGCTGTGTTTCTTGAATTTTGGTTTTGAACTGGTGAATTTGGGTGTATATTTAAAGAAATCTATAGACCCTTTTGCAGCCACTATTCCTGACATTTTTGGCTTCTCTTTTTCAAGCAGGGGCTAGTTTCTCCACGATTAAACTCCATTTGGTGGCCATTTCTAATTGAATGAATGTCCCAGCTTTTCTTACAGACTTTGCAAAACCGTTCTCAAAGGGATCTTTCTCCTTAGACCTCCTATCAAAGATCCCTCCCTACCATGGGATTTAACTCTGGTGTTGCAGTCTTTGACACAAAAGCCATGTGAGCCTGCGGCATCTTGTGATCTTAAGTTTCTGTCTTAGAAGACGGCCTTCTTGGTGACTATTACTTCTGTCAAGAGAGTTTCTGAATTGCAGGCTCTCAGCATTAAGCCCCTTTTTATGGTCTTCCACAAGGACAGGGTGCCTGTCAGGACTAACCTTTCGTTTGTTCCGAAAGTAGCTTCGGAAGCTAATCTCAACCAATCTGTCCAGCCACAGTTTTCTTCCCTAATTATTCTAATAAGGGGGAATATATGTTACATTGTTTGGATGTCCATAGACGGCTATACTTTTATCTTAAGAGGACAGAAGTATTTTGGAAGTCGGATCAGCTCTTTGTAGCCTTCTGTCAGGCCAGAAAAGGTCTAGCAGTTACCAAGGTATCGATTTCACAGTGGATTGCCAGCTATATTTCCTAAATTTATGATAGCAGGCCCATAAAACTTTCCAGACCAGTTAAAGCTCACTCTACTAGATATGTGGCTACGTCTTCCACCACCTTGGCTAAGCTTTCATTGGATGAGATTTCTGCTGCTTCTACTTAGTGTGATCTCAACACCTTTGTTTCACAATTTGGTGTCTAGGAACAGGGCTTCCTTGGGTTCCTCTGTGCTCTGGCTTATCCTTCCCTGAGGCCTCCCAGGGATCGTAATAGCCAGGGACTGTGACCCATCCATGATGAATAATGACGTGGATCGCATCAGATAAAGAGTTATGTACTTACCATAACTTGGAATCTGTGCTATCCAGTGTTGTTGTTCATCACATTCCTGCCCTCCTTCCCCCTTCCTTTTGGAGATCTGGTAGATGTGGAGGGATGTTTCCTCTTCAGGAGTTTTTGGGTATTATGGGCAGTCTATGCTGCCTTTTTCTCTTTCCAGCAAAATCAGTCTGAGGGTTGCAGGTCAGCAGGGGATTATAGGAAGGGGAGGTGCTTGAACTCGGGATCTGTCCTTCAGTTGCTGACTCGGATCCAAGGTTGGCTCCAAGATCCTTCTGTGATGAATAATGACACTGGATACCACAGATTCCAAGTTATGTTAAGGACATAACTCTTTATTCTCCTGTTTCAGTTATCCTGGACTGGAATAATTTAAGAAACTGATCTGCTAAATGATTGTGAGGGATAGATTGTTTTTTTGTCTCTTCAGATTTCTGTCTCAGATTCTGAGAAGAGTTTGGCTTCAGCCTGTCCCTTTGAACAATCGTATTTCTTTGTAACTGTTTCCAAAATGAAACAGATGTTTCAGTGGGAAGATTTCTCATTACTTCTTTTGCACTTTCTTACTTTTTATAAAGTTTCCTTTCCTCTCACCCTTGCCCCTTCAGTTTTGTTGTTTCAGGGTCAAACCACTTGTTTTCACTTAATTACATCTACTATGCAATGTGAAGTATTGGGATGGATCCATTACTTCATCTATTACATTACTCTTCCAACTCCTCACCTGAATGCTAGACGCGAGTCTCCACCATTCCAACTTGAATTACCTTGACCTGAGGCTTTAAACATATCATTACCCAACATAATGAGCTTCAGTTGCACATTTTTTTCCCAAACATCTGTATTAAATGTTCACATATGACAAAGGCAGTCTTAGATTTATATAAATGAAAAACATACAAAATGATACCACTTTAGTTGCTAACAGTTTACATCACAGACACCATTGAAACGACTGTAATTGCAAACATTATACATCACTTATAAACCATCCAGTCATTGTCAGTTAAGCATTATATGGCTCATTCAAATCCTGCCTCTTAAAATTGTTCCTGCTCTGCATATATATTGTTCCTACAATTCCCATTTTTCCTGTGTAGTTTGCTCCTTCGCTTTTCTAAAGATCCCAGTTCCAGTTGTTTTATTTCTGTTACTATATTTACTACTTCTAGTAAAGTTGGCTTAGACTTTGATTTCCATTTTCTACTAATTGCTTTTTTGGCAGCTACCACAATTAGACTGAGCAAAGCTTTGCTATCTGTAGGAAATTCCGATTCTGTAGCCTGACTCAAAAAAAATCATCTCTCCAGTCAGTCCAATCTGCTCACCCAGCATCTCCAACAGAGCGGTCTGCAGTGAAGCCCTAAACTCTGCCATCTCATTACACTCCCAAAAAAATATGTTCCCAGCTACATCTTTCCTGCCCATCACACCTCCAACATTTGCTATCCACCTGAGGAAAAATTCTTTGGAGTCTACTTGGGGTATAAAAATACCTATGCAAACACTTCCATGCAAAGATCCTAAATCTTTAGACTTTGTTGCATATTTGGGATATAAACATATATCCTCCATTGTCTCTTTGTGAATTGCTTATCCAGTCTCTCTTCCCAATCCTTTCTAAGCTCCTCTGATTGATTCTTATAATTATCATGCAATATTTTATATGCCCTACTAGTTATTCCTTTTTTAACGACAGCTTCTGTTCTAGATTCTATTAAAAATTCTACCACTGCTAGTCTTTCATTTAGGAGCTCCCTATTTCTTTCTCTGCCTATACTCTGATATCAATCCTGAATAGGGAAGGCAGTTTCTAACCTGCAGAACAAATCCATTCTTGGCTTCTTCCCATTCTGTTACCTTTCCCTTTCTAATTATTTGCTCCCAATACCTTGGTTCCTTTGCCAGTTTTCTCCAATAAATTCCAGCCCCCTCTTGCCTATTATCTGTATCCCTGACCACAGTCATCCCTATCGGCAAAATCTCTTTTCTTCATTCTTGTGCTGGCTTGTTTCTTAGGGAATACTCCCTGCTATTTTATGAATATAATACTCTGTATGATGTTGGTTTTTCTTAGGAGTCTGCATCCAAAATACCAGTCTCTCCTTATTTCTTGAGCTTCCTCCCTGGTCAGTATCATTCCTTTCCACTTTGAATTATAGTTTTCTGCTTGTGTTATGTATAAGAGCCTTAATTATCTTTCTCTAAAATACCCCCTCAAATTAGGTAATCTTAGTCTGCCTTATTATTGGTAGAATCAGCTTATCCTGCTTGACCTTTGCTTTCTTCCATTCCCAGATAAAAATTTTCAACTCTTTTTTTTAATTGCTATCCACAACTTCCCCTTTGGTTGATAAAAGTATGCTTGACCTGTGAAGACTAAAGGGAACTAAAACATTTGAATGGCTTGTATCTTGGTATCCATTTTCATATAACAATACTTTCAGTTTCTCAATTTTTGTATTATCTTCTGTTTAGTCTCTTCCCACATATCCTTAGCTGCCACCACAAGTCATTTGTAATCCACACTCCTAAATACTTCATGTTATCATGTCCCTGTAACTATGGATATTGTTGGCCCAATTTATGTTTGGGTACATAATTTTACCACTGTTTCCTTTGTTTTAGCTTCATTAATTATGTATCCCAACAAGACCTGAAACTGTCTTAAAATGTTCCACTGTAATGTCCCTTTCTGATTTTGTAAAGTATAACATAATATCATCTGCAAGTAGAGCCAGCTTTTCCTGACTACCATACTAATTATATCCTTGAATTTCTGGGTCCTTTATTTTCTTTGCCAGTGGTTCTAAATATAAGACAAACAACAAATTGGAAAGTGGACAACCCTGCCTGGTTTCTCTACTCTAGCAGAAATTATCGGAGAGGACCCCACCTACTTTAATTCGCGCCTCTGATCCGTCATATATTCTTCTAATCAGTCTTCTAATTGTATCAGGGAAAGCAAATGCTTCCATTGCCCTGCTCATGAAGTCCCAGTGTACTCTGTCAAATGCTTTCTCTGTGTTTGCCATTTTTTAGCCATTCTAGACATAAGCACTTTATAATCATGGTTAGTATTGAAATGGGCCTGTATGAAGCTGGATATGATGGATCTTTACCCTCTTTAGGTATTAGCATTACCACTGCCTTCTTCCAGGATGTTGGTACTTTTCCTCCTGTTAAAATACTGTTAAACAAAACCTTTCAGATTTTTATCAGTTTTTTCCATCCTAACTTCCAAACTTCCACAGGTATACCACCTATTCCTAGGGACTTTCCTGTAGATTGGTTATACATAGCCATTTTTATTTCATCCCTTCCTATCTTAACTGTTAGTAATTGAGCCTTCTCCTCCTCCTTCTTTTGGCTTTTCCCAGTTAGGTTTCACCACAGCAAATTACCTGTCCGCTCATGATTGGCAGTGGATTTTTACAGTGTTGAGTTGCCAGCCTGGCACCCAACCTTCCACAGAAGGCACACGCACGCACTCATGTCTAGGGCCAATTTAGTGTGTGTGATTTAAGTTTCCCTATGTGGTCTGTCCTCCAATTCTTTTATTTTTTTAAACATCTCTTCCTAAGCAATCCCATATTCAGCCAGCCTTTTCTTCATTTCAACCTCTGATTTTTGCAGCTTTATTATCTCGGATGAATATCTGTTTAAAGCTTTTTCCATTTGTTCCAGCTGTTTGTTATATATGTCGATGTACTCTATCAGTATTTTGATTATTTTAACCAGGTATATATACAGTTGTCTTATATCATCCTGTAGGTATTGGAAGTCACGCCTGAAGGTTGCATTACTTTTTGATGAACAGCTGCGGAACTCTCCCTAGTTGGTGTTTTTTCCTCACTTTTTGTAGCTGATTTTTTTTCAGGTCTTCTGTATTTCTTTATTCCTGGCATCCAGGCAGGGTACTTACCAGCCAGTTACTGAAATTCACCCATAAACAGAAGTCTGCTTCCCTTCTTTGCTGAGTTTGTTTCCACACTGGGAGAGCTAGAAACTAGCTGTTACTCAGTGTGCAGCCATCTTGGAACTCCCCCACCAGTTTTCCTTCTTAAACCAATCGCCTCTTCCCACTTTAGTTTGCACTTGCTTGTCTGTAGGATTTGCTATCTGATTGCAGTTTGTCTCCTCCCCTTAGGCATTCAGCAAAGGAGTTGCTATAGAAGCCTCATTAGATTAACTTCTGTAAGCAGAGTGAGAGAAAGGAATGATTTCAAAAAGGGAATCCCTTCTCTTTTCATTTCTTTAACTAATACCGAGTAAAATCGATCATTATTCGCTATAGATGCTTTCCTGTTTTCATATCTTAATTATGTGAGCATATCACGCCTCCTTCTCTCTAGCTAGTTATCATGGAAGTATGAGCTACTTTTGTTAGCCAATCTTGCCACGCCCTTTTTCCATGTGCCTAATCACTTGGCCATTTATTGAAGAGGGTAAAGGGAGAACCAAGACAATCAAAATTGTACAAAAGTTTTTTAACATCAAGACATGAGAGATTTACAGTTTTTTGTGTGCCGTTCTGTTTCACTCAGTTATAACAATTGCTGTTCTCACATAGCCATCATCTCGACATTCTCTTAGGTTCATAGGGGTGTACTAGGCTAATGGCCCTGGAGCCTTTACAAGCCTAGCCCATAGGATTACCCTGGCATCGTGCCACCCGACCTTAGTTCTTAGTGCCTAGAGAGTAAAGCCACTGGAGTGATCCCTGGGGTGAATTTGCTATTCCCCATCCACTCATCAAGATTTCTCTTGAAGAGGGCCAGTGAGATGATGTGTTAGACTTGTATGGGAAGTCCATTCCATAGCATGGGCTGTCTCTGGGTTATGAACCTGTCCCTCCAGCATGTTCTGTTGATTATGGTAATGAGGTTGAGGTCTCTGGAGTGTGTGGTGCAGAGGGATTGGGATTTCTTTAGATGTAGCATTTATAACAGAGCTGGGTCAGACATGGCTTTGTAAGTCAAGCAGGCAATATGAGACCGAGGATAGTTGGAGTTTGTTGAGTCTGTCCATATAGGACAAATGTTTAAGGCCTAGGATCCTCTTTGTGACGTACTTTTGTGGACTCTCCAGTTCTTGGCAGGTGTTTAGTGAGGTACATGTCAAATGGGGCATTGTTCTCAATGATTGGTCTAATGAGGGAAGAGTAGAGGGAGACAATGACCTCTTTCTTCTTGGATGCAAAACCCTTAGTAATGAGATGTGCCACATAGAAGGACTTTCTGACCACAGTGGCAATGTAGTGGTCAAAAGAGAGGTTGCTGTCAACCTGTGTTCCCAGATCTCTTGTAATGCCTTTTGTGTTCAGTGGATTACCATTGATGTGGTAATTCATGGGAACTGGGTTTTTCCCAAAGGGGATGAAGACACATTTTTTGGCATTGAGCTTAAGGCTATGGTTCTGACACCAGTCGTCGGTCTCAGTGAGGCCTTTCTGTAGGATGTCAACATCACTTGGGGAGTTAATAAAGAGTGGCGTACAGCAACAGTGGTCCCTCTCCACATAGGAGCAAGGAAAAGGTCACAGTAAGCTGCCTGTCGGGTGCTAGAATCCGCCACATAACGCAAGCACTCGGGTCTCTCAACAGCAGGTACAAGTACGACTGTCATTGTCCACGCTGGTGTGAACGACCTGAGACGTACCTCCTTGGACTACATGAAAAGAGACATAGAGGAGCTCTCTGATTATGTAGCCCAGGCAGGTATGACCCTGACCTTGAGCAGTATCCTACCTTCACCAAGAATGATGCCACAATACAGAGACAAGATGATCAGCTTTAATAATTGGCTTAAACTCTGGTGTCATTCAAAGGGGATCCAATGTCTGTCTGCCTGGGATGACATGCTGGACAAGCCACGCTGCTTCACAAGGGACGGCTTGCACCTGTCACCCTGGGCTTCGGATATTGGCAAAGGCTCTTGCCACCCCCATAGTGCCTTTTTTAGGCAAGGCTCAAATTCTAAACCTACCACCCTAGAACACAAAAAAGGAAAAAAACTAAGGGTAATGCTTCTCAATGCCAGAAGTCTCAACCTCAAGATGCACGCACTCGAGGCCCTTCTCAGTATGGAGAACATCGATGTCTGTGCTGTGACTGAAACCTGGTTCAAGGCTCCTGAGAGCACCCCGACACTATCAGGTTTTACCTCATATCATGCGTTCTGGCCCCAAAATCCGGACAACACCAAGAAAGGAGGGGGGGTGTCTATATTCATCAAGGACACCCACACCTCAAGGTCGGTGGCAACGCATGATGCATCGGAGACCATCCAGGTGCAATTAACCATAGGCAAGACTGCTCTGCAATTTGTAGCATGTTACAGGCCACCCTCTCAATCTCAGGAACCTCACATAGCTTTCATGAAAACACTGGAGGGGATAAATGTATCTCCAAACATCATCATACTAGGTGATTTCAACTACCCGAATACAGACTGGGATCACTACTCAAGCCCCAACACTCTAGCCCAAAGGTTCCTAGAGTTCATAAATTCAAATGCCATGGAACAACTAGTCACCATCCCCACAAGAGGAGATAACATACTAGATCTCATCATCACGAACATGGGGTCGCAATGTTCAACACCGGAAGTATACCCCTCACTGGTGAGATCAGACCATAAACTAATCTCACTGGAAGTCCACATCCCGCCCCCACCTGAGATAAAAAAGACCACAGTGAAGAACTTCTCAAAAGCCGACTTCACACTTCTAAAGACTAGTGTGGTCTCTTTTAAGGCCCCCGAGCCTGTGGAAACCATTACTCAAGCCGCTGAATCACTTACAAATGCCTTCTACCAGCACCTACAAGACTGCACGGATCAGGCAATCCCAAACAAAACAAAGACTCTTTGTACCAAAGGCAAGCGTCCAGTCTGGTGGACCCCAGCCATAAACAAGCTCTACAACAAAAGGAGGAAGCTACTACAAGATAGAGCAAAATCCTTAAAAGGGAAAACACCCTTGATCATTATAAGTAAAAAACTAAGATCTCTCATAAAATCATCCAAGGCAAATTTTGAGAGAAAAGTCGCTAAGGACTCAAAGGACAATCATAAGGCCTTCTTTAGCTATGTTAGAAACCTGGGAGGAAACTCCCAGATATGCTCAGAATTAGTTCAAAATTATGTAAAAATTACTGAACCTACTGGCATTGCCAACATACTGGCTGACAGGTTCAGTGCAAACTTCTCCCCCCTCCCCCCCAAAAGGTGAGATATCTATACCAGAGAATTATAGCCCCCCAAACATCTCTAACGCTCAGGTGAGAACTGCTCTCTCCAAGGCAAAAAACACAGCATCCACGGGACCAGATGGTGTCCCCGGATGTGTGCTCCACGAACTCAATGAGGAATTAAACCCGCAGTTAGGGCAGCTGTTTAATCTTAGCCTCACCTCAGGATACGTGCCTAAGGAGTGGCGTACGGCAACTGTGGTCCCACTTCATAAAGGCGGTGCCTCCACCGACCCGGGAAATTACCGTCCCATCAGCTTGACAAGCTTGATCTGCAAAGCTATGGAGAGGATCATAATGGAACTCATAAATAAAGACATAGGAGACTTGCAGACTTTGGATCCGACCCAGTTTGGCTTTGTCAAAGGCAGATCATGCCTTTTAAACTTGGTTGACTTTTTCGAAACAGTCACCAAGGCCATTGATGAGGGAAAGGCAGTCCACACAGCCTACCTCGACCTGGCAAAGGCCTTCGACACAATACCCCACTCAGGTATCATTGAAAAACTCATCAGCTTAAATGTAAACCCATACGTCACAAGATGGGTTGCAAACTGGCTAAGTGACAGAACCCACAGGGTCAAAGTTGCTGGCGCCATTTCAGACTCAAAGCCTGTCACAAGTGGTGTCCCACAGGGCTCAGTCCTGGGCCCTCTCCTGTTCGGCATCTACTTTTCAGAAGTACAAGCAAACACAGGAGGATTATGGCTGACTAAATTTGCAGATGACTGCAAACTGGGAGCCATAGTTGAGAACACATCTGACACAGATATCCTTCAGAAGGGTCTTATAGAAATGGATAACTGGTGCCAGAGCCATGGCCTAAAGTTAAACGCCAAAAAATGCATAGTCATACCCTTCGGGAAAAACAAGGTTACCCCTAGCTACCATATAGGTGGCAACCCACTAAGCACAGAAGAGGTTATCAGGGATCTGGGGACCCAGGTTGACAGTAACCTTTCATTTGACACTCACGTTGCCAAAGTAGTTAGGAAGACTTTCTACATTGCCCACCTGATCATGAAGGGATTCACATCTAGATCAAGGGAAGTCATCGTCTCCCTGTACTCATCACTCATCAGACCAATGATTGAGTACATTGCCCCATTCGGAATGTATCTGACACGACACCTGCAGCAACTGGAAAGGCCCCAAAAGTTCCTCACCAAAAGGATAAAGGGTCTCAAAAATATGTCCTATGCTGCCCGACTGAAGGAACTTCAGCTCTATTCAGTCGCTTACCGTCTGCTCAGAGGTGACCTGTGCCTGACATACAAGGCAATGTCCAACCCAGAATTGATGAACATGCTTCACCTCAAAAAATCTAGATCCCTCAGAACTACAAGGGCGGGAGACTTAAACCTTGACACGGTTATTAATAGGACGTGCTGGAGGGATAGATTCATCACCCAGAGACTCCCTATGCTGTGGAACAAAATCCCGGTACATGTGAGGCAGAGCACCTCGCTGGCTTTGTTCAAGAGAAATCTTGACCAATGGATGGGAGATCGCAGATATACCCCAGGGATTATCTCAGTGTCACTGCTTGACAGAGGCACAGCAAAATAATGGGCATAGTATCCTCCAAACTAAAGGGGTGGCGAAAGCCACAAAACTCTGGGCTAGGCTTATAAATGCCCTTGGGCAGATAGCCTAGTATGAACCTATGAACCTATAAAGGTGGTGCCTCAACAGATCCTGGAAACTATTGCCCTATAAGCCTGACTAGCTTGGTCTGCAAAGCTATGGAAAGGATCATTATGGACCTTATAAATAAAGATATTGGGGACATACAGACACTGGATCCTACCCAGTTCGGCTTTGTTAAGGGCAGATCCTGCCTCTTAAACCTGGTCCATTTCTTTGAAACAGTCACCAAGGCCATTGACGAGGGGAAGGTGGTCCACACAGCCTACCTGGACCTCGCAAAAGCCTTCGATACAATACCCCACTTGGGCATTATAGATAAGCTCACCAGCTTAAATATAAACCCCTGTGTCACTAGATGGGTTGCAAACTGGCTCAAGGACAGACCCCACATGGTTAGAATTGCTGGAGCCATGTTAGACTCCAAACCAGTTACAGGTGGCGTCCCACAAGGCTCAGTCCTGGGACCTCTCTTGTTCAGTATATATTTCTCGGAGGTACAGGCCAACACGGAAGGACTGTGGTTGACCAAGTTCGCAGATGACTGCAAACTGGGCGCCATAATCAACTCTCCAGCTGACACAAGCATCCTCCAAAAGGGCCTCATAGAAACAGACAACTGGTGCCAGAGCCATGGCCTCAAGCTAAACGCCAAAAAGTGTATAGTCATCCCCTTTGGCAAAAACAAAGTGCCCACAAATTACCACATAGGTGGCAATCCATTAAGTACAGAAGAAGTAATTAGGGACCTGGGGACCCAAGTTGATAGCAATCTCTCATTTGACAACCACGTGGCCGAAGTGGTTAGAAAAACATTTTATATATCCCACCTAATCATGAAGGGATTCACATCTAGATCAGGGGAGGTCATCGTGCCTCTTTACTCATCCTTCATCAGGCCCATAATTTAGTACAATGCCCCTTTTGGGGGATGCACCTTACCAGACACCTGCAACAACTGGAAAGACCCCAAAAGTACCTCACCAAGAGGATCAAAGGGCTCAAACAGATGCCATATGCTGCCCGGTTAAAGAAACTCCAGCTCTACTCAGTGGCATACCGCCTGCTCAGAGGCGATCTGTGCCTGACATATAAAGCCATGTCCAACCCGGAATTAATGGACATGCTGCACCTCAGAAAATCCAAATCCCATCGAGCCACGCGCTCGAGAGACTTGAACCTCAGCACTGAAATAAATAGGACATGCTGGATGGACAGATTCATAACCCAGAGGCTCCCTTCACTCTGGAATAAAATCCCAGTCCAGGTTAAGCAGAGTCCCTCATTGACTCTCTTCAAGAGGAATCTTGATGAGTGGATGGGAGATAGTAGGTTTACCCCGGGTATCACTTCTGTGTCACTGTTAGACAGAGGCACAGTATACTAACCTCGAAAAAGGGCATAGCAAAATTTATTTAAAATGGGTGGCGAAAGCCAAACACACTCTGGCTAGGCTTATAAATGCCCTAGGGCAGATAGCCTAGTATGAACCTATGAATAATAGCTCCCAACTTGCAATCTTCTGCGAACTTTGTCAGCCAGAGTCCTTTCATGTTGGGCTGGACTTTAGAGAAGTAGATACCAAGCTGGAGAGGACCCAGGACCGAACCCTGTGGAACTCCACTCGTCACTGGTCAGCAGTCTGACTTGGAGTCAGCTACTTTCACACTGTGGGTTCTACCTGTGAGCCAGTTTGCAACCCAGCTAGTGATATAGGGGTTGATGCCTAGCTTAGTGAGTTTTTCTGTGATTCCTGAGTGGGGAATGGTATCAAAGGCCGTAGCCAGATCAAGGTAGGCTGCATGAACCACCTTGCCTTCATCCACAGCTCTGGTGACTGACTCAAAGAAGTTGACCAAGTTGAGCAGGCATGATCTACCCTTCACAAAACCAAACTGTGTGGAATCCAGAGTTTGGAGATTCCCTATATCCTTGTTTATTAGGTTAGATCCATAATGATGTGTTTCATAGCTTTGCATGACTTGTCAGGCTAATAGGGCGATAGTTCCCAGGGTCTGTAGTCGCTCCTCCTTTGTGGAGAAGGATGACTGTAGCACTACGCCATTCGGTATGGAGAAAGCCTGAGGTGAGGCTGGGATTGGACAGGGCACACAGATGAGGTGCCATTTCACTCTGTGGTTCTTGTAGAACACAGCCAGGAATATTGTCAGGTGTGCAGCAGTAATACTGGATGCCTGGCAATGTACTGGTATTGTGACTGGTCCTTTGAGAGGGGGGGGGGGTAAAGGTGACACTGAATCTGTCGGCCAGTGTATTGGCAATATCTGTTGGCTTGGTATAGGAGGTACCATTGTGCAATAGCTCAGAGCAAATTTAGGTATTGCCATGGAGATTCTTTACATAACTATAGAAGGCCTTGTGGTTGTCTTTACTATCAGCTGCAATTCTGTTTTTATAGCTAGCTTTAGAGGATTTGATGAGGGATCTCAACTTTTTTGTTGAGGCTGATAAGCAAGTTTTTCCAGTTTTGGGACTTCACCTTATTCCACATCAGTTTTTTCCTTCTGTTGCAGAATTTGTTTATGGCAGGAGACCACAAGATTGCTTCCTTTTTTTGGAGGTGAGTGGCTTGGTTCCATTGGGTATGGCAAGATCCATGCATCTGTGTACGCATTTGTACAGTGCATTGGTGTATGATTCAGCGGTCATGCAACTGTTTTGCATTTGCATGGGTGCCGTGAAGTTAGCCACCTCTGTTTTTAGGAGCCCAAAGTTAGCTTTGGAGAAGTTTTTTATGGTGGTTACCTTTACCGGGGGGTGGGAGGGATGTGGATTTCCAAGGTGATTAGTTTGTGGTCAGATCTAACCAGGGAGGATTTGACTATTGGTGTAGAGCAACGGTCACCCATGTTAGTAATGACCATGTCAAGGATGTTGCTATCTGTAGTAGGGGTAAGAACGAGCTGGTCCAGGGCATTGGAATTAATGAATTCCAGGAAACGTTGGGCAAGTGTATTGGTACATGAGGAGTTTTCCCAGTTAATGGAGGGGTAGTTGAAGTTGCCCAGTATGAGAGTGTTAGGTTGGACCTTAATATTCTCCATGGTGCTTAGGAACATGGAGTACAAGTCTTGGGACATGGTTGGGGACCTATAGCAGGCTATGATCTGAATTGCTGTCTTACCCAATGTTAGCTGCACCTGAAGTATCTCAGATGCCTTATGTTGGGCTACCAGTCTGGAGGTGTGCACATCCTTTATGAATATGGAAACACCACTGCTTTTGGAGCTGTGGTCCAAGTTCTGGGGGCGAAAGGTGTGGAATGAGTTATAGCTTGGTAGTGCAGGGATGCTTTCTGCTGCCTTGAACCAGGTCTCTGTTATGCCACAAATGTCGATGTTCTCCATTTTAAGGAATGCTTCGATCCCATGCATTTTGAGATTTAAACTTCTAGCAATGAGCAGCATGACTCTGAGATTGCATTTGTTTGTAGCTGTTACGGTGGTAATTTGGTCTTTGGAACTGCGCCTAAAAATGCACTATAGTGGTAGCAAGAGCCTTGGCCAGTATCCGGAAGCCCATAGGTGACAGATGCAGGCCATCTCTTGCAAAGCATCGAGGTCTTTCAATCATGTCATCCCAGACAGACAGATACTGGATTCCCTTAGAATGACACCAGAAACTTAGCCATTTGTTGAAATCAATCATTTTCTGCTTGTACTGTGGTATCATTCTGGGTGATGGTAAGATGCTACTCAGGGCTAGGGTCATACCGGCCTGGGCTGCATAATCCGAGAGCTCCTCCATGTCTCTTTTCATATAGTCCAGGGAGGTACGTCTCAGGTCATTCACACCCACATGTGCAATGACATTGTCATATTTGTAACTGTTGTTGAGGGACCTGAGTGCTTGCTTTATGTGGCGTATCCTGGTGCCTGACAGGCAGCTGACTTTACTTTCTCCTTATTCAACCCAGTGAGCGGGACATTAGTGTGCCTCACTATTGAGTCACCTATGACTACTGTGTTGGGCATGTTATTTTGCCTTAGGGGCTTTGGTTGAGTGGCATACTGTTTAGGAGAGTTATGTGTCTCGTGATTAGTGTTGTGTTGTGGTGGTCGAGTGCTTTTCTGCCTTGGAGGTCTCTGCTGTTTGGGTAGATTTTTATTGAGAGCCTCTGCAAATGTTGGTGCGTGGTTTGTGTTTTTATGTGAAGGCAGTGCTGGAGTGTGTTTTGGAGGGCTACGTGTTCCATGTGGTGTGGTGCAAGTGTTGACCTTCTCCTGTTGACCAGCTATTGGTCTTGGCTGGAGGGTGCGTGGCTTCCAATTTTGATATATAAGTGCATCTCTTGCAAGTCTGAATGTTGAGAATTAAGAGGGTTGTCAGTGTACATGAGGCAGTTGCTACATTGCCTCAGGATGCCCAAGTTCACCAGGTTAACAGGAGAAAGCACAGGGAACTGACCTGTAGACATGCCTGGAGGGGTGGGCATTAATAATAAGTACTGGAGCTGTTTCCTTGTAGAACGTTGGAAAATTCTTTTACTTCCCTACATTTATCTATTTTCTTAATCATCAGGAAAGGCTTCAAAAAAGATTGTGTGCCGCTTGTGGCTGGAAGAGCCTTGCTTTCTTCTTGCTGAATTACTAGAATCCTCCACTGTACTCTTGGGTCATAGTTATTAAATTATTACAGAGCCTGCTCCATATCTAAAAAGGTCTTGTATCCTCCAGGAAAAAAAAAGATCTTTGCACTTGCAGGATACAGTAGTCTGAGTAATGAGATTTCTGTTTGCACCCTTTCGTAACTGAGATGAATCTGTTCTGCTTCTATTTGTGGCCAAGCACCCATTACCCACAAAAAGTCTCTTGCTACCTACTAAGAGCTGTTTTCCTGCTACCTACTAAAAGCTGTTTTCCTTTCTTCCACATGTTAGATGGTAGTCTTTTTTTTTTTTTTTATATGAATATGACTGGAATCTTCTAATAATTGATCTTGAACTTTTCCTTAACATTCCCTTCTGCCACATTTATACCAAATAGTCTCGTATTTCATCAGAAATCTGCGCTCTTTTAAGTTTTCTTTTCAAGGTCCCCCATAGTGTATCCCCATTACTGTAAATCAGGTTCCAGTCCCCATCCAGAAATAATATTTCTTGCTGACAGCTTATTTACCCAAAAATTTCCTTATCTTCATAACAGTGATTTTAGGTGAAATACAAATACGTGCCAGCATGCTCTTCCTCCCCTGCCAACTCCGTCATTCCACAAAGCTACCATTATTGACATTTTCTCTCTATTCTGTTATTATTGGAAACCCCAGTCATAATCTGTATTATTATCCTTTTTTTCTTTGGCCCTACAGTTCTGCTGAGTGTCTTCAAATTCACATGCTCATTTGTATCCAGATGCATCTCCAGTAACATTGTTTGCACCCTGCAGTTTTTGTTTTAAATTGCACTCAATACTCTCTGCTTTTTATCTATACTTATGAGTCCATTTATATTTTGTGTTAATACTGACAAACAGCCATTCTTATAAAAAGCTATTACTCTAGCAAATGGTTCATATCAGTTCTTTTGAATATATACTTCTTTTTTGCAGGTTACATGCATACAATAATGACTGCGATATTGCATGTAGTTTCTTCTCATTACTATTTGAACTTATGTCAAAGTTTCCCATACTGTTTGTTTTGGTGAAAGTGCTGAAGAAACAAAAAGAAAAAATTAAGTATTTTTTCAAAAAAAAAATCTCATTTTAAGTCACAGGAAACGCACAAAACTGGAAATATTCTTTCCAAAAAGGAACTTTGTCCCCTTCTTTATAGGTGCAGTTGCCCCAAACTGATGGCTAAACCTCTCAAAAAAATCCAGCAGGTTGAGCAGGCATGATCCGCCCTTGACAATTCCAAACTGTGTTGGATCCAGTGTGTAAAAGAGTTCTTATGTCTTTATTTATAATATCCTTGATAATTCTTTCCATGGCCTTGCATATGAGAGCAATCAGATTTGTAGGCCTGCAGTTATCTGTCAGTAGATGGCCCACCCTTGTGCAGAGAGATAACTGTTGCATTCCTCCATTTGCTAGGCATGAAGCCAGTTTGGAGGCTGAGTGAACAATTATCCTGAGGGGCCAGATAGGTCATGTTTCATGATATTCAGGAGGCAACGTAGGATATTATCAGGGCCCATAGGTTGTGTGGTTTTTGCTTTGGAGAGAACATTGAGGACTTGTTTACTAGTGAAAGCCAGAGGAGTTATGGTTGAGAGTATCTCTTAAGGAATGTAGGGGAGAAACATCAGGGTGAAAGTGGAATTAAATTTGTTAGCTAGTAAATTTAAAGTTAAATTTTTAAACTACCAAGTTTGTTTTCTCCTCAAGCGCATATATATGTGATTCAGTTTACAATTATTTCAGCTCACTATTGTACCTTACCTTTCAGGTTGTGTACATAGCTGAAAAAGGCTTTATCGTTGTCCTTCGCCTACAAAGCTATCTCTACTTTAAATATGGCTTTGATGGATTTGATATGCCTCCTGGGTTGCTTATTTAATTTTATGAGAGTTTTTGTTTTCGCCTTGCTGGTTGTTACATTTCCTAGTCTTAGCCATGGTTTTCTTTCTTTTGTTTTATTGCTTGGGGATATTGGGATTCCACAAGGTGGTTTGTTCTTTGAGTTAATCCAATGTTTATTTTGGGTTGGTACAACTTCTTTGATGCATTTTTTTACATGGTGGTAAATAGTTTCCGTGAAAAATTCTGAATAGGCAACGTGTTTATGTGGTGTTTGCTAGGTTGTCACTTGGTGGTTTCCTTTGGAATAATTTCTAAGCATTCTTGGGTTAGTTGTAGTGGCAGGTTTTATTCTGATTTCAAAGGAGACAGCTTTATGCTCTGACCTTACAAGTGAGGACATGGCACTTAGGTGAGTGCAAGGTTTCCTCAATTCGTGAGAATCATATCAAGGATGTTGGTGCCACTTGTGTGTGTATGGACTAGCTGGTAGAGATAATTTGTGTTGACAAAGTCTAGGAATCTTTGGGCCTGTGGACTGGATAGCATGTACATTTCCTTGATGTCTTTCCGTATCATTGTTGCAGTATAGTATACATGTAAGGGATCTTCTGTCAAGGATAGCCCAACATCCAGGCTGTATACCCCTGCACAATGTGTAGAGCATAAAGGTGGCGTATGGATGCAAACACTCAACATTTCTTAGCCACCAGTCCGAATGTCATTATCAAATGTCGGGCTGAATGCCCTTCTGCTGTGCTGTGCTGGTTACCAAGCCATTTTCAGATAAGTGCTCCATTGTGATTTCTTCTCTCCTTTTTTCAAGTTTGTCTGGTATTTGTGTTTATGTCATATAGGAAGGAAAAATGTCAGTGTGGGAGGCAAATCCCCTATAAACACCTTTATATGACCAGTGTCTTTTTTCCTTGGGTGCTTCTCACAACCATACATAGTTATCTATATGCCAAGTGTTTGTGCTTAAGACCCTAGGTAGTCCTTTATCCTCCTTGTCCGTTTATCCTGAGAACCAACAATTTAAGCTGTTGGTTCAGGGTGCTGTGTTAGAATCCTCCTGTCCCGAGGGACAGCCATCTGCCAAGAAGAAAGCCAAAAAGATTAGGCCTTGATACAGTTGCTGCCCAGCCTCCCCTCAACATCTCTGTAGAAACTGGTAAAGGCCCTGAAGACTGTCTGGTGCTTGCCTCCGATTCCTCTGCTGCGACCCTGTAAGAGGGCAGCATGGATCCTAATTCTCATACATCCTTGGAAGCTTTTCCAACGTCTGTTCCTGACGTTGAGGGGGAACGTTGACTGATAATATCTGAGTGACTGAGGTCAGTTCCTCTGATTTTAGTAAGGGGAGAAAATGTCTACCACCATTATTCAATTGCACCAATGGTCTGAACCTGTGAGGGCTTTTAGGGCAGATGTCCTGCAGAAAAAGAAGCAGAGAACTAAATATACTTCTCCTGTTTTTAAAGATCCCCAGAGTGAATGATTGAATTTTGCTTAGGGTCTTTTTAATGCTTTACTGGCCTTAAAGCCTCCTGAAGGGTACCTGTCCTTGCCTCTTGGTCTAGTGAATTGGATTCATGACATGAGTACTTGGATTCTGGAGAAGACTCCCTTGCTTATTCTTCACAGATTCCTTCCACTATGGATTGTGGTTCAGAGTAAGAGGATTCTGTGAGCTCAGATTCCCCCCTGGAAGAATTATCATTTGGGGATACTATTGCCTGCATGATGGAGTATTTTATGTGGGACCATTCCCAGGTCTCAGACATTCAAACGAAGAAGTATGATCTCCTACAAATGGAGTCTCCCAAACCTTCAGCTGTCCCTCCTGTTTTGACAGCCCTTTTGGGCACCTTTCTTTCTGCCTCTGTAGCTCGTAACTGCCAGCCTCCAGAACCCAAGAAACTTGATAGGTTCTACATGCTGCCTGAGAACTGCAAGATGTTCTTCGTGTTTCACTGTTGCAGTTATCACCTGTGGGTTATCCCTGCTGTGGTAGCCTTCGGCCGGCCCGAATACCAGAGTCAATTTTTTTTTTTTTGAGTCGGCTGCTGTTGCTTGTGACTGATTTCAGGTCGTCAGTGCTATAAAGCAAGGCAGCCGATGCCATTACATCAGTCTGTCTTGCTGTGGAGCCCATAGCAGAAGCAGTTTGCAAGTGTGCCTGTTAGTCGCTACCAGAGCTCGAATTACAGCTGAAAATGTCTAAAGCTAAGTACTCCGTTGGAGATCCATTTTTCTTGCATTAACCGATGTCCGAAAAAATTAACAATAGTCTTGCCTGTGGGAAGCAGATCACACACTGAGACTTCCATTCATACTGCGTCACTTGTTTAGGCCCAGACCACGACGTCCCCCGTTGCCAGTTCTGTGCCCTCTTTAACGTGAGAACCATTCATTGCAGAGCTCTTATTGTAGACAGGTATTTTCATCTTCTGTCTTCGCATTCCGAAGTGATGTCCATCAGCCAACAATCCATAGACTTTCCGAAAAAATGTAGAGATAAAGATAGTGACAGACCACACAAGGCTAAGCCTTCCCGACGATGCTACTGCTAAGCAGGTAGTCAGTTCTCCAGAATTCAGTGAGGCACTTTCGCAGCCCCTGATGCCCGATAAGATATCTACGTAGGCCTCTACCGAGACACTTTCAAAGTCCGGCATGCCACAGAAATCTTCATCTTCAGAGCCTTTGGTTGCCTCTGCCTCGATTGGGTCCAGAGCCACGACACAGGTACCAGCTTCCGTGGAAGCCTTTTCGCACTACCGATTCTAGACAAAAAATGACGACATCTCATCAGACTACCATTTTTATCAGACTGATGGATACTCTTAGGCCTAGAAGCCAGGCCACTCCTAGAAAATCTACCTCTAGCCACCATCTTACTCCTGCTCCACCCCAAGCCCTAATAGTTAAGATGGTGGAGGATCTTATCTTCCTTATCAGGGGTAGTCAGGCCATAGCTGCTAAAAGGAAAAGACACCCTTCTCCTGAATTAATGACAGAGCAGGATTCTGAGGAATCTGATTATTCAGATTTTGAAGAGGAACAACCTCTGACTGCTTATGAAGATTCAGATGCAGAGGAATCCATTCCTTCTGCCTCCGCACCAGAAGTTCTTTCCTTTGGGGAAACACTTCACACCCTCAGGGAACATTTCCACTGGGAATCTCAGGACTTCCCTAAGTCTAAGAAAAGACTGAGAGTTTCTAGACCTGCCCCAGCACAGATCCCCCATCTTAGAAGTGATGGATGATGTTTTACATGAATCCAGCTTAGCCCCTGACGCCCTCCCACCTGCTCCCAATAAACCTGACCGGTATTACAGGGTACCGGATTCTCACAAAAACCTGTACAGTAATCTTGCTGCAGTTCCAGAGGTCATTACACAGGGACCTAAAGGAGCTAAGGCTAGTTCTGCAAAGAATCCTATTCCTTCTGACAAGGATTCCAAAGCTGTGGACAGATGGGGTAAAAAAGTATACACCTCTGCAACCTTAGCTATCAGAGCACTCAACTGTCAGTTCCATATGTTAAAATGTCAACAACACATTTTTGGAACTATTAAAGCAAAAGATTTCTGCCTTTCCTGACTGTGCCAATTTGAGAGAGTTAGCAGATTTACTGCACTCTACTTGTCAAGTGTCCAAACACTCATTCCACTGTGGAGATGATGCCCTAGAAGTCTCAAGCAGGGCAGCAGTGTCAGGATCTGTCATTAGGAGACATGCATGGTTGAAGGAACAGTCTCTCCCTGATCGTGTCAAGTCTAAATTAATTGATGCACCCTTGGATAAGGACTCCTTGTTTGGAGTAAAAGCAGAAGAGGTGCTTAAAAAGATGGAAGAAGAAGCAAAATTTATGCAAACAGTAAAATATTTCTTTCAGGTACAACCTCCTAGGTTCAGCAGGAATTTTCCCTCTAAGCAGTGGTCCTTTCCTGCATCTAACAGGTAAGCCTCACAGGGACAGACCACCCAGGTCTCTATCCTAGGGACATCAGAGAACCAAACAGTGGACCACTTCCACCCCAAAGGCAGGGAATTCCTTCTATGGCAAAAACTGTCAATGACCCCCCCCCCCCTGCGCCCTCTTTTTACTCACCTAGAGCTAGGAGGAAGGCTCTCCCTTTGCAAAGAAAATTGGCTTTCTGTAACAAAGGACCACTGGGTCTTAAAGATCATTTTTCAGGGATACAAATTCTCTTTCAACAAACTCCCAATTCCAAAAGGGTACCCAGACTTGCCTCCAAATCAGCGGGCAGAGGCATTGAAACAAGTCCAAACTCTCATATCCCAGGGGGCAGTAGAACCTTTTCCCGCAGATCAAACAGGCAAAGGCTTTTATTCCAGACTGTTCCTTGTTCCTAGAAAAGAGGACACTTGACACCTCATCCTGGATCTATCTATTCTGAACACCTTCCTGGTGGTCCCTAAATTCAGAATGCTAACTTTGCAGCAGCTGCTGCCTATGCTGATTAAAAAATGCCTGGTTAGTGGCCCTAGACCTAAAAGATGCCTACTTCCACATCCCTTTAAGGGAATCCTGCAGGAAATTCCTGCGCTTCAGAGCAGGCTCACACTTTTATTTCTCTGCTCCACCCTTTGGCTTATCTACTGCTCTCAGGGTATTCACCAAATGCTTATACCTGCTGGACACAGCATCCCAAATGTTCTTCCTATCACTGGAAAAGCAGAGCTTTCTGCCTCTCTAGTTTACCCAGCTGGCTTCCAGAAGTCACCTCATGGGCAAGACGTTCCTTCAAGTGTTGGAGTACATGGCATCTTGCATCCATCTAATTCTTCTAGCCAGGCTCCACATGGGAAAACTTCAGTGGTATCTAAAGAACCTTTGGTGTCAGCACTCTCAGCCTCTAGAGACCTCTCTCCCTCTGATCCCCCCTGTATAAGGGCCGAGTTTCTCTGGTGGGCAGGGGCTTATGCCAAGAACAAGGGTCTTGCCTTCATCCTCCACCCTTCCAGGCAGACCATCACCACCGGCGCCTCAGACATTGCTTGGGGCACTCACCTAGCAGGCAGGTGCACTCAAGGTCTTTGGGATGCCCAGCACCTTCCCTTACACATCAACCAGAAGGAAATGATGGCAGTACAAAAGGCTCTGACATCCTTCAAATCCCATCACAGGCCAGGAGTTATCCTTATCAGAACAGACAGCACCACAGTAATGTGGTACATTAACAAACAGGGAGGGACCCAATCTTACCCTCTGTGCAGGCTAGCCATGAAACTCTGGCTGACAGCCTCCTCCATGGGATTACACCTAATAGCCCAATACCTACCAGGGATCAACACCACCCTGGCAGACCACTTAAGCAGAAACTTACTGGACCCCCATGAATGGCAGCTCTACAGAAAAATCTTTTTTCAAGTCATTCAGGAGTGGGGAACTCCAGAGGTGGATCTCTTTACTTCGCACCTCAACCACCAACTAAAAAAATTCTGTACCAGGGAGTACTACCACCTAGCGTGGAAGGTGGATGCCTTGACCTTCTCCTGGAAGTCCTTTTTAGTGTCCGCATTCCCTCCTGTGCCTCTTATTCCCAAAGTACTGATCAGGATAAGGGAGGAGAGACCAAAGGCCATCCTCATTGCTCCAGATTGGCCCAGACAGCATTGGTGCCCCTTACTGCGCAAACTGACATCAAAGCCTCCCAGGCAGCTTATCCTGATCTCAGACCTCTTGACTCAGGTGGTGGCGGTGGGTGGGGGGGATGCTGCACCCAGACTTGCAGACTCTCAAACTATCAGCATGGCTAATACTCTAAAAGCAAACAGGTCCTAGACATTATCACAGAGGCCAGAAGGCCCAGCACCAGAAAATCTTACGCAGGGAAATGGAAAAGATTCTGCTCCTGGAGCCATTCCATAGGGGGCAGTTCCTCACAACCTTCTGTCCCTGTTATCCTGGGCTATCTGGCAGAGTTACTTAATAGTGGCCTCTCCTTCTCTTCTATTAAAATCCACACCTCAGCCATTTCAGCTTATTTCGATACAGACCAGCCCCTGTTCTCACATCCTTCCTCAGAGGGGCTTCTAATATCAGTCCTCCCAGAAGGCCACCCACGCCAGCCTGGAACCTGAATTATGTTTCGGAACAACTAACCTTACCACCCTTCGAACCTGCTGCTTCAGCAGAACTGAAATACCTCTGCTGGAAGACTGCTTTCCTTCTAGCTATTACCTCAGCCAGAAGGGTTTCAGAATTTCAGACACTGATAGCCATTGAGCCCTTCATCATCTTCCCTGCAGACAGTGTCTCCCTGAGGACTAACCCCTCCTTTATGCCCAAGATGGTATCTAATGTGACTCTCAACGAGGCCATACATCTACCCACTTTCTTACCTAACCCTCAAAACAAGGGGGAAAGAATTCTGCACTCACTAGACATGCACAAACAGCTCATATACTACCTGGACCACACTGTTCCCATGTTGGCATCTCTCCTTGCTTTCAAAGTTCTGTCTCTTATAATCTGTTCCCACTCTCTTCTCCCTCTGTCCTTTCTCTTGGCCAGGGAGTATCTTAGTGTTGTGGGATTTATGGCCCACACTATTCTTATGCTCCCTCTTGCCAGGTTCCACATGAGGAAATTTCTAAGGTACCTCAAATCATCGTGGCTGCAACATTGCCACCCCCTGGAGTTTCCATGTTCCTTTTCTTCCTTGTCTGAAACTTGGGCTTCAGTGATGGATTCATAAACTCTCTCTCAATCCCAGGCTCTGATTCCTCCTCAGGATGCCTCAGGCTTTGACTGTGGAGCTTCTTGTAGCCCCCTGATGGTTCACGGTCTCTGGCCTCCTCATTAGAGATCAGAGCATATTAGCATAAGCGGTAAGAGCTTTGAAGCTTTTCATTCCCTCTTTCATCCTGGGCCCCTCAAAGTCTTCACAGTCAGTACCACTGTGATGTGGCATGTTAACAAGCAGGAGGCACAGTGTCCTATCTCCTTTGCAGACTAGCTTTTCAGGTCTGACTTTTTGAGCATGTCCAGAACACAGGCTCACGAATGGTTGCTTCACAAAGATGTGTTCCTGGGCATAGTCCATCAGTCGGGTATTCCTCATTTAAGTCTGTTTGCCTCCCCTCTGAGTAGACACTTCCTCTATTGTGTTCCAGAGTCCCAGGTCCTCTGATTTGGAAAATGGATGCTGTGTCTTTTCCTTGGAAAGGAATGTTTCTGCATGCCTTTCTCCCCTTCCTCTGTTGTCACAAGTTCTACAGAAGATCAGGCAGGACTCTCCCAAAATCTTTCTGACAACTCCCTTTGGCCTTGACAACATTTGTCCCCCCACCTCCTTCTTCCTTACCTGGCCAGGGGCAGTTACCACAAGTTACCTCACTGGGTGGATCTTCTCACGCAAGACAAGGGATCTCTTATTCATCCTCACATGTCCACTCTTCAGCTGACACTGTGGGTGATAGGGATTTGATTCCTTTTCAGCACTTCATTTCTGAGGACATTTTCCAGTTCTGCAGGAGGCCAGGAGACCCTCTACCAGGTAATTGCATATGTTCAAATGGAAGAGATTTTCTCTATGGTTCTATCTTGCCATCAGAATCCCCCTGTCTGTGGAGGTTCCTATGGTTCTCTCTTGCTTGTGTGATCTGCTTCATGCTAGGTTAGAATATTCTTCAGTTAAAGCTCACTTGTCAGCAATTTCTGCTTGTCTGCTCTTGAATCCTCCTGTGGCCTCTCAGTTTGAGGTCGAGCAATTTTCTTGAAGGTGTCCTTCATATCAGGCCTCCCAGGAAGCCTATTCTGCCTTCTTGGAACCTAAATTTTGACCCTGCTTCTTCAGCTTCCTTGCAACATTGTACTTGGAAGACTGTTCTTGTTTTGGCTCTTACTTCAGCCAAGAGGGTGTCTGAACTTCAGGCTCTCATGGCTGTTCCTCTTTTTTTTAGTTTTTCACAGAAACAGGGTGTCTCTTCATACTAATCCTCCTTTTACATCCATGATGGTTAATGACTTGTCATTTCAACAGTGAAAAGGACCACATCTACTGTTATGGTAAGATTTTACACAACTTTACTTTTATAGTGGAGTAATTGAAGTCACCTGGGACTGTAGTGTTGGGTTCAATGTAGAGTGACTCCAGTACATTTAGGTATGCGGTGTAGGTGTCCTGGCTTATAGAGGAGGCCTGTATCTTGAAATAATATGGTATGGGACTTGGCTTATGCTGAGCTGGACACTGAGTAGTCCAAGTGCATCAAATTGCTTGATCAGTTTTGAGGTGTGACTGCTCTGGATGAATATTGAGACACCTCCACCTTTTTTCCCCTTCCTGGACAGTAGATGGTGTGGAAGGTATACTTTGCACTACCGGAATGCTATCCATGGCTTTAAACCTTGTCTTGTACATGCACAGATGTCTGTATCCTCCCGAGTAAGGGGAGCTTGGAGGGAGTGAAGTTTCGGCATTGCCTAAAAAGCACGTTGGGGAGTAGACAAAGTTTTAGCCAGTATTTGAAAGCCTAAAGGGGTCAGGTGCTAACCATCCTTGTTGAAGTAGTGTGGTCTTTAATCTTATCCTCTCAACCTAACAAATATTGTACCACCTTCAAATTACACCCTTAACTAAGCCAGTTGTTAAAGTCAGTTATCTTCTGCTTATATTGTGGCATCATCCGTAGAAGGTAGAATGCTGCTCAGTGCTAGGCCATTATGTTCCTCTTCATATAATCCAGAGAGGTACTTCTCAGGACATGTACATTGATATTTACAGAGACAGAATTGTACTGGTACTTGTAGTTCAGTGACCTGAGTATGTGCATGATCTGGTAGATTTTGGTCCCTGACAGGCAGCTGATCATAACCCTCTCTTTGTTCAGTTTGGCGAGTTGGACATATGTCTCATGATACAACTAGAACATTGTTAGTGTGAAAGTTTAGGCTTATGAGTTGAAACTACATGCATTGAAGCTGTATATGTCATGGTTGTTGTTGCTGCTTTGGTAAAGTGTTTGTGAGGTTACTGATGAGCTCTAATGTTTATTACTGAGTCTAGGAAGCCTTTGTGGTTCAAGTAGATTACTTTTTAGGGCACTGCCCTGAGAAGAAGAAGATGGTGGTGTGTGTTTTGGACAACTTAATTGGAAGCTGTAATGGCTGTATGAGAGAGCATTGCCTACAATAACAATTTATAGTTAATCTCTCACACACTGTATCTGATTTTTCTAAGAATTAGGTGGTTATATATAAACATGAGACAGTTGCTACCTTGTCTTCAGATACCCATGTCCACCAAGCTGGTTGCAGAAAAAGAACTTACAAGGAGACAAGACCATTAGTGTGAAGATGTTCTTCGTGTTTCACTGTTGCAGTCATCACACTTGGGTTATCGGCCTGCAGGTAGCCTTCAATTGGCCCGAATACCAGAGACTTAGTATTTCTGCGTCAGTTGCTGTCACTCCAGGACTGACGTCAGGTCGTCTGGGATATAAAAACAGGCAGCCAATGCTATTACATCAGTCTTTCTTGCCGAGGAGCCCGAAGCAGAAGCAGTTCGCAAGAGTGCCGGTCGGCCGCTACCTGAGTTTTCATTTCCAAATTGAATTATCCTGAAGTCATCTGAAGCTAAGTACCTCGTTGGGGATCCTTTTTTCTTGCTCTAACCAATGCAAGAAAAAGTTAACAATTGTCTTGCCTGTGGAAAGCAAATACCACACCGAGATTTCCATTCTTACTGCGTCACCTGTTTAGGCCCAGACCACAACGTGCCTCGCTGTCAGTTTTGTGCCTTGTTCAACTCCCAAACTATTCATTGTCGGGTCCTTAATGTCGCTAAATACTTTCGTTCTCAACCTCTGTATTCCGAAATGGCTTCAGTAAGCCATCCGATCGATTACCGATCTTCCGAATAAACGTAAGGATAAAGACAGAGACAGACCACACAGGTCCAAAGCTGCTGCCAACGTTTCCATTAAGTTAGTCGCCAGTTCGCCGGTACTCAGTGAGATGCTTTCGCAACCCCTGATCCCCACATCAGTGGATTCGCAGGCCTCTACCGAGACCCGTTCTGAGTCCGGTATGCCGTGAGATTCTTCTTCGACTACGGAACCTCCAGATGTCTCTCCCCTGGATGGGTCCAGAGCTGCTGAGCAGGCACTGGCTTCTGAGGAAGTTCTTCACACTACCGATATTTGACACAAACGGACGACTTCTTTTGCGTCTTCAGTTCTGTCTAAAACTACCTAGTTTCTAAGGCCAAGAGTCCGTCTATGCCTAAAAAAAACGACCAAAGCTCATGCACCTACTACTTAAAATGGCAAAAGACCTTATTATGCTGATTAGGGGAAGTCAGCCTTTCCCTGCTAAGAGAAAAAGAGACCTGTCCCCAGCAGCTTCAACAGACCAAGAGTCCAACAACTCTGAGGTATCTGATTATGAAGACATGCCCTTATCTGCTTATGAGGATTCAGTTGCAGAGGAATCCATTCCCTCGGCTTCTCTTCCAGAGGATTTTTCTTTTGGTAAAACCTTACATACTTTAAGAGAGCATTTCCACTGGGAATGCCAAGACTATCCTCAGTCCAAAAAGAGACTCGAGAGAATTTCTAGATTTGCCACAACATAGGCCTTTACCAGTGCACCCAGTCCTGGATGTTGTGGATGATGTCTTTATGGAATCCAGTTTAACTCCTGTTACTTTGCCCCCTGCTCCTAGGAAACCAGACTGGTATTACAGACTACCTGACTCTCACAAATTCCTTTTTAAAAATCCTGCTGCTGGCCCAGAGGTCATCTCACAGGGGCCTAAAAGTATCAAAGCAACTATAGCTAAGAATCCCACCCCTTTGGACAGGGATTCCAAAGCTTTGGACAGATGGGGTAAGAAAGTATATACCTCTGCAGCTCTCGCCATTAGGGCTTTGAATTGTCAGTTTCATATGCTGAAGTACCAACAACATATTATGGAACTCATTAAGCAACAAATAGCTACCTTTACAGACTGGCCAGAAAATAAATTGCATGAGCTTATGCATTCTGCAAGCCAAGTCAGTAAGCATACATTGCAGTGTGGCTTTAATGCCCTAGAAGCATCTTGCACTCACTGGTTCTGTACTGAGAAGGCCTGCTTGGCTTAAGGAGCAAGACCATGTCAAATCAAAGTTATTAGACGCTCCTTTGAACAAGGACAATCTGTTTGGCACCAAAGCAGAAGAGGTTCTTAAAAAGATGGAAGAAAAAGCTAAATCTATGCAGACAGTCAAATAATTCTTGCAATTACAGCCTCCTAGATTCAGTAGGCATTGCCCCTCAAAACATTGGTCCTTTCCAGCCCCCTCAAGACCATCCCAAACTAGACCCAGGGGGAAACAGACCCCCCCAGTCTCAGGGTATGCAGAGATCTAAGCAATGGAGTGCCTCCACCTCTAAAGCAGGGAGTGCTAAACCACCCCCTTACGGAAAGAATTCCCAATGACTTCTCAACTCCACTCCCCACCTCTGCCCAACTGCTTGTGCCCCTAGAAGGAAAACCTGCCCTTCATGCAAATGCCATCACCAAAGACTGATGGGTCCTCAACATTGTATCCCAGTGGTACAAATTTTACTTCCACTCACTGCCAACCCCAGAAGGATTCCCAGACCTTCCTCCAGACCAGTGGGCAGAAGCACAAAACCAAGTTCAACCCTGCTCTCTATAAGGGCAATTCAACCTGTTATTGTGGAACAGATAGGTCAAGGATTCTATTCCAGACTTTTCCTGGTACCCGGAAAAGAGGGAACTTGGCACCCAATCCTAGATCTTTCAGTTCTCAACACCTTCCTGGTGGTAACAAAATTCAAAATGCTCACCCTGCAGAAACTTCTACCTATGCTAGCCAAAGATTCCTGGTTAGTCATCCTAGACTTAAAAGAAGCCTATCTGCACATCCCTATAAGGGAGTCATGCAGGAAATATCTATGCTTCAGAGCAGGATCTATGCATTATCAGTTATCTGCACTTCCCTTTAGCTTATCCACTGCTCCCAGAATATTCACAAAATGCCTGCCTCCAGCCATTGCTTACTGCAGACAGAGAAATATTCAAATTTACCCATACTTGGACGACTGCCTGATTCAGGCAGACAGTCAGGAAATGCTGTTGCAGCACCTGACATTTGTAAAAAAAAACTTCTAACCTCCCTGGGGTACACCATCAACAAAAAGAAATCAAAGCTAGTCCCCAGTCAAAAGACTGTATTCCTGGGAGCAAGCTTGGACACAGCATCCCAGATGACATTCCTCTCTCCAGAAAAACAAGCCTATCTGACAGACTGTTTTGCTCAAATGGCCACCAGAACCCAGCTATCCACAAGGAAAATCCTGCAGGCCATAGGGTTCATGGCCTCATGCATCCTACTAATTCCATATGCCAGACTGCATATGAGGAAACTTCAGTGGTACTTAAAAAGTCTTTGGTGCCAACATTCTCAGGACCTGGAAACTGTCATTCCTATAATATCCTGTCTAAGGACAGAGTTTTTTTGGTGGGCAGCAGCATGCAACCACAACAAGGTACTGCCCTTTACTCAACCCCACGCTGCCCAGACCCTAATCATAGACTCATCAGACTATGCCTGGGGGGCACACATGGACGGCAAGTGCATTCAGGGCTACTGGAGCCCAAGTCAAATTCATCTGCACATCAGCCAAAAAGAGATGCTAGCTGTGCAGCACGCTCTGACAGCTTTCAGATCCCTACTCTCACCAGGACACCTGCTAATAAAACAGACAACACCACAGTTATGTGGTACATCAACAAGCGGGGGGAACCCACTCTTACCCACTCTACAGGCTAGCCATGGCCCTGTGGAACAGGGCCTTGGACATGCAGGTCCATCTGCAAGCTCAATTCCTGCCAGGGAAACAAAACTCACTGGCAGACAACTTAAGCAGAAATCTACTAGACCCAAATGAGTGGCAACTAGAGCCCAGCACCTTCAACCTTCTGATTCAGAAATGGGGGACCCCAGAGGTGGATCTCTTTGCCTTCCCCTGCAATCACCAGCTCAGCAAATTCTGCACCAGGACATCTCACAGCAGGGCCTGGAAAGTGGATGCCCTATCCTTCCAGTGGTTAAATCTGTCAATCTATGCCTCCCCCCCCCACCCCTTCTTTCAAGAGTATTGCTCAAGGTAAGACAGGACAGACCAAGGACAATTCTGATTGCCCCGAACTGGCCACATCAGCAATGGTACCCAGTCCTGCGCAGCCTGTCACCGGTCCCTGGCACCTACACCTGAACCCAGCCCTGCTCTCTCAGCAGGGGGGACAGATCTTGCATCCACAACTGCAAACCCTAAATCTTGCAGCCTGGCTTATTCCTTGAACTCTCCCCCAGTAAACAGCCTAAGCAAGCAGGTGCTGGACGTTATTCTTGAAGCCAGAAGACCCAGTACAAGAAAATCCTATGCTGATAAGTGGAAAAGGTACTGCTCCTGGATTCACTCTAAAGGAGAGGACACAACTCTGCCCTCCCTGCCTCTAATCCTGGATTACTTAGTAGATGTGCTCCACAGAGGCCTATCCTTCTCCTCCATTCAGATCCATGCCTCTGCCATTTCGGCTCATTACAACAGTGAGACACCTCTCTTCTCTCACCCTCTTATCAAACAGTTCCTGAGAGGGGCAAAAAACTTAAGGCCACCAAGGAGAGTACCCACCCATGCTTGGGACATTAACTTTGTACTGGAAAAGCTTACGCTACCCATCCCCCTCCCCTTTGAGCCTGCAGAGTCAGCAGAGTTAAAATTCCTCTCTTGGAAAACAGCCTTGCTTCTGGCCATCACTTCAGCTAGAAGAGTGCCTGAGCTACAAGCACTTATGGCTGTGGAACCCTTCATTATTTTCCATGCTGACAGGGTTTCCCTCCGGACTAATCCTTCCTTTATGCCTAAAGTGGTGTCCAGTGTGGCTCTCAAGCAAACTGTCCATTTGCCAACTTTCTTCCCTAATCCTCAAAATAAAGGAGAAAAGATCCTGCTCTCCATGGATGTGCACAGGCAGCTCAGATTCTACCTTGATAGCACTAAGCCCTTCAGGAAATCTGACCAGTTACTAGTCAGCTTTGCACCAGGGGCAGAGGGCAAGGTCATTTCAAAACAAACCATTTCCAAATGGATAGCACACTGCATTCATTTCTGCTACAAGCACCAAGGGAAACCAACCCCTCAGGGGGTCAGAACACACTCCACTAGGGCAACTTCCACCTCTACAGCATTTCTCAGGGGAGTCCCTACCAGGGACATCCCGGAAGCTGCTACCTGGAGTTGTGTAGACACCTTCGCCAAACATTACCACCTGCCTATCTTTTCCAAATCCAGGGCAGGTTTTGCAACAGCAGTCCTGCAAGGCATACTAGCCAGCCCCAACTCTTCTTGACTGCCTCCACCCTTCTTCAGCTGTGGGAATCCACCCAGGTGTGATGACTGCAACAGTGAAACATGAAGAACATAGTATAGTTGTGTACACATACCGTAAATGTAGTTGTTCGAGTGTATTCACTGTTGCAGTCCTGGTTTCCCTCCCTCCAGCCCCCTTGTCTCTCTCTCTCTCTCCTCTCTGTCTATTACTCACCCCTTTCAAGGGTATTGACATTGGTATTTACTTTTTACTGGTGGTGTTTTCCCCACCATAACTTAGCTCCCTATTTGGGGGGGGGGGGGGCTTCTGACATTTGGGACAAGAAAAACTAATGTAATGGCGTTGGCTGCCTGTTTTTTTACCCGTGGTGACCTGACGTCAGTCCTTGAGTGACAGCAACTGAAGCAGAAATACTAGGTCTCTGGTATACAGGGCTGAAGCAGATAACCCAAGTGTGATGACTGCAACAGTGAATATACTCGAACATCTACATTTATGGTAAGTGTACACAACTGTAATTTTCTCTGTGCATAAACCACTGTAGAGGGGAAGCCTAAGGATTTTTATGTCAGGTTTTCTTGGATGTTATTTAGTTAAGAACTATGCTGTTGTAGAGAAAGTTGGATTCTATGATCCTCCATCTATCCAGGGTTACTAACCCCCACTGCTCAATGAACAGTGTCACACAAATACAGTGACTTTATACAGGCATGTAAAGTCACTAAATAATCAAACTAGCCCGCTGGTTAATCACAAGCAGGCACATCAAGGTTTCTATAGCATTTCCCAGCTCAAGAGACCAGGCTATCATCTACTGCCAATAGAGTGCAGACCTAAATCTTCCTATGTGTAAAAATACTGCAAAAGAGAGGTCAAGTGCAAAAACACAGCAACCCCCGCAACCAAACAACCAGCAGTCTTACAGTTTTACAATGCAAAAGTGCAGAACCAAACAGTTAATACAGTGAAACTAGCAGTATTTGCACATTCCAGGCTAGGTAAATATACTGCATTACTTGTTGTATTTAACTGTTGTTATTGTACCTTTGTGTTTTTTATGTAATTCTGCACTTGTTATCTAGGCTAGATGGATTTGGATTGAAGCAGATGCACTCAAAAATCAATGGAGTGGATGTCAAGTGCTGGGTGAGCTATGTCTAAATGAGCCAAGATTTTATATGGGCCCAGAAGTTCAGATCTCTCATGATTAATATCAGTGTCTGTGGTTCAATATGTAGCATACATGCCTTTCTTGCTGATATATCAGAAGGCTGTGGCTTCTTTTTACAGGAGCAATGTACAGAGTGTTCTGCACTCATAAGTGTGCTGTTCTTTGGAAGAGATGTTAAACCAAGGTCTCTCCCTTTGAATTTCTCCAATTCTTCTGGGTTTCTAAACCCATGATGGGAGTGGATTCCATTCCTAAGTCAAAGTACAATTAAAGTTCATGAAATTAGTATTGTTTCAATCTTTGATGTCAGCCAGAAGTGCTCTTCGCAGCACCTGCAATGTGCACAGTAATGACTCCTGCAATTCATACGGAGTTACATGAACTGATAACGTATCTAAATACATTTGCAGATTTGTTTTTATAAGACCCGTTGCGCCTGCTGTTATTAAAACTGTCTGGATATCTTTCTTCCACGTTGCTCTTGTTTCTGCCTGCAAATCCTTATATTTTATGACTTTGTGTCTCTGTGCATGCAAGACACTGTAGCCACTGGATGTAGCGATTTCAATGATCAATGCTACTTTTGCCTTCTTTTCATGGACCACTATGTCTGGTTTTCTCGCATATGTCCTTTGGACTTTTGGTAATGGGTAATCCCATGTGATGTAGACATCATCATTTTCTATGATGCTTTGTGGTTAATGTTTCCAGCGTTTTTCAGCCACTTCAGTTAAATAACGTTTACACAATCCCCCAGTGCAACAGTCTTGCCACATTATTCTGCCTTTCAGTATATAGTCCTTCTGCCATTAGTATGTCACAACCAGCAGCAAGGTGTGCAACTGTTTCCAGTTCTGTTTTACAAAACCTACTGTTGTCTGTTTCTCCCACATGTTCAATGGACATTGTAAACCAACGTGTACGTAGCCCACTGTCTTTGGCCACCAGTATTAAACTTTCATCTTTTGGTTTGAATTTGCCTCTCCTTAACAGTTCCTGTGTTCAGTCCTGATCAACTTGAGGTTGTTCCAGGAGTTTTCTATACTTGCAACTGTATTTATGCATTTTCCACATTTTTTGCCCTCTCATCTGATCCTTTACCTTATATTCTTTCTTTTGTTTTTTGGCACATTCAGTTGCTGCCTGATTTTTATTTACTTCTGGTTTGATTTCCATTCCTGCTTCATGCCAATATGCTTCTACTAGACTAAGCAGGGAAGTCATCTTAGATTTATTCTCCTCATGTTTCAAAACTTTTACTACATTTGGGTCTTGTAAGGTCAGCAGACATGTGTGCAGTCCCACAATTGTAGATCTATTTATGTAATCAGTTTCAAGGAGGCCCATACCTCCTTCAGAACAGGGAATATATATTCTTGGCATGCACTGATTTTTATAAATCATTTGATGAGCATGAAGCATCCTTGTTGTTTTCCTATCTTATCTACCCAACACTTTTTGGGGCCAGTCAATCACTCCAAAATTGTAAGTTAGGACAGTAAGAGCAAATTGGTTTATAGCTTGAATTTTGTTCCTAGATGTCAGAGTTGTTTTCAGAATTAATTTAAGTCTATGCCTTACTAAGTTTTGTTCTCATTTGTTCATGTTTTGTTGCTGATCCTTCATCATTTCCCAAATATTTATACACTCCCTCTTGCTGAAGTTCTTTTATATCACATTATTTTCCCAAACTGATGATTTCTTGGTGTTGCAGCTTTCCTGCTTTAAAGGTCTTATCTGCTTGAGTTTGGTGGTAGCTCAAATGGATGTAAAAGATGCTACAGTTGTCAAAAGAACTGAGGAAGTTGCTTATTTCCTTGGTCAAATGCCACCTTGGGTCTCCTCCGAAAGGAGGCTGCTGGCCTTGTGGGAGTAACTTGATACTTGAGTAACAAAGTGTAAATAAGAATTAAATAAAATGGCCTGCATGTGTGAGCCTGTTATCTTCAGTCAGAAACAGGTGCCATTGGAAAAATGTAACCAGCTGTAAATGGCATGTAAAAGTGCAGCCAGAAAAACTAATAACCGACACAAGAGGCACACGTAATGTAATGAAGCGAACACTGATAATACACAGTCTAAGGATCGAATAACCGTAGATATAAAGACCTAGATAAAGCTCCAGTACTTGTGCAGTAGTAGAACAGGAATATAAAGCACCAGTGTAGTATATAAATGAACTTTATTCCAAGTACAAACAACTGGTTGAGTGCTTTTATCCCCTCAGAACTTTATCAGAACCAGTAAATGCTAATAGACATGAAGTTTAAATGCATGCAGTCGATTGAACAAACAACACTATTGGTTGTCATGGGCCAGTAATCAAGGAGCCTCAATCCTCACCACTGACACATATACACACACATGACACAACAGCTGACACACACACACACACACACACACACACACACACACACACACACACACACACACACACACACACACACACACACACACACTCTTTGAGATTTGATTTTCACACACACACACACACACACACACACACACACACACCTGGGAAACTCGGACTGAACCACAACAGGAGGGAGGAGTATCCATATTCATCAAAGATGCCCATACCTCCAGGTTAGTGGCACTGCAAGAAGCATCTGAGACCATCCATGTGCAACTAACAAGTGGGCAAAACTGCCTTCCAGTTTGTAGCCTGCTACAGACCACTCTCCCAAACTCGGGAACCCCACTCGGCTTTCCTGAAGACACTGGAGAATATGAAGGTCTCTCCAAACACCATTATATTGGGTGACTTCAACTACCCAAACATAGACTGGGAGCACTACTCAAGCCCCAACACCCTCGCCCAACGGTTCCTAGAATTTATAAACTCAAATGCTATGGAACAACTGGTCACCACTCCCACAAGAGGGGAAAACATATTGGACCTGATTATCACCAACATTAGTACTGTATGTTCTATACCTGAGGTATACCCTTCTTTAGTAAGATCTGACCATAAATGAATCATTATGGGTGTCCATATCCCGTCCCCACCCCCAGCAAAAGAAACCACAGTCAAAAACTTCTCAAAAGCAAACTTCACACTTCTCAGAACCGAGATGTAATCTTGCAAAGCCCCCAGGCCAGTGGAAATTACGACCCAAACCGCAGAATCCCTTACAAATGCATTCTATGGATACTTACAGGAATGCATGGATCGTGCTATTCCAAACAAAACCAAGACACACTCCTCCAAAGGCAGGAGACCTGTCTGGTGGACCCCAGCCATAAACAGGCTATACAATAGAAGGAGGAAGTTACTACAGGATAAAGCAAAATCCCAAAAAGGGAAGGCAACTCTGATCAGTACTAGCAAGAAACTACGATCTCTCATAAAAGCATCTAAGGCTAGCTTTGAAAGAAAAATTGCACAAGACGCTAAAGATAATCATAAGGCCTTCTTTAGTTATATCAGGAAGTTGGGTGGAAACTCCTAGATATGCTCTGAGTTAGTGCAAAATGACAAAAAATACACTGAACCCACAGACATTGCCAACATCCTGGCAGACAGGTTCAGTGCAAACTTCTCCCCCCTCTTCCCCACCAAACGTGCAAATGACTATCCCAACAAAGTGTAGCCCCCCTGACATCACAGATGCACAGGTTAGAGCTGCCCTCCAAAGCAAAAAACACAGCATCTATGGGACCGGATGGTGTCCCGGGTTGCGTTTTACACGAGCTCCAAGAAGAACTGAGCCATCACTTAAAATCACTGTTCACTCGCAGCCTTACAACAGGATATGTACCCAAAGAATGGCGTACAGCAACAGTGGTCCCACTCCATAAAGGTGGTGCCACAACGGACCCCGGTAACTATCGCCCTATAAGCCTGACTAGTCTGGTCTGCAAAGCTATGGAGCGTATCATCATGGAACTCATAAACAAAGACATTGGGAACCTCCAAACACTGGATCCTACCCAATTCGGCTTTAAGGGCAGATCTTGCCTCTTGAACCTGGTCGACTTCTTTGAAACAGTCACCAAGGCCATAGATGAAGGGAAGGTAGTCCACACAGCCTACCTTGACCTCGCAAAAGCCTTCGACACAATACCCCACTTGGGCATCATAAACAAGCTCACCAGCTTAAATATCAACCCCTATGTCACAAGATCGGTTGCAAACTGGCTTAGGGATATAACCCACATGGTCAGAATTGCAGGTGCCATGTCAGACTCTAAACCAGTTACAGGTGGCATCTCACAAGACTCAGTCCTGGGACCTCTCTTGTTCGGTATATATTTCTCTGAGGTACAGGCTAACACAGGAGGACTTTGGCTGACCAAGTTCGCAGACGACTGCAAACTGGGGGCCATAATCGACTCTCCGACTGACACAAGCATCCTCCAAAATGGTCTCACAGAGACGGATAACTGGTGTCAGAGCCATGGCCTGAAGCTAAATGCCAAAAAGTGCATAGTCATCCCCTTTGGGAAAAACAAAGTGCCCACAAATTACCACATAGGTGGTAATCCATTAAGTACGGAAGAAGTAATTAGGGATCTTGGGGCCCAAGTAGATAGTAATCTTTCCTTTGACAATCACATTGCCAAAGTGGTTAGAAGGACCTTCTATATAGCCCACCTTATCATGAAAGGGTTCACATCTAGATCAAGAGAGGTCATTGTGCCCCTCTACTCATCAGGCCCATAATTGAAAACAATGCCCCATTTGGGATGTACCTTACCCAACACCTGCAACAACTAGAAAGACCCCAAAAGTACCTCACCAAGAGGATTAATTGACTCAAGCAGATGCCCTGTGCAGTTAGACTAAAGAAACTCCAGCTCTACTCAGTTGCTTACCGCCTATTCAGAGGCGATCTGTTTCTGACGTATAAAGCCATGTCCAACCCAGAATTAATGGGCATGCTCCACCTCAGGAAATCCAAATCCCTTAGAGCTACATGCTCCAGTGACTTAAACCTCAGCACAGAAATAAATAGGACATGCTGGAGAGACAGATTCATATCCCAGAGGCTCCCCTCACTCTGGAACAAAATCCCAATCCATGTTAGGCAGAGTCCCTCAATGGACCTCTTCAAGAAGAATCTTGACGATTGGATGGAAGACCGTAGATTTACCCCTGGGATCTCCTCTGTGTCACTGCTAGACAGGGGCATTTTAAACTAACCTTAAATGGGCTATCTTCTGTGACCTACTATACTGGGGCACAGTCATCTAATCTAAAAGGGTGGCGAAAGCCAAACACACTCTGGCTAGGCTTGTAAATGCCCTAGGGCAGATAGCCTAGTATCTGCCTATGTACCTATGTAAAGATTTAACTGTTATGCCCCCTCTGCCCAGACTATAAGATAAATTCACTGTTACCAGCCAGCTACTTTAAGGCTCTTACCAGGGTTACCCAATTACGCTTAGTAAAATTAATACTGAAGAATTACTTTTGGGACAATGGAAAAGGTTTCACTGGCTGAGTTTGTGTATGAGATTTCTTATTCTTAGAAGATTGAGAAACAAAATTCACTTCAGCTTGCCAGTTCATTATTTGTTGGCAAAACTTTATTTACTCCGTAGCCTATCCTGCTTTCAAAAATGTATTTGATCCTCTTGGAAAAATATTCTGACAACATTTTGGATCTCACACTTTCATCTTGGCATCCCCTGATTCCTGGAAAAAAACTGCCTCACTTCTGCCTGATGTACACATAATAATCATTTTCCAGAAAAACACTGGTGTATATACATTGTGCCATCTCAGTAAACAAAAGCATGACTCCAGTTGCTTAATTGTACTTTCATAAAACTAATTCAGTCTACTGCTACTAGTTTGTCTGGTACAACACAGAACTATAAGGCTTTCTCATCCTGCTCATCTTATAACTTGACTTTTTTTTGTAATGTTTCTTCTTTAAAACTGGTATGTTCAGATAGTTTTTCCTTCATTTTAGTTCTGATTTCTGCAATTTTATCAACTAAATGTCTGCTTATTTCTTCTATTTTCCCACTTTTGTCATTTGACTTTCTGTATTACAGTGTCTCATTTATTTTAAGCACCTCTGAGTGCATTTGATTTTTTTCCTTTGAATTACTGTAAGCCATATCCTGTACTAATGCCACAACTTGAGAACTTTTTTTTCTCTCTCTGAAAGAGCTCTTAAGTTCTTCTGGGACAGAGCTAGTTCTTCTTCTTTTCAGGCTAATTTTGCCTTACAGTTTCCAGATTTCATCCTTGCTGACCTCCAGGCAATGTAATTACTTGATGGCAACTGCATTTTGCTCAGATTGTTAGCTTTTATGGACTTTGAAAAATGTCTTGGTTTTCACATGGGGAGAGCCCTAATCTGTGAGTTACTCAGTCAGCTGCCATCTTGGAAGTCCCCCAAGCATGGGATGTTTTGAAACAGAAAGTGTTGCATCTTGATTAGCAGAGAGGATAAACTCAGTCATAGAACCCCTTTGTGGAGAGTTATTTTGCAGAACAAAGAGATACAATTAGAGTATGCATTTTGGTGTCTGCTGAGAAGAAGAAAGGAGGTCTTCCTCCTCTTGTGTCTTGCATCCAAAGAACGGTTTACTTTCCTTGTACAAATACAGCTATTGATGTAGATGAGGTAAAATGAGCTACATTTTAATTTCTATTTTGACCAGTCCCATCTTTTTTGGAAATCCTCATACTAATGCAGAAGATAGCACAATGGTTTGAAAAATAGTAGATACCTTTCCCTTGAAGTGAGAACTGCGATTAACATAACATGAAGGCTCCATTTCCGTGCAAAATAGGCAAAATCCTTTCTTCAGCAATGCAAATGCCTTTTTATTAAGACAATGCCAAAACTAATCAGATTGTCATCGGTGGCCCCTGCAAGGAAATGTTGCATCTTGAGTATGAGCACAGCTGCTGCATCCCTAGACATCTGGACCTCCTAGAGAAATAAGTTGTATATTATTTTGAGGGCAGTAAGCTGTATTTTCAGAGGAGCATTCTGGAAAAGTCCACCAAGAGTGTCAAAAAACTGAGTTAGAGGACAAAGAGCTTCCTAAGACAGGTGATAGTAATAGAAGCATTGGGCTGGTTGATAACTTCTTGCCATACAACACAGCTAATTGGATGCTTGGGGTGGCATTGCTGTATGTCGGCGCTCCTGGCTGTACACTGACATTTTGCTGAGGATGCCAGGATGACTTTTATGGGTGCTACATTCCTGGAACTGCTACAGTGGAAGAGTGTCTCTAAATAGTGATGGAAAACTAAGAAGACTCTGTTTACTGCAGGAGTATTTCTGCCCAGGTCAAGAGGGTCAGCTACTGGTATCAGTAAGTATCCTTGGCCCACAGTATACTTAACAACCCTGTATAGGTCTGTAGCATTAAAGTCACTGGAACTGGATTTGGAGTCCTGTTTACAATTAGGAGGCATGAGATGGCCCCTGTTTGGCCATCTCATGCACATCCTGTCCCATAGCTAACAATCGAACATCTTAAGAGGTGACAGGGAGGAGAATCGCCCTCCACATATCCATCTTGAAGGAGACTATGTTAATAAAGTAGCAAGCTTAGCTTACCCCTTATTTTTCATTTCCTCATTCCCCTTGATCACTGATATACCATGTGAGAGTGTTCGATCTCGCCGTTTGTTCTTACACCTGGGTTCGGAGCCGATCCTCGGCTCCGTGTCGGCCGCTTGCAAGCTCTGCATCGAGAAGAAGCTCGAGACTAACCTAACTCCCACAATCCCCCTCTGCCTTTACCTCAGATCTAGTTTGCCGCTGCAGCGTTCGCATCACTTGATCGAGCTCGAGCACCTAAAGCTAAGATTTAAATATTTTTTCTTATATTTCTTAAGAATTATTTTTTTCCAAAAAGTTATTTAGTGACTGTGTGTGTGTGTGATACTGTTTTGAGGAATTCTCGGTTCCGTTTAAAGTTAATTTAAACTTTATTAGAGTTTCCCTCGGGGCCTATCCCCACCCTTTACTGGATTGACTACCGGATAGACATTCTTTTACTGGATTTGACAAAATTACCGGATTGGACATACCTACTGGACTTGACTTTTACTCCTCTTTGTTAGCTTTACTTAAAATGTCTGAGAAAGCTAAATCTGGGTTTAAACGTTGCCAATGTGGGCAAAAGATGTCAGTTACTGACAACCATAGTTCCTGCGTCTACTGTCTTGGCCCTCTCCATCTGCAAGAAGACTTCAATTTGTCATTCTTTCAGTGGAAGGGTCATGACAGATAGGCGCAGGAAACTCATGGATAGGGGTCTTTTAAAACCTACTTTTCAAGAGGCTCTGGATGCTTCAGACCAGGCATCCAAATCTTCGAAGGAATCGAAGACGTCGGAGCCCAAGTCATCGGCTCCGAGCTCTTCAGTTAAAGTTCGATCACCGGTTCCACAGACTTCGGGACCGAGTGTTCAACTGTTGTCAGTTTCCGAGCCTCGAGTCTTGGAACCGGTGACGGAGCTCCCTCCCCCGACACTGTTGAGGTCGGCTCCGTCTTCGATTCCTTCGACGCGCTCTTCCAGACCCCTCTCCGACACCGATGTAGACCGCGTGGTGCAGAAGTTAATGGAGAATACGGCCTTATCCAAACTCATCTCGGTCTCCTCTCAATTGGTGTCGAGACTTGAAGGCCTTCCCTTATCTCCATCTGTTCCTCCTCCGAGACCTGTCCAGTCTTCGGAGCCGGAAGAGGCTGATCTGCTGATTGTGGAGCCCTCGGTGCCAGAACCGTCCTTCTCGGTCGGCTCCGTTCACCTCGACTCCGTCGGATCCGGTACCGGAGTCTCGGAGCCGAAGATCCATCCTTGGTTCCGGGACCGAGTCGGACCGATGTTTTAGTTCCGACGCTCCCTCTCGGGGCCTCGGCTCGGATCGACTCAGTTCCGTCCTCTGGGTCGATGCCTTCGTGCCTGTTTGAGGATTCTTCCCATTTCTTGAACCGGGAGATACCTCGACTCGGGACCCGGGGGCCTTCGACCTCATGAGGAAGGTGTTGTCTACCCAGACAACCACATCAGCAGAAGCAGCCTCTCCTCCCCATAAAGGACCGTTATCCTCCTCTGCACCCACGGCTACATCTAAGCGTCGAGCACCTGTGTCTCAGCCACCCCTGGAGGGTGCCCCCTCTTCCTCGGAGGCTTCTTCGGATGCTCCCCCCGAAGAAGTCCCTAGGAAAAGATTGTGTAAGAGGAGACACTTAGATTCTCCACAAGAATCATTGACATCGGACACTGACTTGGATGAGTCAGAAGGGTCCCCAAAGTCACCTTCAGAGGATGTCTCTTTTTCTGACATCTTGGAGATCCTAAAGCAGAGAGGTGATTGGCAATCCCTCCCCCCTTCTGAGGATGAGTCAGTCTTGCTGAAGGCATTTGGTGCTCGCCCTTCCTCCTCCTGGGTCACTCCGCCCTTTGATGAGTTAATGGAGCTGATTGCTCGAAGGGCGTGGGAGACACCTGACATGGTGGAACCAGTCCCTAGAAAGCCTAATAAGTATATTACTGCACCCCAAGACGAGGCTTATCTAACAAAGGGAGTTCCAGTGGACGCTATGGTGGTGGCAGCGGCCACGAAAAAGGAGATGTCGGAATCTTCCTCATCTGTCCATCCGCCTAACAGAGATTCTAGGACTATGGACAGGTACGGGAAGCGCATTTTTAGTTCAGCGGCTTTTTCTATGCAATCCCTGAACTATTTGACCCACTTTACACGACTACAGAGGGATCTAGTCAAAGAGTTGGGAGATACCCTCCAGGGTACTACAGATGCTGCTGTTTCAGAGAAAGTTACAGCACATCTCAATACCCTTACATCCATTGTAAACTCGTCCATGAGGCTGATCTCATACGCAGCCGAAGGATCGAGTAGGGCAGCAGCTTCAGCGATTGCTCTTCGTAGACAATCCTGGATGCGCTTATGTTCATTTGCGGAAGCCTTCAAGTCTTCCTTTACTAACGCCCCATTTGACGGTGCCACTCTCTTTGGCCCCAAAGTAAAGGAGACCCTTACCCGGTGTGAACAGGAGGGAAAGACTCTGTCTGCTGTCGGAGTCCGTTTTCCACCCCATCCAGTCCGTACCCCAAAGGGCAACGCGGTGGAAAAATGTGGTTTCAAAAACCCCAAGGATCTTTCCCAGGCACACAGGGTGATGCCCCCTCTAGAGGCAGAGGAGGGGGCAGAGGTGGAAGACGCCGCCCTGGCGGCAGAGGGGGTCCGCAAAACCAAGGTGACAGGGATACACCCCCGGGAAAACCTTTCCAGCACTCCTGAGAGGAGGCCCGACTGTCCTGCTCTGGAGGCAGTCGGGGTCGCTTAGCTTTATACCCTCAGGCCTGGCAAAATCTTACATCAGACAACTGGGTAAAAAGCGTTGTTACCAGAGGCTACAGAATACCCTTCCTAGTGCCCCCCGTTCCAATGAGAAGACTCCCAGATGTGCCGCCCCATCTGCGAGACCCTGCAGCTATAGAAATTTCAAAGCTGCTAGAAAAAAGAGTCATCCAACCAGTCCCAGCGGACCAAAGAGGATTCAGAACTTACTCAAGGTTCTTTTTAGTTCCAAAGAAGACAGGGGACTGGAGGCCGATTCTGGACCTAAGCAACCTCAATACCTTCGTCAAGAAAGAAAAGTTCCGAATGGTCACGCTTCAATCGATCCTTCCATTTTTACAGAAGGACGACTGGATGTGCTCAATAGATCTGAAGGACGCATACTACCACATCAAAATGGCCAGGGCGTCCAGGGATCACTTGCGCTTCCGGCTGGGAGCCAGCCACTTTCAGTTTCGAGCCCTGCCCTTTGGTCTGACCTCAGCCCCCAGGGTTTTCACCAAATGCATGGCAGTGGTGGCGTCTCACCTGAGACGCCTGGGATTCCAGGTGTTTCCGTATCTGGACGACTGGCTCCTATCTGCCACCACCCAGCGTCAACTGATTCAGGCCAGGGATTTCACACTACAGCTTTGTGTTCACCTCGGAATTTCTGTAAATTTCGAAAAATCTTCACTACAGCCATCACAGCATATCTCATTCATAGGAGCAGAATTGGATATGCATCATTTAATTCTAAGGCTTCCTCCAGAAAGGATAGCCTCACTACAAAGCCAAATATCTCTTCTTCTGTCATCCAGAAAATCCCCAGCAAAATTGGTTCTGAAGGTTTTGGGTCTCATGGCAGCTTCCCTCATTGCGATACCATTGGGAAGACTGCACATGAGAGTTCTGCAATGGCTACTGTTTGCACAATGGTCGTTCCAACAACTACCACTGACACACGAAATTCTGATCACAAACACATGCAAATCACACCTAGCCTGGTGGCTTCAAACTTGCAACCTTTCCAGCGGAAGACCGTTTGTGCTACCCACGCCGACAGTTACGGTGACCACGGACGCTTCCCTGATAGGGTGGGGGGGCATCTTTCAGGGACGGACAGTCCAAGGTGAATGGACCGATTTAGAGTACAATCTGCACATCAATGTTCTAGAGTTGAGGGCAGTGTTTCTAGCGTTGCAACACTTTGCTCCCCTTCTTCCTCTAGGGACTATTGCAGTTCAGACGGACAACATGTCCGTAGTCTGGTACATAAACAAACAAGGGGGAACCAAGTCTTATCAGCTATGCAGCCAGGCCATGAGAATCTGGCAATGGGCGGAGTCCACGGGTCGCTTTCTGATCGCAACGCATATCCCGGGGTCATCCAACGTCATAGCCGACAGGCTGAGCAGAGCAATCCTGTTGCCTCACGAGTGGTCCCTCAAACAGTCAGTTGCGAAGAGAATTTTTCGCAAGTGGGGCCAGCCTTCCTGCGATCTTTTTGCGTCTCCAATGAACGCCAAATGCAGGAGCTACTTTGCCCTATTACCCCCTCCAGGGGAAGTCCCCAGGGACGCGCTGGTTCACGATTGGCCCCCGGGTCTCCTGTACACTTTTCCTCCCTTTCCCCTGATTGCAAAGTTTCTGCAGAAAGCCAACAACCTGCAAAGGACGATTATCCTCATTGCCCCATTCTGGCCTCGTCAAATTTGGTTCCCCTTTCTTTTGGCACATCGCATTCGGGGACCCTGGATGCTGGACCCGGAACCAGATCTACTGACCCACTCGTCAGGGGCTCCCCACCCTTCGCTCTTGTCACTCCATCTAGCAGCTTGGCTGCTCCGCTTCCCTACTTAGCCAGGTCTGATCTTCTCTCACCTGCAGTTCAGAATATACTAGTAGCTTCTCATAAAGCTTCCACTACAAAGACCTACACTAGTAAATGGAAGCGTTTTGTGTTCTGGGCAAATACACAACATTTGGACCCTGTTATAGCTCCTTTAAACAAGATCTTGGAGTTTTTAACAGAATTGTTCCACCAAGGAGCTTCTCCAGCCACTTTAAGGGTGCAATTGGCTGCCATCTCCAACTTTCATGTGGAAGAATGTGGGGCACCTATTATGGCTCACAGACTTTGTAAGGCCTTTTTAAAAGGATCTTTCCATATTAGACCACCAGTTAGAACTCCTACATCTCCTTGGAATCTAAATCTCTTATTATCTAAATTGATGTTACCTCCATTTGAGCCAGCCTCCTCTTGTCCATTGAAGTATTTGTCGTGGAAGACCCTCTTTTTGGTAGCCATTACATCCGCTAGGCGAGTGTCTGAGCTTCAGGCTCTTTCCATTAAACACCCTTATCTGATCTTTCACTCTGACAGAGTATCTCTTCGCACTAATCCATCCTTTCTCCCCAAAGTTTGCTCTATTAATAACATTAATCAATCCATTGAACTGCCTACCTTTTTCAAAAATCACTCCAATAAGTTGGAGTATATGTTACACAAGTTGGATGTCCATAGACAACTTAGATTTTACTTGGATAGAACAAAGGATCACAGGAAATCTGATCAACTTTTTGTAGCTTTTGCTGATAGCAGGAAAGGTGTAGCAGTTACTAAACTAACCCTTTCCAAATGGCTAACTGATTGCATTATATTCGTTTATGATTCTTCAGAACAAACTTTACCTGTCAAACCCAAGGGGCACTCTACAAGATCAGTTTCTACATCCCTGGCTCATGCAGCTCGCCTACCATTAGACACTATTTGTGCAGCTGCCACTTGGTCTAAACCACATACATTCATTTCTCATTACAAGGTAAGTAGGGTTTCTAGGGACAGGGCAACCTTTGGTTCCACTGTGCTCAAGAACGTTCTCCCGTGAGTTCCTCAGGAACATGGAGCTAGGGACGCTACCCAGGTGTAAGAACAAACGGCGAGATTGAACACTCACATTTAGAAGTTATGTCCTTACCATAACGTTCCATGTGGAGTGTTCATCTCGCCTTTGTTCTTACATTCCGACCCTCCCACCCTCAGGAAGAACGTACAGTTTGGTGCCTGGTCTGGATTATTGGCTTCTGCTTTTGCAGTGGTTGTATATATATGTATATCTTGTATATATATATATGGATAAGTGCTTGTATAGTTATGTTGTTTATTTTTGCATGAATATGCTCTCTCTCTGACTTCTGGTTTGCTTGCAAACTAGATCTGAGGTAAAGGCAGAGGGGGATTGTGGGAGTTAGGTTAGTCTCGAGCTTCTTCTCGATGCAGAGCTTGCAAGCGGCCGACACGGAGCCGAGGATCAGCTCCGAACCCAGGTGTAAGAACAAAGGCGAGATGAACACTCCACATGGAACGTTATGGTAAGGACATAACTTCTAATTCTGGTTACTCTACCACTCTGAAAGTTGTTTTACATTGCGGCCCTAGACTTCAAAAAAGAGAGCCATCCAGCCACCTTAGAAAAAAGTAGAGCAGGGATATATTCATAGTTCTTTTTGGTGCCTAGAAACAGGGACTTAATGCTATTATAGACCTAAATCATTTTATTGCATATCAAATGTTCTGCTTGTAAAACGAAAAAAGGCTCACGTAGTTAACAGTCACCAACAACCCTCAATGCAGAGTAGTCTGTCAGTTCGTCACTGAAGTGAAGTAAAAATGTAGACTCCAGATGTCACATAAAAATGGAGACTTTATAAGCGAACTAATAACCTAGAAATGTTTGGATGCCTCTTGTTTAGATGACCATGTTTGGACAGCAGGCCAGTAAAGATAACTCGTATAAAAAGGAGGGTGGCTTATTTTTGTCTGATTTTTGAGTTTTGGCAAAGTTATCAGAAATGTTAATGTCGTTAGGGACCACTGTGGAAAGTAGTGTGCGTGTGCTTTCTAAAAACTGAATTACTATGTTTATTAATATTGATTACTTTAATAAAACTTATTGAGTGCATTTTGTCATCCATGCATATTTGATGAGCCAGATTCTAGACTTTAAACTGCTAGCTGTTGGTGTGAAAATGTAGGCTGGTTGAAGTACTTTGTAGCCTTCTTCCTTTCTGGTTTAGGTTGTGGATATTTTACAGTGCTATGGTACAGAATAAGATGGTAGTTGATCTTTATTGTGATTGCTGCAATCCAATTCATAATGTAGAATTTCTCCTACAGAAAGGTGTCTGTATGTCAAGAATTCCAGCACAGTATTCAAATGCCCCACCCCAATTCCAGCATGTGGTTACATCTTTGCTGAGGATGTCCTCGGAAATCCAGCTGCAAAAGGGAATGTAATATTTACCACCTTCAGTTCATTTTCTACAACTGTCATCAGGGTTACTTCCATCAAGCTTATTGTTGCTTAAGTAACTCTTTTGGATTTGTGTGCAAGTGCTCCTACAGAATGAGAAGTGCTTATTTATTTATTTATTTAACATTTGTTTACCGGGAAGGTCCGACTTAGAACAAAGCCAGTTTTCAGCAGAGGCCCGGGGAGAAATGCTCCAGATGCATGTCTTTGAATTATGGGAGGAAACTGGAGCACCGGGAGGAAATCCACACGAACTTGCTGTGAGGCGACAACGCTACCTCTTCACCACTGTGCCGTCCACAAGTAAATAAATAATATATAATAATAAGTAAGTAAGTGAAGTCCATGAGTAGACTTGGCCTTGCCTTTTCCTTAGATTTAATTCATAGTATCATAATAGAATGCTAGGCTTACAACTGAAGGGGCCATTTTAAGCCTAGCCAAATTCCCCAAAATAAAATGATAGGTAATGGTTCTCAGATCTTTTGTGCAGGGTGTGCATTCTTGGGCAGACAGATGATTACAAGTTTCTCTCTAGTAGAGACATGGGTGGCAGACCAGCGGTATATTTGCTTTTCCCCCATCCACTGGCCCAGATTCTGCTTGAATAAGTGCAGGGAATAGCTCTGCTTTACCTTGATGCAATGACTGCTCCAGAGAGGGAGGAGCCTCTGGAACACATACCTGTCCTTTCTGCACAACTTGTTTATGTTGCTGGCTAGGTTTAAACCCTTGTTTGGGTATTTCTGTTGCTAGTTGTTTTCTGACTGTGCAGTAGTTCTCAGTAGATGTAGTGGATGCAAATTCCCTGTATAGCCCGGATCCCTGCTAGTTGATATTCTGTTCATTCTTCTTCTTGCTCCCATGTCTCTGCTAGAGAGAGTAAGCTTGTTTAGAGACACCTGCACCTTTTGTCCCTTCCTGTGCAGTAGTTACCTAAATGTGCAGAAGGCATCGTAGCCCTGCACTGCCTGGGTGTTTTCTGCAGCTTTAAGCAATCTCTCAGTGACTGCACAGATGTCTACTTTCTCCAAGATGAGGAGAACCTGCAAAAAGTGGAGTTCCTTGTCCAGACTACTGGTATTGAGCAGTAACACCTTTAAATTCCCTGGTTTGATACAGCTGTGTCAGAAGGTTTATCTGACTATAGTGCCTAAAGAAGGCAGTATGAGAATAGAAAAGGTTCTAGCCAATATTCAGAATCTTAGTATGGTACAGGTGTAGATAATCCATGGCAAAGCAAAGTAGTCTGTCGACCATGTACTTACAGGCTGACAAATATTGTACCCCGTTCGATTGACACCATAATTTAAGCCAGTTGTTGAAGTCAACTACAGTAGATTCCCTCTTATCTGGCCTCTCTTTAACTGGCCTCCTGTTTAACCAGCCATTAGATTTCTGCCGTAGCCCTAGCAAAAGACAACAAAGAAGAACAACACTTTCACCTCCTCTGGGTTAAATAATGATAAACATTTAAGTTTTAGACTTTATATTCATTAGAAAAATTCATACTAACACAAATCCTGTTATTTTAGCTGATTTATAACCTATAAATGCTATTTTGTATGCTTTTTCTGATTAATCAGCCATTCATTTATCCAGCCTAAAGTCTGGTCCCAGCGATAATGGATAGAGGGAGTCCATTGTATTTTCAGTTTGTATTGTGCATCATCCTAAGAAAAGGGAGACTGTTGCTCAGTGCCATGTTTATACCAGCCTGCATTATTTTATATTTTTATCTGCTTTGTATTTATATGAAAAAGGTAGAGATAAATTCCTCGTAAAGATTACAATTTTAAGTGACATTTTTGTCTGGATGAGTTGCATAATGTACTAAACTGTGAAGATTGCAAAATTGTAATAAAAAGGGGTTTCTTAGGTGGGTTAAACATTTAAAATATTTTCTGAACTACATAAGCTCATGTTCACTTTAGCTGGGGCATTCATCTCAGATCCCTGTCCCTTTATCAATGTCATTAAGAGGAACATAAGACTAAAAACATGGGAAAACTCCCAGACTGAAAGAACTGGCCAGGGAGTAACAGGCAACCTTGACAGTCCATTAGAAGAATGCAAGTGCAAGGCCCAATAAAGCCCATGGTCATCTGGACCCAGGCAAACACCTTTCTTTAACTTCTGTCCACTTTTCTGTGCCAATATTTTAAGCACAAAGTGGGCTGCTGTATTACAGTGACATACGCAGATGCCAGTCTCCAGATGTCTGCTGTTGGTGCTCCATGCCTTTGATTGACTCATTCAAAATCTCTTAGTGTTCGAGCCTTCATACCAGAAAACCAAATCTGCATACCCTATCATTATTGTCAAGTTTTCTCAGGGAAACACTTCACTTATCCTGTTTCACTTCTCTACAGCCACTAGTATGGAGACATCAGACCTAATGTGTGTTCCACCAGTGTCCAGAGTACAAGCACCTGGAGTTTCTCTGGCAACAAGCATCAACTGCAAGCAGTTTTCAAAAAAACACGTAGTGGATTTAAAGACAACCATCCTCATCTGAGCCCTTGGTAGTTGCCCCCCCCATGGGGTATTCAGGGGTAGGACACAGAATGTTAAGGTGGGAAGGACCACATCAGGATTTAGGAGAGTACCTCATGGATCTGTCCTGGGTTCTGTACCCCTCTTCATGCTTGTTTCAGACAAGTCTGAGGAAGTAGAAAAGAGAATAAACCTTTGCTGATAGCACAAAGATGCAGCAGTGTGGTTGATTCAGAAAGGCAGAGCAAGTAGGCAGAAAAATATTAGTTGAGGTTCAGTACATTCAAATGGTGTTAGTCTGCAGTATCAGGTGAAATGATGTCTGCAGAGCAGGTGAAGGATCTGTGAGTCTTGATCATTGCAGTTCTGGAGGTCTTATAAGGTAAAGCACATCAAGTGTTATAATGAATCCAGAGGAAAATTGCCAGAGAGGTCCATAGGATGGAGAGAAATGAATGTAAGCAGTATGACCAGAGGCTAGAAGAGCTAGAGCTCTTTTCAGTTGGGATCAGAACATTAATGGGGAAATGACACTGGTACACAAGACCACAGTGAAATATAAATGAGTAATTATGAACAGGAAAGATGAGGGGGGGGGGCACAGCCAGGAGCTTGTATGGACTGTCTTCTCTCTGGAGCTCCAAAACTACTTTTTCACGAAGAAGGTTGTGGACCCATAGAATCTACTATTTACTTTTACTTATTTATATGTCATTAACCAGGTTAATTCCAGTTGTCCTATTTTCAGTGGAGTCCTGAAGTGATTTTCATACTGACTGGAGGAAATTTGGCCTGGGCACCTGGGAAGTTCCCCTGCTCTTTTTGTAAGTGCCATGAGAGTATTCTACATCCACCTGAGCTGCTACCAACTCAGAAAAATAGAAATTCAAAGGATAGCAAACTCAGGAGTGCAGCACTCCTGTGCACTGCAGTGTCACTATTACAAAAATTTATCTAGGCACCTGCTGTGGGAATAGAACCCAGAGTCTTCTGCTCTTCCAGCATTAAATGTGAGTGTTGTATGTGTTGAGCCACCAACACTACCAACATGGGTGATGGAGAAGGAAGCAAAACAAGTATGTAAGTGGGAGTGGAACAGATGGAAAAAAAGGTTTGAGAAAAGGGAAGGAAAGGAAGAATGGAGAGAAAGGTGAATGCCAAGTGCATTAAAAGGCAGACTAGTTGGGCTTATTATCTCCTTCTACCTTAAAGCAAATGTAGTGCAACAGAAAGTGCAGATGAGAAACTGTCCAGGTGAATGCTAAGTGCATTAAAAGGCAGACTAGTTGGGCTTATTATCTCCTTCTACCTTAAAGCAAATGTAGTGCAACAGAAAGTGCAGATGAGAAACTGTCCAGACTTCAAGCAGCATCCCCCCATTCTCTAAGTATTGTGGGAAGTCTACAAACAATGGCCTCTTTATAAGAAATTAAAGCAAAACTGAGTAATTCAAAAGGAAACATATTTTAAAAAGGATAGCAGTTATGGAATGGGGGGGGGGGGCAAGGTGATCTCATGGATTTAGTGGATGCAAATTCCCTGTACAGCCTGGATCCCTGTTAGTTGAGGCTCATTCCTTCTCTTCTTGCCTCCAGTGTTTTTTAGTGGGAAATGCTGCTACTTCAGAAGGAGTTGGGCATTTCTGACCTCAGATTGATAGGGTTCTAGATGCTGTAGACATGGGATCCATTACAAAATTCAGGAAGCTGGCTACATTCAGTGACATACTTCCCATCCCTATAAATAGATTGGTTAGGCTAAGTCTATTTTTTGTAACCTGAGATACTATAGGGCTATAGAAGAGGAACCACAGGAACAGAAGGGTCAAAGTTACAATTCAAGGCTGCTGTTAGTCCTATTCAAACAAATGTCTGGAAAACCCCTCCTAGAGCTGCCAAACATAATTATATTTATCAAGATGAAAAATGTCTGGATGTTTTCTCTTTGCTCCCTTATGCTTCTCCTTACAGGCTTCATATCCCACACACAAGAAATAAAGTTTCCAAGGTCCTCGGGATGATGCTTCCACTCTGTTTACCTTCTCTTGTTTGTCTTTTCTTCTGTGCATAGAGTATTCACATAGTGCATGGCTCTGGTGCTTACCTGCCTGAGTAAAGGAGATTTGTACCTGACCCTATCTGAATAATGACTGCCTACTACATTCTGGCAGCCCTGGCTTTAGTAGCAGGGAATTTCTGAGAGCTATGGGGTTCATGGCTTCCACCATTCCTGTGCTCCCTTTTGGAAAACTTCAGTGCTTTCTAAAGTCAGTTTGGCTTCAGCATTCTCATATCCTCAGATTTTTAGTTCCTCTTCTTCTATGTCTCAAGAAGGAGGAACTTCAGTGATGAATTCAGCAGTTGACTCTAATCCAGGGCTCCCTTTTCATCCACCTCTTCCCTCTGAGAAGCTATTCACAGACACTTTGGAAGTGGGATGGGGGCAGCTTTCGGCTCCCTAAAGGTGCAAGGAGTCGGGTCGCCTCTTCAACAGAAAGATCACTTTGACATCAAAGAGATGATGGTTCTTCTACTGGGGCTTCAGGCCTTTCATCCTCTCTCCTCCCTAGGACCTCTCAAGGTGTTTACAGACAATACCATAGTGATGTTGTATGGCAGTAAATGGGGAGTGGGAGGCAAGTTCTTATCTTCTTTGCCAGTTAGCTGCCCTTGTGTGGGAACTAGCTATCCAGTATCAAGTGATGCTTCAGGCAGTCAACATTCCCTGAATTCAAAATATTGTGGTAGATTTTCGAAGCAGGTCCATAACTCAATCCGTGAATGGGTGCGTCACATGGATGTGTTTCTGCACATTGTCCACCAGTGGGGTACTCCTCAAATGGATGTTTTTGCCTCCCCTCTGAATAGACAACTTTACTGTTTTGTGCCAGAGTCCCCTGTCCCCTGGTTTGGAAGGTGAACACGCTGTCTTTTTCTTGGAAGGGGATGTTTCTCTTTGCTTTCCTTCTCTTCCTCTCATTCCAAAATTCGACAGGATGCATCCAAAATCTTGTTGGTGACTCTGTTTTGGTTAGACAGTATTGGTTCCCTCTTCTTCTGCATTTAGCCCAAGGCAATCATCACAAGTTACCTCACACTCATCCATCCCCACCTGTCCACTCTTCAACTGACACTGTGGGTGAAAGGATTTTGATTCCTCAGACACTTTTTTTTCCGAAGGACATACTTAGGGTGCTGCAGGACACCAGGAAATCCTAGTTATCCAAATGGAAGAGGTTTTTTTGTATGGTGTCTTTCTTGTAATCCAGATCCACTTTCTTTGGATGTTCTTTTGGTTCTCTCTTATCTGTGTGAATTGCTCAATGCTGGGTTGGCCTATTCTTCTATTAGGTCCCACTTGTCAGCAATTTCTGCTTGTCTGCTTTTATCACCTCCTTTAACTTCTAGATTTGAAGCTAAACAATTCATTAAAGGCATCCTTCATATTAGGCCTCTCAGGAAGCCTGTTCCTCCTCACTGGGATCTTAATTTTGTTTTAGAAAAATTGACCCAGGCTCCTTTTGAGCCTACAGCCTCAGCTTCCTTGCAACATTGCTCTTGGAAGACTGTACATTTGTTAGCCCTTACTTCTGCCAGACAAGTGATCTTCAAGCCCTTATGGCTTGTCCTCCTTTTGGTGCTTCATAAGGGTAGGGTGTCACTTCGTACTTATCCTTCTTTTTTGCCCAAGGTGGTGAATGAGTTGTCTCCTAATCAGTATGTACATTAGCACACTTTTTCCCTTCTCTGCAATCTGCCAGTGTGAAGGTATTGGACACACTGGATGTGCATAGACAGTCAGATTTTATTTGGATAAGACTAAGACTTTTCGTAAATCTGATCAGCTCTGTTTCTTTTCATCCTAGGTCCTTAGGATTGGCTGTGTCTAAAACTATTTCTTCTTGGATTTCTAAAGAAATTTCTTTTTGTTATTCCTTTCATTGTAAGAGCCTTCCTTCTAAGATTTATTCTACTAGAGCTGTGGCTTGTTCTGGTGCTTTTTTTCAAGGGTTTGGATACTAACTCAGTTCTTGAGGCAGCTACCTGGACTTCTGTGCATACATTTACCAAGCACTACAAGTTGGATGAAGTGTCCAGAGTTAGGGCCATTCTTCATGGGTTCCTAGAGAGCCTTGCTGGTCCTTCTTCCTCCCTTTCTTATTCTGAGCTTTAACACTCTCCCTATTGTAATGAATACTTCAACAGTGAAATGGAAGGACAAAGTACAGTTGTGTAAAATGTTACCATATTGGTATATGTCCTTCTGTTCACTGTTGCTGTATTCACTACCTCCCTCCCTCCGCCCCCTGGTCCATTTCTCTTCTGGATGTACTGTTTACCTCTCTACTCCTTGGACTAGCATTCCCACTGCAGCTCTCAGTTCTGAGGGTGGTATGTCTGGACGCCTCCTTTATGCCCTGTGCTAAGCAAGGAGCACACGTGTGATGTACGGTGCTTCTTAAAGCAAACTAAAGGATTTGGTATACTGGCTGGACTTCAGCCTAACCTTGGCAGGAGATCCCTATTGTAATGAATACTGCATAAGTGAAGAGATGGACATCTACCGTTTTGGTATGATTTTACACAACTGTATTTTCTTCCTCCTTGCAAGGTATGGTCATGATGGCAACTCTCCTTTTCAGGTGGGAGTAGGGGCATTTCGAAGGGAAGACAGTCTAAGGATCCTGGTCAGTGATAGAGGTTAGTCTTCACATTAATGTCTCGGAGATGAGGATGGTCCTCCTTATATTGCAGGTCTTTTAGGACCTTTTCCCCAAGGGTGTGATCTCAGTGCAGCCGGACAGTATGTCAGCCATCTTGTATCTAAACAAACAGGGAAGATCCGGATCATATCCTCGGTCAGGAGGCCATGAGGGTTTGGCAATGGGTGATTTTGTCTCAGCAGTTTCTAGTAGCAATGCACATCCTGGGGAAGTCCAGCATTTTAGCTGACAGTCTGAGCAAGAGTATTCTTCTTCCTCATGAGTGATTCCTAAATCCAAGTGTTGTAGCTTGGATTCTTTGGTGGTGGGGAACATCAAGTTGTAATCTGTTTGTTTCCCCATCCAATACCAAGTGCAGCAGTTCTTATGCCTTATTTTGTCCTCGGGGGCAGTCACCCAGGTATGCTCTTCTGTATGTTTGGCCTCTGGGTTTCCTGTATGTATACCTACCAACTCCATTAATAATAATACATTTTCTCTAGAAAGCTGCCTTTTGGAGAATAACTATAATCTTTGGGTCTTTGATCAAATTCTGGGTCTCATCTCTCATCCAGCGAGCTTGGTCCTACCCGACCTTTAGATACTCAGGTTAACTGCATGCTTTCTCCAATTCCCTTGATGGCCAGAGATCCCATGCTTTCAGACAGAGTGGTCCATATTTTGTTATCTTCTCTGAAATTTATTTATTATTTATTTTTGCCATTTCTTAACCGGGTTGGTCTGGCTGGCCAGTGCAATTTTCAGCAGAGACACGAGGAAAAAAGCTCCAGTTACAGCACAGATTTTTTTTACAGTCAGTAAAGTATTTTCACATACAATCAGTACAGCATTTAAATATACAGTCTAGAGGAGGTACATACAGCAAAATATATTACATTTTTTACAATGTATGAGGAGGAAAAAAAATTAAACATAGGAATTAACTATTATGTGCTTTACAAGCACAGGAAGTACATAAAAAATCAGTACTTTGGAGTAGGAAGTTACTAACCTATGCCTTAGTGTAGTGAGGTGTATGGGTGTCAGAGAGAGTGATCCATGCACAAAGTTGTAGGAAGAGGAGAGAGGTAAAGAATGATAGAGGAGGGCGAGATTGGCGGTAAAAGTGTAGAGTGAAGATTGGAGTATAGTGGAAGTGCAAGGTCACAGAGCAGGAGAGTCTAGAAGTAAAGATAGGAAAAGGCATCAGTAAAAAAAAAGTTGCAGGGGGAAGGGGGAGAAGAGGCAGAGTTGTCAGGGAATCGAGAAAGAGGAGGGGGGAGAAGACAGTTTAGGCAGGGTTCAGGTAGGGTCTTTACAGGGGCATTTCAGGAGTTAAGCATATATTCCTTTATAGTGAGTTTGAAATTAGATGCGTTTTGGATAGTTCTGATATGGAGAGAGAGTTGGTTCCAAGAGGAGCTAACTGAATGGTTATATAGCATTGTTCCTATAGCTTTATTAGGTTTGGTGATTTGAAGGAGCTGCTGGTTAGAGCTATGAAGTTCCCAGTTTGAGACATCAGGAGAGATGCTGGTTGCTAGTGATGGACAGGCTGTTGGTTGATGGATGATAGTATGGTATGTGTCAGAAGGAGTTGGGGTAGTAGGAGTTGATTATGGAGTTCTAATCAGTGGACATTTTTGTAAGGAGAGGCAGCGATGTGAGTGATAGGGAAGGTTAGTGGCATATATAGCAGTTTTGTTGTAGGTAAGCTCCAGTTTGGTTGACAGATTTTTTTGGAGGTTTGTGAAGATTGGGTGGCATATAGTAGGGTAGGCAGTAGGTAGGCTTGAGCTAGGGACACTTTAGAATCTTGTATTAAGAATTTCTTATTTCTGTATAATAATCCTAGTTTTTGGTGTGTCTTCTTGACGCAGGTCTAGATGTGGATGTCAATTTTAAGTTTGTCATCTATATAAACACCGAAAAGTTTAGTGTGAGAGTCAACCTTAATAGTGTTGTTTACAGAAGAGACTGAGAGGGAGGATTTGAGGTGTTTGAGGGACCTGAGGAGGAAGAGAAGTAGTTTTGTTTTGTTGGGGTTGAGTAGCAGTTGGTTACTGGTGAGCCATGTTTCAAATGAATGGAGGGTGTCTTGAGTGAGGGAGAGTAGGTGGGGTAGATTGTCGGAGGTTGTGATGATGTTCGAGTCATCAGCATATTGTACGAGTGTGCAGAGGGGACATGATTGCTAGATATTGTTAGTAAAGATGTTAGATAGTAGTGGGCCAAGGATGGAGCCTTGGGGCACACCAGTTTGAATAGGGAGCAAAGGTGATGTTGCTGAGAGCCATTTGACTGATTGAGCTCTATTTGAAAGTTATGATGAGAACCAGGATAAAGTAGAGGTGGAGAGTTTGGAAAGGAGGAGTTTGTGAAACATAGTGTCAAACACTTTAGAAAGGTCGAGGAAGAGGCATGACATGTTATTGTTAAGAGGTGTAGCAATACAGTTGGTGAAGGACAGTAGTGCGGTAGTTGTGCTATGATGTGGTTGGAAACCGTGTTGTGTTGGAGTGAAGAGATTTTCCTGAATGAGATTTGAAATGAACTGCTTGTGTATGCATTTTTCCAGAATTTTAGACAGAGGAGATAGAATCGCAATAGGCCTGAAACTGGAGGGGTCAGTGGAGTTACCACCTTTATGTAATGGTATAATATAGAACTTTTTCCAGATATTAGGGACAGAATTTTCCTGAATAGACCTATTGATAAGGATGGAGACAGGCTAGGCGATAGAAGGGGCAGCTAGTTTGAGGTATAGTGGAGGCAGATAGCAGAAGGGGAGCAAGGTTTTAGTTTATAGAGTAGTGATCTGATGATGGAGGTGGGAACAGGCTTAATAGAGAAAGGAGTTCTGTGGGTGGGGGGGAGTCAAGGCAGCTATCCTTGTTTGGTTTAATTAGGTTTTGTATGGAGTTAATGAAAAAGGAGTTCAGAAGAGTGGCGGTTGTGTGGAGAGCTGTTAGGGGATGGGTTAGGAGGAGATAGCTTTCCTGGGTGTAAGAGTTTGTTGATAGTACTCCAGAATTTTGGGGGGTTAGAGTGGAGGCTTCTTTGTGGGTCTAGATAAAAGGATTTTTGTCAAAATCTACACTAGCAAGTGGAGACATCTTTCCCTTTTAGGTTTCCTCTAAAGGCCCTGATCCCTTTTCAGCACCTGTGGAAGTCACCCTTGATTTTCTTGCTGAATTATTTCATTCAGGATTTAGATATTCCACTGTTGAGGTGCAATTGGCTGCTACCTCTAACTTTCACATTGGCAAAGACTATACGCCAGTGGTGGCATTAAATGTTTCAAAGGCTTTTCTCAAGTGGACCTTTCTGTTGTGGCCTCCTGTCCCTCCATGGGATCTGCCTTTTATACTTCACATGCTTGCTGGACCTTCTTTTAAACCAGCAGCAATGGTTTCCCCTGAAGCTGTTGTTTTAGAAGACCAGTTTCCTGGTGGCTATTACTTCAGCTGGGCACGTGTTAGAGCTGCAGGCTTTATCCTCGGTTAGTACCTCCATATTGGGTCTTTCATAAAGACAGGGTATATTTCAGAATGGATTCTGCTTTTTTTGCCTAAGATGGCAACAGGGAACAATTTAAATCAGGTCATTCACTTACTGATGTTTTTTCCTGAATTTTGAAACTAAGGAGAATATTTGCTTCATTGTCTCAATGTTCATGGGCAACTGATATTTTATTTGGATAGGACCAAGGCCTTCAGAAAGTCTAATTAGTTGCTTTTTTTCTTTTTCTAAAGCCTGATTGAAAAAGCCATTGTGTAAATCTACTCTAAGTGGCTCTCTGATTTATTTATTTATTTGTCTTCATTTACCGGGAAAGTCCGACTGGGTAATACCCATATTCAGTGAAGGCTTGAGGAGAAAAACTCCATTTGCTTTACAGTACATTATACTAAGTTTGATTTAAACACACAGTAATATTTCCATTTCCATTTATATACAAACAATAGTTACATTTATACATTATAAGATTTTAATTACTGAAGAGAAAGCCCTCATGTATAAACATTGTTTTGTCATTTCAGTGAGAGGTTGAGAGTATTCTGTTTAAGGAGAGTATTTGGAGTGTGTTGTATGGTGAGCACAAAGTCTTAAACCTATGATGAGCATGTGTAGAACCAGGATTGGTTAAGTTTGTATTTCATTTGGGTACAGTTTGAAAGGAAAGACCTTGCCTTGCAAACTGAATGGTCATTTTACTAGAGCTATGGCTACCTGTCAAGTGGCTATGGATGACATTTGTGGTATGGCTACTTAGGTGGGTCAGCATACCTTTGTGTTCCACTGAATTTGGATATTCAGTGAAGGTTTTAGAGCCTCTTTTTCTTCCAACGTATTGTGAACTGTGCTCCTCTAGGACCTCCCAGGGGTGCAGCATTGCTGGGGACTCTATTCCACAGGTTGAACTCAGATGGAAAAAACAACATCTGATAAAAAAGTTATGCACTTACCATACCGGTAAGTGTGTGTTGTCTCTTTTCATCCAGTTCAGCCGTCCCACCATCTTGCTGTCTCCTGTTTTGTATTTCTTTTGATCCTTGGACGACCGATTCTTGGAGGCTGTTTTTCCTCCTTTCATTTAGAGGTCCTTGGTGTTATGTGATTGGATTTCACAGTGGAAGTGGTTTGCAGAGGGGTAAACTTGATCTGAGGTTATTTGAGCAGAGCTAAGCATTATGTGTAGAGGAGTCGGAGCTTGAGAAGCTGAGGTTTTCTGGAAATGTCTGGTCTTGGAGCCAAGTCTGATCTGATAACCTGCAGTTTGAACTGGACAGAAAGAGACTACTCATATATATCATTACGATAAGTACGTTACTTTAATTTCTGACTAATTGTGAACATGTGAGGAATGTTTTGTCTGCAATTTCTTCTTCTAAGGAAAATTCTACTTCAAATGATTTAGTTACTAATGTTGTACATCTCACTACTCATTGTTCAGTGTGTGTGTATGACTGAGTTAATACTTCTTCCAGAGCTGTGGTAACTGGTCACCTGGCTGTGTTATCAGAACCTCCAAGATGTTAAAAATGAGATTTTAAATTCTACTTTCGATTTTATTTTTGGCCTTTCTGCGGCGGAGGTACTCTAAAACTGTAATGAAAGGGGTAGGTTGATAACAGGGAATCTCCAAAAGATTTTCAGCCCTTCTTTTCCATATTTTCTAAGGGATTCTCTAACCCGTCATCCAGAGTTTTCAGCAAAAAAAAAAAAAACAGAATAAACAGCCCCAACAAAATGCAAGTAAAAACATGTTCAATTAGTGGAAAGGTGGTTCCGAAAAGAATTCTAGAACCTCTCAAAACTAAAGACAATCCATCAAGTCAGAATGACTGTTTAATGGGACCTAGTCTCCTTTCCCCACCCTGTAGCCCCGTTACCTTTCCAGAAGGTCTTCTGAATCAACACTTTTCTCTTTGGCAGCAGATAGTTTCAGGCAAATTAATTCTGAACATCATTCAGCAAGGTTACAGATGGCAGTGGGAGGAAATTCCTCCTCTCCAGCAGTAATCCCTCACCTATAAGACTAGACTCTCTTATTTCCACCTGTCCTTCATGACATGCTGTCCCAGGGTGTGATAGAACCAGTTCCTCGTTCTCAGTTTGGGAAATGTTTTTATTCAAGGATGAAAATGCCTAGACCAGTTCATGATGTTTCTTTCTTAAACCTGTTTGCGATAGTGCCTGAATTCAAAATTATATCAGTTCACAACCTATTACCTCTTTTTCCTCATTCAAGGTGTTTCTTATGGTTTTCTGCCTGGATCACATTATCAGTTTTCTGCCTCACATTTTGGACTATCCACTGCACCAAGAATGCTCACAAAGTGTCTAACTCCAGTTATAGCTCATAGCAGGCTACAGGATATCTTCATTTGTTTCATATTTAGACAACTTGCTTATCTTTGCATAGTCTTTTTCAAAGTGTCAAGAATCTCTCACTTGGGTGAGAGATCTCTTACACAAGCTCCAAGCTGGGATTCCAAGAGAACATTCAGAAGTCTTTCTTGACTCTTTCACACAGGATTGTGCTCCTGGGGTGTCAGACAGACACCTTAGTTCAGGGTTTTCTTTCACAGGAAACAATAGAACTATATCTAGATCTATTTCCACTCAGACTTCAGTCACTGTGAGGGAATACCTCAGGATTTTGTATCGCATGGTATCTTTGATTCTCATGATACCCCTGATGAGACTCCACATAAGTAAGATACAGTGGTATCTAAAGTCTCTCTGGTCTTAGCACCAATATCCTCTGTCCTTTCAAATCCCAGAGCTGGGGTTTGTCAGAAGCACTTGGAGGAGACAGCAAATATTCTTAAATCCAGGCCTCCCCTTCTCCCTCCCTATTCCGAAGCAGTCAGTCACCACAGACTCCTTGGATTTTGCTTGGGGAGGTGTTTCAGGAGGGATAAAAGTTCAAGGTGTGTGGGACACCAAGGTCAGATTGTAGTAAATAAATGTAAAAGAGATGCATGGCCTGATCAAGGCACTTAACTCTGAATCATCTTTGGTGGTCCGAAGTACCTATTCAAGTTCTTACAGACAATACCAAGTCACACAGTACATCAACATGCAACGGGAAACCAGATCATGCGTCCTTTGCAGGCTAAGCATTGCTAGATTGAGATATAGCCTCACTGCCGAGTCTCACTGTGTAGGCATCCTACTTCTGTCATAGCAAAATTGTATGACAGCCAAGATGAGCAGGACAAAGGCAGACCCTTATGAATGGAAACTAGATTGGGGGGTCTTCCAAGATTTGATCCATCTGTGGGAGTTTTTCAAGAAGACCTATTTTGCCTTCTTTTTGAGCAATCTGCAGGCACGATTCTGCTCCAGGACTGCATGCAAGAAGGCCTGAAAGACAAGATGCCTTTTCTTTTCCTTAGGCAGGATTGTTCCTGTATGCTTTTCTACTCTTTCCACTGTTATCCAGGTTACATTTGAATCTTCAGAAGGAATCCCCCAAGGTCATTGTGGTGACTTATTTCCTTCTGGCCCAGGTAAAACAGTGGTTCTCCCTTTTGGAAGTAGCCAGGGTTAAATAACAGATGCTTCTTAAGAGTGAATCTCTACACTCAAGATCAGGGTGTTTGGTACATCCCACCCCAGTCAACTTCGGTTGACTGTCTGAATGATGGGTTCTTAATTCCCTTTAGGCACCTGTTTACTGAGGATTGCAACAGGTATTAATGGAGGCAGGAAAGCCTGCTACTACAAAATCATATATTAGCAAATGGAAAAGGTTTTCTTGTTGGTGCCAACAACATACAAATGCACCCATTCAAGGCTAGTTGTTCTCTGGTTTTACCGTATTTGTGTGAATTATTCTTATGGTCTTTCTTACTCTATCAAGGTTATTTTATTGGTCATTTCAGCATACCTGCCCTTAGATTCTCCTGTTTCAATGATTCTGATGTCAAAATGTTTTTGAAAGGTGTTTTGCCTAGGAGGTCTCTAAGAAAACTGGTGGCCCCTCCTTTGTGTCAGAGAACCTAACTCTTGCTCCATTTGAACCAACTAACCTGTATGACTTGAGGTTTTTAACATGGAAAACAGTTTAATGATTACTGTAGTCTCTGCAAGAAGTGTATGCGAGTTGCAAGCTCTTATGGTGAGTTAACCTTGTCTCATTTTTCTACAGGAACAGGGTTTCTTTGAGAACTAATCCTTCTTTTATGCCAAAAGTGGTATCCAAGTTTACTTTTAAGCCAAACTATCAATCTGTGTATTTTCTTTCCACATTCTAAAAATGAGGGAGAAAGGATGCTCATTGCCTTGGATGTCTCCAGACAACTCTGGTACTATGTTGACAGAATTACATTTTTCAGATGTTCAAATCAGTTGTTCATTTCTTGTGATGGTAATAAGAAAGGACAACCTGTGTTAAAGCTGACTATTTTCAAATGGTTGTCTAAAGCCATTACCTTTTGTTGTATTCACCCCAATGAAACCATTCCAGGCAGGGTCAAGGCCCACTCTACCAGGACCTTGTTTTCATTTATGGCTTTATGGAAGGCATTTGATTCTACAAGTATTCTAGAAGCAGCAACTTGGTCCTCTGAATATACTTTCACAAGGCCCTGTAAGCTTGATTCTTTCTCTAGGTATTTATCAAGCTTTGCTAAGACCATTCTCCTCCTGGACTCTTCTCATTTGACCTCCCAAATGAAGTAAGCTAGGATAATCTAGCCATATAGCTAAGGCTACTGCAATAGTGATCAGTATAATGAACATAGTACAGTTGTGTAAGTAAACTTACTATAACAGTATATGTTTGAATGTTCACTGCTGCAGTAACCACTCCCTCCATCCATCAATGTTTTTTGGTGTGTTGTTTTTATGCCAGGGTGTAAAATGTATTTTTTGTTGTTCCTATCATTCTCATTTTAGGGCTTGGCTTCCCTTTCTCTGTTGCCATGAAATTTCTGTAGGGCTTGGCTTCCAAACCTGTCTTTTTAGTCAGCTCAAGCTAACTGATGGTTTGGGCATGTGGAGATTGCCTTGAAGCTTTGGAAGCTTGTCTGGCTGTTATATCCTTGGCAGGACATAACCCGTATAGCTAAGGCTACTGCAGCAGGGATCATTCAAACATCTACTGTTATAGTTAGTTTACATACACAACTGTATTTCCCACCCTCCAGCTTCCTGCCTGTGCCCCATTTGTCTTTTTGAACCTCTTTTGGCTGAAGAGGGCTGGAGTAGTTCTTGTACCTAGAATGACCTACAGATAGTAGGGAGTGTGGATCCTTCTTGAATTTATGTATTGCAACTCCTTCATTAAAACGTGTGCCTGTGTGAACCTGCCTTCTAAGTGCATCTCTTGGAATACAAGGTAATACTACCCTTTTTCACTGTGTTTTGGAGTTCTGTTGTAAGTTCTGGGTAAAGAGGGATTCTATCTGACTGTTCACAACCTTTTCCTCCTTTGGTTTCTGTCAAGCTAGGAGGGATTAGCAAATTTGTTGATAGTTTCACAGCTATCAAAAATAAGTAAATAAATTATGATGATAATGCCGGGTTCACAGCCCTTTGTAGTCTGATTTGCTGGTTATATTCTGTGAGGGAAGGTAACAAGGAACTGGGGGAGAGGATGTCAGTACTGCTTTTGATTGCTGAGTGGAAAACATTATGTCTGTGATATTTATTTGCTTCCTTTTTAGCTTGTTCCTCAAGTCATCAAATAGTAGGTAAATGTGCTAGTTTGTTGGCTGTTTTCAGTGACAAACTGAGCTCTATAAAATACATCAAATATGGAATGAACAGAGGAAAAAAATTAAATTTGAGTTGATACAGATATTATGGAAATGGGCTTCATCAGTGATCCCTTTACCCAAGTGTCTACAATTGTGGAGAGTTCCTCCATCAGCGGTTCACATCCTTCATTATTCAATGCATTGTTTGTGAGACCTTTGCTTTCATTCGGGCAGTAGGGGTCCTTTGTAATGCGTGTCTTTATTTACCATGATAACCTGTTGTATTCCAAGTCTAATTGTAACGTACGAGCGAACAGTTTTAAGTAAAATGGTATGCGTTTCACAGGTTGGTCTGGATAAACAGTAGTGTGTGTCAAACTACTGAAAATTGTTTAAATTGCTACCCTAATAACTGTACAAGTATAATGAAAACATTAACTTCTTAGCAGATTCATCCATCGATCATTCTTTCTTTTTATTTCAGATTTATGTATGGCCACTCTTGGAAACACTTTTTTCTGAGGTTTTAACGAGAGAAGAATGGTTAAA